>NC_086321.1:121620781-122220781 GCF_036172605.1 Pelobates fuscus
ACCAAATCCAAAATCCACAAATTCCTCAATGAATAAAATAACCAAACATCTGTCCGATGAAATGTTCCAAAAAAGTTGAGATCAGTCTAGATGTTTAACACCAGGGGCCAAACTTAATGCAGCTGAACGGAAAGCAGAAAGAAACCCCTTCAACAAATGTAAATTAGACACAATTTTAATGAGCTGCAACTATGACTTCAGGGACCATCAGGACATCAAGGTTCTTCATGTCAAACATTCATAAAAAATAATCAGATACACAAAAATAAGTCCTGCGCTCAGACTCCCACTACTGCTGGGCGGCAGCAATGGCCGTAGTACACATCAGCCCCAATACATACAATAAAAAAAAAACAGGTTACTTGCATACTATCCCAAATTCCTATGCATATTTACATAAATGGAGGATTTTTTTGTTTCACTCCAATGGCCATTAGGAGTAAGCCCACTTGCCACGTCAAGGCCCTGCACTAACAACTCATCTTGCTTGCTTCAACTTTAGGCAAAGTAATCTCTTTTGAGACAGAGAGGGGTATTTTTCTAAATGCCTAGATAATTATTAACCCTTAACAGGAAACGCATGGGTTGTGCGGCAACATTGTAGCATGGCTGCGTGATACAAAAGCAAATACAAAATAAATATTTATTTTTGTATGTTTGTATTTGCTTTTGTTAACATAGATAGATGGTTTAATATATGTTTTTTATTATTATTATTGCTTAGAATGCTTTAGGAGTTAATCGGTGCAGTTAATGGTCAGATGTGTAAGGGTTAATGTTTAGTGCAGTATAAGGGTCAGATCTGTAGTGGTTAATGCATGAGTTACAATTCTGTATATTTCCCCTCTACTCTTGATTAGATCCCTAGACTGCACAAAGGTGATCTGTGCGTGTTATTATACTTCCATTATGTGCAATAACAGCACAGATAATGTTATGATTCATGCAGTAAGAGATTTTAAAACACA
This sequence comes from Pelobates fuscus, assembly GCF_036172605.1. Taxonomy (NCBI): domain Eukaryota; kingdom Metazoa; phylum Chordata; class Amphibia; order Anura; family Pelobatidae; genus Pelobates; species Pelobates fuscus. The sequence continues at coordinate 121,621,750 of NC_086321.1, forward strand.
AAATAACTGGCAAATCATGATGTATAAATAGACTTAAATAATACATTTTCTCTGAAGTCTTTCTGGTCAGAACTTGACATTATAAACAAAAGAGAAGAGCTAGCATTTATTAATTAAGATACTGAATAATTATATGGTTTGTTTCCATAAGAAAATACTTCCCACTTCAATTTCTACGCTCTCTAATTATATGGCTAATTAGCACATTGAGAGCCAGTGAAAGGAGAAAGTAAGAGTTACCATGGATATGCCTTGCGTTCCTCGTGGGAACATTTATAGTCAGTGAACAACTGAATTGAATTTAGCTCTTTAAAGGATTCTATTTCTTTACATCATTAGCATTTTACATGAATAGCCTTAGTCAGTAACACGCAATACCTACATATATATACATGTCTGTGCTTGCTCTTAAATCACTGGACAGACAGGCAAAGCTTGAGATGTATAAGATGAGTGAGATATGATGTTAGATAAACAGATGGATTGAGAACATATACCTGTGTTCTGCTTATGTATCAGTAAATACTGTATATTGCTTGAACTAGGAATTGCTAAGTAGTTATGTTAAACGTGTTTTTTCATTTTGTTAAAGGTTAAATTGTGCGAATTTTGCAGAAAGAGCCGTGCCTACAACTTGCATTTGCTTCTATTTCTTTTTTCTATAGATATGTTTATTACATGATCTACACATTATTTCAAAGGGCATATCATGTTTTTGAATTCTGTATTGCCTGGATGGGATGTCTCGCTTTTAATGTTTGCCCTTAGTGCATGGTTTCCAGATGCCCCAAGAGATTAATTGAAGTTGCGCACCGGGAGAGCAGCTGCTACACATATATGCATTGAGTAATTAAACACACTTGAAGGGTTGCACATGTGTAATGTCGGAATCCTCCCATGATGCCTCACAGACTGAGGTGGCATAACATAAAATCCAGACTATAGCGTAGAGAAACATCTGGGCACTCAGTGGTTATTATTATTTTACTATTTATATAGCGCCAGCAAATTCCATAGCGCTGTACAAATTGGTGGACTAACAGACACGTAATTGTAACCAGACAAGTTGGACGCACAGGAACAGAGGGATTGAGGGCCCTGCTTAGTGAGCTTACATGCTAGTTTAAAATGAGAAGGTAATGATTGGACTCAAAGGATTCTTTATCAAGCTATAATGGTCCATTATGGCTTGATAAAGACTCATTTGAGTCGATATATTGCTCTTCATGTCCAATTACGTCTGCGTTGGACTAACCACTAAGAACCCAGACCTTTCTTTCATATATTGCTACATATATTGAGACTTCTCCAAAGCCAAATTAATGGTGGCAGCTGCAAGAAACTGCTGCTCAGGAGCATCACTCCCACAAATCTCAGCTAATGTCCCAGCGCTGCCCTTAGATTAAACTAGTCATAACTATGTGAAAAGTAATATTTACATTAACCCTAACTTTAAACCTAAACCCAACTCTAAATACAACACTAACCCTAACACTCAAGTTTTATGTAATTTAAAATATACATAATTATGTTGTGTTATGGAAAGATAATGGTATCTCAGAATTCTGACTCAGACTTCCATCTTGTGTTTTATTATCATGCGTACAGAACCATTCAGTGGCATTATTTTCTCATAATTCCACACTATATATATATATATATATATATATTTGTGGTCATGGCATAAGCCGTAGTACAATTTATATATAGGATAAACAACGGAATGGAAATGTCAGTTGTAGTGTGCCGTAACTGACGAGGAAGTAGGCCTGAAATAAAAGAGGGCCTACCTTATAAAATGCTTATGAAAGCGGTGTGGTGGGTGGGACAATTCGTCAGACCTAACAGGTAATGAGGGAAGGGTCTGGAGCTCCTTAAGAAGGGGAACCAAGCCCCTCCCACAACTTCACGCCACTTCCATTTGTGGTCATGGCATAAGCCGTAGTACAATTTATATATAGGACAAACAACGAAATGGAAATGTCAGTTGTGGTGTGCCGGAACTGACGAGGAAGTAGGCCTGAAATAAAAGAGGGCAAAAAGAGAGAACCATTTATTCATCCTACAACCCAACATAACACATTACATATTCATAGTTTTGAAAGCCAGGCGTACTTCTTGTATGGGCTGAGGGATGTATCTGGTGTAAGCCGTGGATTTCCAACGTCCTAATATCTTAATGATGTGAGCCGGGATATTCTTTTTAGAAGCGGTAGTGGCGGCTCCTATTCTGAAAGAGTGACCAGAGTAGCTGGCCGGGTTCAGTCCTAACCGGACTAACAATCTCCTAACATACATCATGAATTGGCTTGTAGTGAGCTTATTACCGTGTAAGGACAGGAGTGGTTGTGTTGGAGCCATATGACCAAAGGCAAGAAGAGTGTCGAAAACTTCCACCGGACACCAGGTATTACTAGTGGGGTAATAGGGAATAGTGACCGTCTGACCTTTGGCGCCCATTTTGGTATGGTGCAGGGATAGTAGATAGTGATCTTGGACCTTTACCAGATTGGACCTTGTGAGGAAGATGGGTGAGTTATAGCTAGTAGTGGTGAACTCTCTGGGCCGTAGAAAACCGTAAAATGCTGAATAGATGGCGGCTTTAATTACACGATTAGTATGGACTTCAAATGGTGCGGTGTCTAGTAGATTTGATAGTGACTGAAACAATAGAACATGTATGGGTAGTCTAGCGGGTGAGGGTATAGGGGTGGAGTCTTTGATGCCTTTAAGTATAGCCTTAACTTGGTAGGACGACAGAAAGCGTTGTTTGTTAGGCCAAGTGGTGAGGATGTGATGCTGAATGCCTGTGATATACAATTTAATGGTATTGAATGATAAAGTTAGATGAAAGTGGCAAAAAGAAATAAAAGCAATAATGGTTTCCATGGAAAACTGGTCAGTGACATTAAAGTCCAACAAGAATTTATTGAAAACATGGAAAGCTCTGCCATATGCCTTCCTGGTGTTATCGGAGAGACTGAGCTGTGAGAGTTGTCGTCCTTGACATAGCAGTACTTTTAGTCCCAGACCATCTCCTGCCACTTTGTAACTGGAGTTGGTATCAGGGCAGCTGTTGGCAGAGCCTCCCGGAACTCCTGAAACCGAGAGCGTGATAAGTGATCAGCTGCAACATTGAGAACCCCAGGCACATGAACGCAAGTTAAAAGAAAACTGTGTTTTGCAGCAAGCCATGTGAGAGTCCTCAGGAAACGCATGATGGTGAGGGAAGAGGAACGTCCCTTGTTTACACTATGGCATGTTGCCATATTGTCCGAGAAGCAACGAACCATATTCCCAGACCAGCTTGCTCCCCACTTAACTGCTGCCGCTAAGATTGGATAGAGCTCAAATAAGGCTGAAGTGTCCTTAACCCCTTAAGGACACATGACATGTGTGACATGTCATGATTCCCTTTTATTCCAGAAGTTTGGTCCTTAAGGGGTTAAACCTGGGGATCTCAGCAATTTCCCCAGGCCTTTCTCCCCACATCCATTCATTGCCCCAAATCCTGATGTGGCTGCGGCATCCGTCCAGACTGATACCGACTTCTCTGACCAAACCGGGATAAAAATGCTTTTCCCGTTCCAATTCAGCAAAAACTCTCTCCACATATGCAGGTCAGCGGTGGCATGTACGTCTAAAGTAATGCAGGATGCATCAGATTGCAACATTGGAAACAGGCTAAGTAACCTTGAAATGAATGCTCTACCTTTTGGAATAATTTTCATAGCGAAATTTAATGAACTCAACAAGGATTGCAACTCCTTCCTATTACACGAGCCTCCTCCTACGTAAAGGTTGATGGCTGCCAGGATGCGCTCAATCTTATCCCTGGGGAGGCTATCCTGCATGTGCACAGAGTCCAGCCCCACCCCCAAGAAGTTGATGATAGTATCTGGACCTTCAGTCTTAGTAGGTGAAATAAGAACTCCTAATTGTGTAAATAGTTGTGTTATTGACTGGAGGCTACTGGGAGGTACTAGGTTACTTTCTATGGTCAGGAAATCGTCCAGGTAATGGGTAACTGTGGGGCATTTACAGATGTTAATCAGCATCCAGCACAACGTCTCAGCGAAAATATCAAAAATCCTGGGGCTGCTTTTAGAACCAAACGTGAGACGTGTGAAAAAGTAATATGAACTTCGCCACTTAACACCATGTTAATGCCATAGGGATGGATGGATAGGGAGCAGCTTAAAAGCGTTGACAATATCAGTTTTACTCAGCCATGCCCCTACCCCGGCTGAGAGGATGGCCGTGACTGCATTATCTATGTTGGCATACTGGAGGGAAAATTCTTCAGACGGAATTAGTGAGTTTAGACTTGGGGTATGAGATGCATGGGGGGCTGACAGGTCGAGAATTAATCTTTGTTTATTGGAGGATTTATGAGTGACCAGTCCTATGGGGTTCGTCCTCCAAACCGCAAAAGGCGGGGAGTCGAAAGGGCCTAACAAAAAACCTTGGTCAATTTCCTTCTGTAGGAGTAGGTCAATAGTGTCGGGCGCTGCTAGGGCTGTCTGTAAGTTATTACAGGATCCCCGTAGGCATGTGAATAATACCCATGTGAAACCCCATCGTAAACCCTGCCACCAAAAAATCAACGAGATGTTGTGAAGGGTGATCACATAAAAGCTCTTTCAGTAGGGAGACTAGGGAGAGTTGGGCACAGATTAGCCGTGTGGGAGTTGGACGAGCAAATGACACAGGCTGGGGTCTTAAGGCTGCAAAGTGCCGGCAAAAAAGCTCTGTATCAAGCACGCCCCAATCAGCTTGATAATTGAACTGTGAAAGGGCGGCCGACGCCTTTGCGGAAAAAGCACGGTGGTAGTCGTAAAAAGTACCACCGTACTTATGCCCCAAATCCACCAGCTGTTTTGTAAATTACCCGGTAGGGGGTCCAAACGCACTGAAGCGACCGGATCCACTGCAGCAGCCAGCGACCTTTGCTGGCTCTCTGCATCCACTTTGTCTAGTTTGTCAGTAATACGACTTAAAGAGGTCAGGACTGAGGACAGAACCGTATTCAGATCCGAAGATTGGGTGCCACTGGACCCTTCCCCCGCCCCCGCGTTATCAGTCTGTGTATTCAACATTCTGTACAGTTCTGCTTTCCTAGCCATAGCAGGGAAAGGAATATTTCTCTTCCTTAATTTGGCCGTGATCCTGGGAATAGTCCACGCCCTGAGTGAGGCAGGGCTCGCGTTGTCGTCACCCCGAGACGGAGTGACTGATTTAGCCGGTGTACTGGGTATGGACTCATCTTCCCTTCCTTCCGGAACTTGTGACATGGAACAACATAAAATAATATGTTACCTGGGGTGCTACCCAACTGGCTTATTATAACTAATGCCAAGCGGCGAAGAATTATTAAGCAACGTGACAGGTGAGGCCCTGCTAGTAGCCAAGCGGCTGTGAGAGGCACTATCTATGATTTGGCTCATGTGGGGTACGTGACCATTGGCATTATGGCGGGGTGAAGGCCTCTCCGTGATTTGTAACAGCATAAGACAGAATGGGAGTGACAAGTGAGGCCCTCTCTATGCAACCAAGCGAGGCGGCTAGCTATGAATGGGCCCAAGGGGATGCCGTACCTCCGAAATGAGGATGAATGATGGCCTCGCGGGACCACTAACGTAAGGCGTAAAAGGCCAGAAAAACATACCTAGTGGGTCCTATTATTGTATGCCAGTATCTGTACTAAACCCGAAAGGGTAGGTAGGGAGGAAAAATAGTCGAGAAGATATGACGTACCTGATGAGCAAGTTGCCAGATATTATGAGGAGAAAAAAGGGGGTACAGGCGATCTATAGTAACCTACAAGAGTAATATACGTTTGTACGGGTAAATAAAATATGACCCCTAACTCCCCTGCTATTCTGATACCTACCAGTAGTATTTCACTAGCAAGGGACGGGGAACCAATTTACACAATAGAGCAAGGATGCTTATACATAAAAATACAGAAAAACACATATAAGGACCTTGAAGTTGCGTGACCATTTAAGTAGTAAATAAATCAAGATTACTGACAATAGCTGCCCACCCTGGTACTGCTGAGAAATACTGAAAAAGAGGTCCATAATCATCCTAAGTGCTAATCATCTTATGTATGTAATTTACCTCCACCATTGGACTGATATTTAACCTTATATGTCATAACTCGTGCTTTAAACAAATAGAAGAACCTCTATTGAAACATGTATGAACAGCAGATTGTGAATACATGGACAAGTAAAACACTAATAATAATTAGACACCAGAGGTCTCTCTAGTGCCTATGCCCGTGTATGACCTTAAGTAAGTGGTCATGAGTGGTCATAAGAAGACCTGTAACGTACCGAGTGAGCAAAAATAACTTTTCCCATAGAGTCAAAATCGTTTTTAGACATGACCTCCGGTAGTATAGAGCTGTAAACTACCGGCATTGTGACCGTGCGAGAAATCATCAATTAATGATGAAGTGAAACGGGCGCTCCGCCAAATTTGCGACGGCCGTTTAACTTACGATTTTTGACGCTCAAAATCACCGGACGGCCGCCCAGCCAAAGGCGCACCAGCCCGTCGCACCCGGAGGTAACAGAACCCTGGATGCCGCTGACTGAGAACAGGAACTGCCGTCCGAAAACCAGAAGTGACGAACTCTTTCTCCACAATTTGTCAGACCTAACAAGTAATGAGGGAAGGGTCTGGAGCCCCTTTTAGACGTGACCGCCGGTAGTATAAAGTTGTAAGCTACCGGCATTGTGACCGTGCGAGAAATCGTCGATTAATGATGACGTGAAACAGCCGCGCCACCAAATTTGCGACGGCCGTTTAACTTATGATTTTTGCCGCTCGAAATCACCCGACGACCGCCCGGCCTAAGGCGCACCAGCCCGTCGCACCTGGAGGTAACAGAACCCTGGATGCCGCTGACTGAGAACAGGAACTGCCGTCCGAAAACCGGAAGTGACAAACTCTTTCTCCACAATTCGTCAGACCTAACAGGTAATGAGGGAAGGGTCTGGAGCCCCTTAAGAAGGGGAACCAAGCCCCTCCCACAACTTCAGGGCACGCCTTCCATATATATATATATATATATATATATATATATATATATGGTGTAGAATTTGTGGAAGTGGTTTGGTGGCCCATTTAAACCCTGGTAACCCCTAATTACCTGTCGTCAACGATTTCGGAAGTTCCCCTCCCACATCACCCATTTTTATTATTACATTAATTTCCAAATGTGGGCCCTCTTTTATTGCAGGTCTAACCACTCGTCGGTTTCGGCACAACTTAACCGACTTACTGAGGCTAGAGGTGTTGTGGAGAGAGGCACTGAGGCTAGAGGTGTTGTGGAAAGAGGCACTGAGGCTAGTGGTGTTGTGCAGAGAGGCTTGAAGACTATGATGAGGCCTAATAGAAAGCAGTTGTTGTTGTGGGATTCCATCATAAGACGTGTGGAGATGGACAATGGTGGTCTTGTGAAGTGGCTACTGCTCACAGAGACAGGAGACGTATCTGTAATATTGTTAAGCAAGCAAAGCAGGAAGGTGAATTGGATGTACTTGTCCATTTAGGGACAAATGACTTGGCTTGCAATGAGGTTTCAGAGGTTAAGGAAGTTTTTAGTGTTTTTGACAATGATATACGGCAGGTTGCTTCCACACTGTCATTCTCTGAAGTTCTGCCTGTGCATAACACTCAGAATGACAGGCGGATGCGTATTAGGGACTTTAACTTGTGGCTTGGTGAATGGTGTCGGGAGCAAGGATTTGGCTTTATTGCTCATGGTAGCTCTGTTTGGAATGGAAATAAACTGTACAAAAAAGATGGTTTGCATCTTTCTCAAAAGGGAACAAATGTTCTCAGTGAGCAGTTCAGAGGTTTTGCTAAGATGTATTTAAACTAGGAGGGGGGGGGGCAAAAGGGTGATAAAACATCAATCCAACTGTCCCCCAAAACAAGGACAGAAGGTGCCTGTAGCAAGTGTGTTAAAAAATGATAAGCTTAGAGTCATGTCTACAAATGCTCGCAGTTTAGGGAATAAGATCCATGAACTTGTGGCAATAATGGCAACTGATAGTGTAGATTTAGTCGCTGTTACTGAGACATGGTATAATGAAAAAAATGACTGGGACATAGCAATACCAGGGTACTCTTTATATAGAAAAGACAGGGAAGGCAAGAAAGGGGGAGTGGTGGCCCTGTATGTGAAGGATAGCATAAAATCTAGCCTAATAAAGGTTAGTGAGACGAACATAGAGTCCATTTGGGTTACGTTAGAATTTGGTAATCACACAGTAGTTCGTGTAGGTGTGATTTATAGGCCCCGAGGACAAATTGAAGAGTTAGATAATCTACTAGTTGAAGAAATAGCTAAAATTACAATGAAGGGGGAAGTTATCACCATGGGTGACTTTAATCTTCCTGATGTGAATTGGAAAACAAAAATAGCTACTTGTGCCAGAAGCACACATATTCTAAACTCCCTACTGGGATTGTGCCTAAAACAAGTCGTTGAGGAGCCAACTCGTAAAGAGGTCATACTAGATTTAGTGTTAACAAATGGAGATTTGGTATCAGATATTACTGTAGGTGAAAGTTTAGGATCCAGTGATCATCAGTCAGTGTGGTTTAATATAAGAACAGTGACTGAGTCACACCACACAAAAACAAAAGTTTTAGACTTTAGAAAAACAGACTTTTCTAAAATTAGAATATGTGTAAAGGAGTCATTATCAGACTGGAGCAACTTAAATGGAGTCCAAAATAAATGGGATTATTTAAAAGCTGCACTACTGAAGGCAACAGAAAATTGCATTAGGCTTGTCAGTAAAAGCAAAAAATTCAAGAAACCACTGTGGTACTCCGCAGATGTGGCCAAAATAGTAAAAAACAAAAAGTTAGCATTTAGTAATTATAAAAAAACCCAGAGTGAGGAAGACAGAATGACCTATAAGATTAGGCAGAAAGAGGCTAAGCAAGTTATAAGAGCTTCCAAATCACACACAGAAGAGAAAATAGCACAGTCAGTAAAAGAGGGGGACAAAACTTTTTTTAGATACATAAATGAGAAAAGAAAAGTAAAACAAGGATTAGTTAGATTACAAACAAAAGAAGGAAGGTATGTAGATGAGGATAAAGGTCTAGCTGACTGCCTGAATGAATATTTTTGTTCGGTATTTACAGCTGAAAATGAAGGAAAGGGACCTCTGTTTAAAAAAAGGATAAATGAGTCATTTATTACACGTGAGTTTACAGAGGAAGAGGTTCTATTTCAACTGTCAAAAGTAAAGACAAATAAGTCAATGGGACCTGATGGAATACACCCAAAGCTATTAAAAGAGCTTAGTGGTGTACTAGCAAAACCATTAACAGATTTATTTAACCAATCATTGTTAACAGGTGTAGTCCCAGAAGATTGGAAGTTAGCGAATGTTGTGCCCATTCACAAGAAAGGTAATAGGGAGGAGTCGGGCAACTATAGGCCAGTAAGCCTTACTTCAGTAGTGGGGAAAGTGATGGAAATCATGTTAAAGGATAGGATTGTTGAACATCTAAAAACACATGGATTTCAAGATCAGAGACAACATGGGTTTACTTCAGGGAGATCATGCCAAACTAATCTTATTGATTTTTTTGATTGGGTAACTAAAATTATAGATAAGGGTGGTGCAGTAGACATTGCTTACCTAGATTTCAGTAAGGCTTTTGACACTGTTGCACATAGAAGGCTTATCAATAAACTGCAATCTTTGAGTTTGGATTCCAATATTGTTGAATGGGTAAGGCAGTGGCTGAGTGACAGGCAACAGAGGGTTGTAGTCAATGGAGTATATTCGAAGCTTGGGCTTGTCACCAGTGGGGTACCTCAGGGATCTGTACTTGGACCCATTCTCTTTAATATTTTTATTAGTGATATTGCAGAAGGTCTTGATGGTAAGGTGTGTCTTTTTGCGGATGATACTAAGATATGTAACAGGGTTGATGTTCCAGGAGGGATAAGCCAAATGGCAAATGATTTAGGTAAACTAGAAAAATGGTCAGACTTGTGGCAACTGACATTTAATGTGGATAAGTGCAAGATAATGCATCTTGGACGTAAAAACCCAAGGGCAGAGTACAGAATATTTGATAGAGTCCTAACCTCAACATCTGAGGAAAGGGATTTAGGGGTGATTATTTCTGAGGACTTAAAGGTAGGCAGACAATGTAATAGAGCAGCAGGAAATGCTAGCAGAATGCTTGGTTGTATAGGGAGAGGTATTAGCAGTAGAAAGAGGGAAGTGCTCATGCCATTGTACAGAACACTGGTGAGACCTCACTTGGAGTACTGTACACAGTACTGGAGACCATATCTTCAGAAGGATATTGATACCTTAGAGAGAGTTCAAAGAAGGGCTACTAAACTTGTTCATGGATTGCAGGATAAAACTTACCAGGAAAGGTTAAAGGATCTTAACATGTATAGCTTGGAGGAAAGACGAGACAGGGGGGATATGATAGAAACATTTAAATACATGAAGGGAATCAACACAGTAAAGGAGAAGACTATATTTAAAAGAAGAAAAACTACCACAACCAGATGACATAGTCTAAAATTAGAAGGACAAAGGTTTAAAAATAATATCAGGAAGCATTACTTTACTGAGAGGGTAGTGGATGCATGGAATAGCCTTCCAGCTGAAGTGGTAGAGGTTAACACAGTAAAGGAGTTTAAGCATGCGTGGGATAGGCATAAGGCTATCCTAACTATAAGATAATGCCAGGGACTAATGAAAGTATTTAGAAAACTGGGCAGACTAGATGGGCCGAATGGTTCTTATCTGCCGTCACATTCTATGTTTCTATGTTTCTATGTTCATCTCAAAACGCATACATTTGATTATTATACGGCTTATAGTGTCCTGGACAACACATACACACAAACGTATGCAAGCACAACATGTGTACATGTAAATGTGTTTGACTTAAAGAGTCTGACACATTTATTTCAATTATGACACTTCAATGTAAATTATAGCATATAAAGTAGAATAACAATTGTCTTGACACATCGGAATTTGTAAGCTCTGCTTAAACATCTGCCATGGGTGTGGACAGGAAAACAAGCTTGGAATCAAAATTACAACAGCTGGATACATATGTGTTTTAAAAATCAGCTGTGCTTACAAGCAAGAAATCAAAGGATGATTTTACAGATTGGAAATGTTGCATCCCACGTAAATCACTAATACTGTCGATGGATGCAGAAATGATATAAAGGACGGTTCTTGGAGATCAATATTCAAGGTAGGAACGCAGGAGAAATGTGACTTATATTTAATATTTTCAGCTTGGTTTCTGGCCTCAAATGCTAATTATTAAACATTTGGAAGGTTGTTACTGATGGCAAAGAAAATAAAATGTAACAAAGCATGATGTGGAATATTTTGAATTGAGCTTACTATCCTAAATTGAGTGTTACTCCAGTGGTCTTTGTGCTCTAGATCGGGGTTCCTTAAACTCTGACCCTCCAGCTTTTGCTGAACTAGAACTCACATGATTATCTGGCTATCTATTTCATTCAAAGAATCATGGGAGTTGTAGTTCAGCAACATCAGGAGCGCAAGAGTTTGGAGAGAGGACTCTGCATCTAGATGAGCTAGGAGTTTAGTACCCATCACACAAACTCTTCCATTGCAACTTCTAGTCTTCTGCATCTTCATAGTTAATCACTGTGGACAAGGGTGCTTTAAACACAATCTGTAAGACTTGGGTGAAAATTCTATTTCTCATCATATTTAAACTTTTATTTTCATTCCACAAGAATGGTGTGTGTCCTTTCAGGTAATATTAACATGTAGCTTACAGTGCAGTCTGTCACTTATCTGTTGGTCTACTCTAGAACATCTTTATGTCATATTTTCTGACAGTTGAGCTGACAATAAATGTTTGTTCTGTTAGCGAGAGATGCATTTTACATTTGATGTAACTACCTGTCCTTACTATATTATTATCGCAAGTATTACTAACAAGTGAAATATAAGTACATAGTGTCAGTGTTTCTTGTTTGTATCGTTGTATGATATGTATGTACAGCCAATATATACACACATAGACATTAATTCAGTATATATCACAGATAGCTTAAGCAGCAATATGTTATAGTAAAATAATAAGTATTGCAGATTCTATCAACATATATTAAAATGTGCAAATAAGAGCCAAGATGCACTGATCGTTTCAAGTGATGACCTGTTCATTTATATCAGTTTAAAATATGTTCTTGAAGTTTGATTAAATATAGTTGAAAGAGATGTTAAATAATTTTGTCAACTGACCTTGTTGTACTTATAGTGCAATTTATACTCATTTGTTTGTTTGTTATTTATTTATTTGCAGCAATTCTTTTTGAAATACACAATGCCTAATGTTTTTTGTTTTGTGCTTGTATAGATTCTTAGTTAGTGTTCAGGTGCTCTCATTCACTAGATTATTCTGCTAGACTTTTCATTATCATTTGAAAATTAATATCAGTAATCTCTACTGACGAGAACATGTGGAACAAAATGCCCTGGTCCCCCTTCTTGTACGTATATGCCACGCAAGAACTGGAAACATAATTGCAAGGCTGAGTGAACTGGATTGATGGCCCCAACAGGTGCATATGTTATTGAGATGCCATTACTAATATTACTTTATTAGAGTGACCTTAAAAGATTACTATAGTGTCAGAAAAACAAAGCGTTTTTCTTGACACTATAGTGCCCTGAGGGTGCCCCCACCCTCAGGGTCCCCCTCCCGTGGCGCTGAAGGGGTTAAAACCCCTTCAGCAGCTTACCTTATTCCAGCGCCAGGCTGGTGACCTCTCCTCCCCGTCCGATGTCAGCTCCCCCGTCCGACGTCAGTGGAGCCGAATGCGCATGCGCGGCAACTGCCGCGCGTGCATTCTAAGTGTCCATAGGAAAGCATTTCTCAATGGATGCGTCGCAAATGCGCTTCTAGTGGATGTTTCGGAAGAGAGCCACTAGAGGCTGGATTAACCCCTAATGTAAACATAGCAGTTTCTCATGTGAAGGGTTAAAACCTGAGAGACCTGGCACCCAGACTACTTCATTGAGCTGAAGTGGTCTGGGTTACTATAGTGTCCCTTTAAATAAAAGTCAGTGACGAATAGGGATAAATAATGACAGTGCTGTCCTGCAGGATGCAATATTTGAAAGTATTTTTATTTAGAGGGTTCTATATGGGGACAAATCATTGTTTGGTTTACCAAAGATTACCCATCCAGTGTAGTGATGTCGCGACCATGAAATTTTCCGTTCGCAAATGGCGAACGCGAACTTCCGCAAATATTCGCAAACGGGCGAACCTGGCGAACCGCCATAGACTTCAATAGCAGGCAAATTTTAAAACCCACAGGGACTCTTTCTGGCCACAATAGTGATGGGCCCCCACCCACCTGAGCGGTGGGTGGGGGCCCTAAACAAGAATAAGGGGGGGGGACCTAATGTCCTCCCCCCTGGCACCCACCCCTGAGCGGTGGGTGGGGGCCCTAAACACAAATTGGGGGGGGGGACCTAATGTCCTCCCCCCTGGCCCTCACCCCTGAGCGGCGGATGGGGGCCCTAAATATCAATAGGGGGGGACCTATTGTCCTCCCCCCCGGCCCCACCCCTGAGCAGCGGGTGGATGCCCTAAATACCAATTGGGGGAAACTAATGTCCTCCCCCCCTGGCCCCCACCCCTGAGCGGCGGGTGGGGGCCCTCAAGACCAATAAGTCTAGTAGAATCTAGGTTTATTTAACTACTGATGGGAATACATACGAAAACCTTTTTTAAAATATTTACCAATAGGAACACATAAAGATGTGCAACATAAAACATAAGGAGCATCAAAGCAGATATGCATAGCTAGCCTATTAACATAGCGATTCCATGTAAAGATTGCAGAAAGGATATGTAACAAACTAATAAATGTATAGTTCCACAATTTTATTTTGTAATTTATTTTTTCACCTGTTAAAGGGCCTGTAGCATGGGGCCAAGTGTTTCTGGCATTATACAGTAATATGTCAGAATTGATCAAATATAATTGAGTAGTAGCAAAAACAAATATTTTATCATCTACAGTAGATGTGACAAGGAAAGATAAAAATATGATCAAATACACTGCTGGTTGGAATTTTTGCAATTATGGAAATGTAACTTACAAAAAAATGCTATAGGAATTTTAAAGCAATATCTGTAGGTGCACATGTAGTAGCTACAGTTTCCTGGCAAAAAGATAACCATTGGTTTTACAGAGCTACGACTCAAATGAGTGTTTCTTCTGATTCGGATTCTGAGACTGAATCTGAATCTAAAGCTGTCTTTACCATTATAAGTGCTATATTGTTCAATCATTTGATGATCTTGGCTAAAACAGTCAATTTCTAAATTATGTAAAGTTATTTGTTAACTATTATGCTAAAGCTCTATGGAGCTTTTAATATACTTAGACATCATCCTTTAATCATCCTGGAAAAATATTTTTAAAGTGACACTGTCACCCCACCTTACCCCGGAAAATTTGTATTTCATAGAGATAGAATCAAGAGATATACAGGCACAAAATAGGGACTAAAATATAATATATAATAATATATAACGACTACGTTGTCTCTGCATTTATCCTCCGCCTGACTTGCTTAGACTCTGAGTGAAGTGCCAATCCCGACAGCTGTCACCAGTGACGGATGCAAGGAATTGGCTCTGTCTATAGAGGATTTCGTAGTCTCTGGGAATCCTCCATAAATCTCAATGCTGTACTCTTGTGCATGCGTGCGAGTACAGCAGTGATGTCGACTCCTGGCACTGAAGCGCCAGGAGCTGAAGAGGATTCACCAGAACAATATGGCAATGCCATAATGGGGGGGAGGGGGAGAGTGCATTATTAGTTAGTTGCATGTTAAACACCCCCAGGTGGCATCCCTAATCCCCTATTCAAACCCCCTTAAAAAAAAATTAGCTCTACCTACCCTGTCACTCTAATAATAGTGAGGGTGGAATTAAAATTAAAATCTGTGAAAGCATAAATTATACTTACCAACTGAAGTCTTCTTTCTTCTCAATCTTCTTATCTCAAGCTCTAATAAAGCCAAATAAAAATCCATAATCCCATGATGCAATTATAAAAAAACGAAAAAAGAAAAAAAAGAACAGATCACAAAACACCCGCAGGGCAAATTCAAAACTATGGTACAAAAAAAAATCTATCTTCACCCCTTGAGGGCTCCATACTGAATGAGGTTTATAAAGGCTTTGCCATGCTTTGACTCTCATTAGAGCATTCTGATTGGTTGGCTTGTAACCAGTGCCCTGGCAGACCACTGCATTTCACAAGTGACTGCCTTGGGGCCAGGCCACAAGTCATCAACAGGAGGAAGTAAATGTCCATGATGGCATGCAACTGAGCCCTTGAGTGAGCCACAGGTCCTATGCAGGTGCTTAATGTGCCTTGTGGATAATCTGGCTCTGTACAACAGACACTAATACACACACTGATACACAGATACTAACTTATGCATAAACATACATGACACAGACACACAAACTATTGAGCAGAGTAAGTGATGAGAACCGCACTCAGTCCCAACGGCCAAGGGTGCTCCAGAGCAGGACCAGCAATCCCAGTACAATAATCCAAGAAGAAAAAACTCACAGGCACTCCAACTTCAAGCCGCAGGCAGATTTATTATGACAGAATGCAACGCAACGTTTCGACCGGAAAGGTCTTTTTCAAGCTGAAAAAGCTTGAAAAAGACCTTTCCGGTCGAAACGTTGCGTTGCATTCTGTCATAATAAATCTGCCTGCGGCTTGAAGTTGGAGTGCCTGTGAGTTTTTTCTTCACAGACACACAAACTGACACATGCACATTCATATACTGACACAATATCAGCATATATATTATATAGGCCATGTCCCTTTGGGAGAAGGGTGAGAAAAAGGAATAGTTAGAGGCTATCGAGGCCTCCATCTATCTCTGAATAAATGTGTTATATGCCGAAGCACAGACAACCGCGGACTCTGCAATGCTTCTATTCCAGTGTGCCGCACGCTGACAGCAGTCCCCCCCCCTTTGTGGCTGCTAGAGTAGAGTAATAAGATGGGCAGCAGCCTGGTGCGCATTCAATATACTAGACTGTCTCTGTCTGAGAGATGTACTAATCTCCAGTCTCTTCTGATTGAATTGTTGTGGCCACGCTACTGTGCTGCTCTGGCGGACCACTGAACTTCACGAGAGACTGAGTGGGCAGCCATCTGCAACAGGAGTTAATTAACTGTCCGTGAGGTCATGTGGCAGGGCCCCCGAGTTAGCCACGGGCATTGGGTGGGTGCCTAGGTCGTCTTATAGATATTCTGGCTCTGCTCTGACCCCTCCTCTAAAGGGCTATTTTTATTTAAATTAAACATTCATTTTATTTTCTATGTACATTTACTAGGTTTTGGGCTTACGTTACACAGTCAAGGCAAATGATTTAGACCCCTTAATGTCATACGTTACTTTACTTTCCAATATGGCCATGACTATAGAGAGTTAATCTTTAGAAAGTGTTGCATTATATGAATACAGCATAGACTTAGTATAGGAAACTCTCCATTTTTTTTTCTTTGTTTACAATATTGTATACAAAAATAACAGCATCTGCAAATACTTCCACAGCTGTTTAAATTAAGAACTATGCTGATTCTAATGGTTCATTTTGAACATAACTTTGCATTCTTATTTCTTCTTGATGCTGCATCTTAAAAAAAAAAAGTAGGCACACAAATAGACAAATTGAGGGATTTACTTAAACACAAATATACATTCTGTGGAACTAGTTCCTCAAAATAATGCAAAGCAGCATAGCAGAGAATGGCAGATAGAACTTTTCAATTAAGATAAATATCTCCAACGTATTATAGTTTGGTAGGTATCCCTTTTAAATGAAAGTTTGCTATGTGAATCCCAGTAGAATTTTCACAGAATACAAATCCTGTTATTTCAATAGTTTGCACTAGTGTTAGGCTGCTGTTCAGTTATCTGTTAAACTCAACAATTGCTCAGTTAATTTGGATTAAAAAAAACTTCCAAATCACAAGCCCATCCCCTTAATTTGTTTTATCCAATTCAATTGATACAAACCACAAGAAATGGGGATCTGAAAGAAAGAGATGAAATATGTATCTGAAGCTTACATTTCCAACAAAACAAAGAGCATGTTGTGTTTTTATCACTCGATTAAGCACTATTTGTCATAAAGAGCAAATTAGGACTATTCGTTTTGCTTTCCTAGAGCCAAGCACGGTCTGATATTTGTACTGTCCTGATTGAGGATCAAACTACCAACAGATATCAACATGGTGGCGATTAAACAACCAGTTGCCTGAAAACATTGAGCTTATGTTACAAGCTCTTCCATTGTGAGTGCATTTCTTACTTATTACCCTTCCTACATGTACCTACAGTATCATACTATTGTGCTCCATTTTCTATTTTGAGGACCTTATCATTGCCTACCACTGGTCACTATTGATTGCTACTCTCAAAAAGCACACACCCACAACTGAATTTATTTCACTGCATGCTAATTAAACTAGAGCTAATCAGAAGCTCTGTAAAATGTGAGTGGGCATTTAAAAAAATATCCTTGATTTGTGTGTCCCTCCTTTTGCAAACATCTGTACCATTGCTTTTTCTTTCAGTTTTCTTTTAGCATGTACCAATGAATTATGAATTAAAGCCCAATTTCATTGGACGCAAGATTACTGGATTCATAAAACTGTGGACTATATCAGATTGGACTTTTTTTTCATTATTTTCTATTTCCCCTAAAAGATAATTGTGACTTGGTGCAACATATTTTTATTTGTTTTGTCTGTTCCTGGCAGAAAGTGTGTACGGGAGTCTCCACCTTTATTAACAGCATTTCCTGCTTTATATAACACTCTGCTGCCTGCTTAGTGCTTATCCATACATGTATTTTTTTTAACTCTGGGACTCCGGGTACCATAACCAATGCAGCGCAGTTTAGTGTATATGGTGTTTGGCATGTTCCTTTTATCAATTTGCCCATTATGTTCTCCCAAACGTCCTGTAATATAAAATAGAATATTTGTGTATTCCAAACCTATGGAAATTGGTCTTTAACTTTTTATTAATTTTTTTTTTTTTTTTTTAGTTATTGAGTTTTGTTGTTCTTAGAGGGTCTTCGTGTGTGTATTTTCTGGTTGGTGAAAATAATTTGAATTATATCTGTATTCTGATAGATGCAAACACCAAGCCAGTCAGAGTATAGCTTTGATTTTAAATGGGATATTGATTTTTTTTTCCCCATCTGTCCCTGCAGCTCACATTAATTGCTTTCTGTAAAGCACTATGTTTTGCGCAACAGTAACATTTATAACAGACAAGTCCCATAACTTTTACATACACATAAAATGGTCTCAGTTTGCTGTTTCAAAGAAATACCATTTATATTAAGATATTACTGACCTTTTATGAAACGGTTATTCTTATTTTTGTATACAGTGATATAACACTCTGCACTTCAAAGGGTGCAAATAAAAGGTACACTATAGGCACCCAGACCACTTCGTCTCATTGAAGTGGTCTGGGTGCAGTGCCCCTACCCCATTAGCCTTGCAAATGTAAGCACTGCAGTTATGAAGAAAATGCAAAAATGACGTTGCAGGGCTTACTCCACCTCTAGAGGCTGTCTACCAGACAGCCACTAGAGGCGCTTCCAGGTCCTTAGTGGACGCATGGTCACCTAACTGACGCTGGTCATCCTCACGCTTTGCATGAGGACATCCAGCGCCAGCTAAAACAATTGATTCAATGCTTTCCAATGGGGAAGTCCTAATGCGATTGCAGCAGAAGCATAGCAGAGCCTGCCACAGCTCCGCAGGACATCGCCACTGGAATTAGGTAAGTGACAAAACTGGTTTTAAGACTTTCAGCACAACAGGGGGCTGCAACTGGGCTGAAAATAACATACTTAACAAAAAAAGATCCTCAGAAAACTATAAATAATATCAGAAAAAAATATAAACAGGCCCCATTTCCTGGGAATGGGGCACACCGCCATTTTTTTAAACTGGATCCATGCTTGCTGTACAGAGTCTTCCAATGGCTAGTGATGACATTCAACTTCTGTAGAGCTACAGAAGCCAGAAGTCGATCCAAACAGCCATTCATTGGTTGAGAGCAACAACAGACGGCCACTCTCAGCCAATGAATGCAATTTTGTGCATAGACTTGGTGTTAAATGTTAATGATGCCCCAATGATACTGCTGGAGGTTCAGTTAAAATGCCAGACCAACAGGTTCTCAGACATCATCAGAACAATATTATCATTACATAATGTTTCTATGTTTCTATAATAAAATAATTTATATTAATAATTTATGCCAGTCAGGGCTGGCTCAAGGCATTGTGTTGCCTGGATCCAAGTATGACATGCTGCCTTCCCCCCAAAAAAGTAAAACAACATGCGTGTCAGTGTGCATGCTGGGGATGTAGTATATGTCTGTGTGTATGCTGGGGATGTAGCTTGTGTCTGTATGTGCATAGAAACATAGAAACATAGAATGTGATGGCAAATAAGAACCATTCGGCCCATCTAGTCTGCCCAATTTTCTAAATACTTTCATTAGTCTCTGGCCTTATCTTATAGTTAGGATAGCCTTATGCCTATCCCATGCATGCTTAAACTCCTTTACTGTGTTAACCTCTACCACTTCAGCTGGAAAGCTATTCCATGCATCCACTACCCTCTCAATAAAGTAATACTTCCTGATATTATTTTTAAACCTTTGTCCCTCTAATTTAAGACTATGTCCTCTTGTTGTGGTAGTTTTTCTTCTTTTAAATATAGTCTCCTCCTTTACTGAAGTGCACTGTAGCCAATACACTTACCTATAGACTGTGTCTGTGTATATGCATGTGTGTCAGTGTTTATATCTGTTTGTCTGTATCTGTATGTGTGTCAGTGATTGTATATGTTTGTCTATGTATCTGCATGTGTGGCAGTGTTTGTGTGTCTGTATATCTGCATGTGTGTCAGTGTGTCTGTGCAACTGTATGTGTGTCAGTATATGTATCAAAAACTGACACACATGCAGATACTGACACACATACAGATGTACAGATACACTGATACACCTGCAGATACACAGACATACATACATATATGTATCAAAAACTGACACACATGCAGATACTGACATACATACAGACACAGACACACAATACACACATACAGTATACACAAACTACACACTACACACATACAGACACACACACACACACACACACTACACATACACATATACACGCATACAAACACACATATACCCACACTACATACAGATACACACACTACACAGATACACATACAGATACACACACACTACACACTACATATACACAGATACACACACATTACACTCATACAAACAGATACACACATACAAACACACACACACACACACACAGATACACACACTACACACATATAAACACACATATACCCACACTTCATACAGATAAAAAAAATTAAGCCACCCAGCAGGTTCTTACCTTCTGCTGGCTGTGGCTGGTGGGAGTTGGAGGGCTGCTCTCCCTATCTGGCCCCATCCTCGCGGCTCCCTCTTCCTCCTCCCGCGCGGCTGTGTGAGTGAGCTGGGAGGAAGTGATATGCTGTCACTTCCTCCCAGCTCTCTGTGCCCGATAGAAGGGGCTCGGTTGCGCTGTTAAAGCGCCACAGCACACGACCGGACCCCTTATTGCATATGTCCATCGGGTGGCCCTAAGGGCATGGGCTACCCGATGGAACCTGCACCACCGCCAAGGGTTGGGAAATCCTGTTTTAGATTATGACGGGGGGGCATTTTGTCAGAGTGCCGCCTGGAGCCATGGCTTCAGCGTGGTCTATGGATGGGCCGGCCCTTCTGTCAGTCCGAGTAATATCTGTACTGATTGGAATGATTACACCTGTCTGCTTAATGTAAATCTCTATCCAGAAGCCACACACATTGACATGCATTTATTAACCTCTGCCATGCTGGAATCATCATCAGCCAAATGCAGTGAGGGTGAGAGGTGCGATCAGCAAGCAGGCTGTCCTCTCCCCCCTCGGGTAATTGTAATTTATCACTCTAGCAAAGGAAGAGTGGAGGATACACATGTGCAATGCATTGTGTGGAGTATAAATTATAGGAACTCACAAAGTCTGTGTGTGTCGGTGTATGTGTGTGTATGCAGTCCATATAAAACTTGTGCTATAAATACTTTGTTGCTGGGTGCTAGATATGCGGCCCAATTATCTAAACACAAAAGTTATATCTGCACTCACAGACTTATAAACCAAATCTTCCTTTATTCCATCTTTTTTTTTTTCATTCTTATTTTTATTGAAAAAAAATAGTTTTTCATTTATTATACATACAACGAAATTTATATAGTTTACATACATGACGAAACGAGTTTTACAATAACAAAACATGTAACTTGCATTTATTACATCTACATGATCATAGCTTAAAGATAATTCCCAAACTAACCAATTAAGAATATCTTAATAAAGGGATAGGATCATATTTCCTTTATTCCATCTTTAAAGCGTTTTAAAGAGCAGTGTCAATGTTTCAGTTCCAGCTCTGAACTTTCATCAGGACAAAATAAAAAACAGTAACAGCAAAATACGATAATATAAAGGCAAATCAGTCAGCAATTCATTTACCCAAGCTATGTGAATGTTCTTGTACATTGGTATTTCCCTGTGCAAGTACGCATTGCATGCAAAAGACCTACATTAAAAAAAGTCCATTTACTGTTTCTATAGCAACACATCCTAAAGTGTCATATACCGCAGCGTACATGTGCATAGACAACTTACTATGTGCTTATGTGATTACTATTTTATAAGCCAAAACCACATGGAGAGACAAAACTTAGTAATCTCAATAGCTAGGTGGAAAATATATAGGCAAGTGCTTAAATAAGACAATATGTGATTACTATTACAACGTTTACCCAAACTATCATTATTATTACTTTATTATTTATATAGCGCCATCAGATTCCGTAGCGCTGTACAAGTGGTGGACTAACAGACATGTAATTGTAACCAGACAACTGGGCGTACAGGAACAGAGAGGTGGAGGGCCCTACTCAATGAGCTTTCATTCTAGAGGGAATTACAAGGATTACAAGCCATACATTAATAACCCCCTATGCAGATACAACTTTTGAGGACTTTTTACATTTTTATTTCTCACATTTTAAGTAAAAAAAAAATGTATATAGAAAAATGTAAAGGCTTGCTTTACTTTTAAGGAGGGAGATTTATTGGTTCCCTTGTAATTATGTAATGGTAATGGTAATCACGGGAAGAGTGTGGTGAGACCACATCCAATAAGTTTATATCCTTAAGTCTATGTGCCTGCATATGTGGTTATGTATCCCACACAGTAAATGGACACTTTGTGTAATGCAGGGGGTGTATATGTGCAATCACGCACACTTGCTTTGACTATATATTATTGTATTTTGCTATTTCTGTTTTTAATTTTGTCCTGATTACATTTCAGAGCGGGAACTGAAACCTTGATACAGCTCTTTTTAACTCTTTAGAGATGGAATAAAGGAAGTTTTGGTTCATAAGTCCCTTAGTGCAGTTATAACCTTTGTGTTTACTGTCATTTTTATGTTTTTGTCATTTTTGTTTCCCTGACTCTCAGCATCCTTTGCTCTTTTATTTGAAAAATATCATGAACATGCACATAGTTTCTTATGCATGGCTTGTAACTATGGGATGGTTGGGTGAGAGTTGGGTAAGAGCTGAGGGGGAGGCTGAAGAAACTCCCCTAGCTAAGAGGTGTGCCAGCTGAAGCAAACAGACAAAGTTTATAGTAAGTCTATAAAATTTTATTAAAATACTTATTAAGATTTTATTGCTTTATTTTAGTTTAGATATTTGTGTAAATGTGTTTGCTTGCTATTTTAAAAAAGAAGTTGTGAAGTGATGCATGTTCTGTTAATTTGTATTTAAAAATAAACCAAAAAGCTGTTTATTTCTTCTCTCCTCCCCCCCCCCCCCCCCCCCCATTCTGGTTACCTTGGGCTTGCGAGGGGGGCATCATTTTGGTCCCTGATGAGTTGACCCAGTGTGCAGGTGCAGACTTGGTGTAATAGTGCTTGTGAGCTTCAGATTGATCATATCAGAGTGTTGCCAGAGCTCATGGGAGCCATACACCAGGTCTGCACCTAGCAAAGAGTGCAGACCAGAGGCTCTCTGTGCTCCACCTTCTTCCTATTGTTGATTTACTGGATCAGTGAGGGAGATCTTTGATGTTCATGATTGTGTTTCTTCAATATTACTGACCTATGCACACATGCATTTATTGCAATTTTAAGGATTTTTAATTTTTAATAATTGTTTAGTGCCAATCATCAAATTTTCCATAATTCTGTAAACATGGGCTTAGCAAATGTGTCTCTTCATTAGAATTTCAAGGGGTTTTTATTAGTTATCACAACTGACCAATGATCAGACATACAACACTGTTTACCAGAGATAATTTTAGGAATTCTTAGTACTTTATTTGACTTCATCCCATGCTCATGGAGAAATTACTGTTTTCCATTGCTTGCATATCTCAAGCTGGAATTTGGAAAGTACTCATTGGGCACAAAACTGCAAATTAAGTTTCCATAGAGTTCTCAGCTTGACATGCAAATGAGCAGATACGTGCATCATGCTTCACTCTGTAATATTTCTGCAGGTGCCCTTAGCAGTGGACGATGTTTGAAACACAGGTTTTTTTTTTTTTTGGTTTTTTTTTTAAGCCGAGTATAGGGTCTCATCAGTTTGGTACTGGCTGTGGTCTCACCATACTCTTTCTGATCACAACTAAACAAAAATGTTACTGGTATCAATTCCTTTTTACTTTTTTGCAAAACTTGTGTATCAAAAGTAACGTAATGTGACTGGTAACATAATGTAAAATCAAAACAATTATTTAAATAATCGTCAAGTAATTTACAATTATTATGAATTTGTTTATGCCAGCTGTTTTTTCTGCAAATGTCAGCAATTTTCTTTCTTCTTTTTGGTTATGAAATGGTTTAACCTTTTGCATGGTTTCTTTCTAAGAAGGTTTCTAAGTTGTTTGTTTTCAGAGCTCACTTTTCTGAATCTTGTGAGTGAGTATTATGCATTTCCCTGCAAATGGATATATATATATATATATATATATATATATATATATATATATATATATATATACACACACATTTACAAGAATGCATTGTAAATTACTGACTCGATGTCACATTCCCACTAACTCCTGCTCACTGCTTTTGTTGCACTCTCACCTGCTTTTAATTGCCCCGTCTTTTAATACACTCTTCCTATTTCCAACATTACCTTGTACATTATGAGTGTGTTATTATAGATTAATAGATGTTTAGGTTTTTGATGTTAAAAAATGGCTTATGGTTGGCATAACCAATAGGAAAAGAGCATTTTATGGCTTGCAGCAAAAGAGGTATCTACTGTTCTTTTGTTGTTCTGTAGTTGCCAGTCCCAAAGCAAACATATATTATTATTATTATTATTATTATTATTATTATTATTATCATCATTTCCATTTATATAGCGCCAACAGATTCCGTAGCGCTTTCCAATATTATGAGAGGGGGGATTTAACTATAAATAGGACAATTACAAGAAAACTTACAGGAACGATAGGTTGAAGAGGACCCTGCTCAAACGAGCTTACAGTCTATATATATTCACATACATCCCCATATTAACAGGTATATAAATGATGTCAATGAACATGCCTTAACACATTACTGCTATTCCTACCTACATATCAATTTTATCTGAAAATAGAAATAAAACCAAGTCATTGTCCAATAGTATGAGTTACTAGAGTTAAGGTAATAGCTTCTATAATTTGTCCTACAGGGTTATTCACTCAAGTGAGAATTCAATGTCAATGTCAAGTTACATTTCAAATTTAGGGCCAGAGTAGCTGAACTAAAAAGATACTCACTTTGCTGGATAACCCTGTAGGACAACTAACCCTATTAGTGTAAAACAACCATGCTGTATAAAAAAGATATAAAAATAATTTTGAAAAGATCTTTTTATTTGCAATAACTTTGCAAACGCCATGATTCTCTTTTTAGTCTGTAGTGTTCAGATGACCCGTTGGGACTGATTCCAAAGATTCATTATCTCTAGCCTTGTTAAGCCAGCAAGGACTGGATTTCCATGTACACTTTGCATAATAGGAATAACACGCACAGAGTTAGGTAAATATCTCTGTGTGAAACACATACAAGGAAAACCTGAACCAAAAGATATATATGCTGGAGAAATGTGTGGTGGTGTCTGTACATAACTTTACAGGGTTGTTTGACAACTATAATGAAGCTTTCCATATTTCTATCAGACTGTTCTCTACAAAATCAAAGAGACCCTGTAGTGACAGGCTGCTGGGATGTGCAAATGTTAGTAAGTTACTTTTGACTCTTGTAAAAAAATACCAAGAATTCAGTTTGTTTCTATGGTTGCCTCAATACCAAAACCAGTTGCAAAACATATTTTTGGAAGTTTGCATTGTAAATGATACAAATGATGCAACTGCATAATGCGGAATTTAGATTATTGTTAGATACAACAGATCTATTATGGCAAAGTAGGGTTGGTGGTTATCAGCAATTGTTAGGTGGGTGAGTTTCATAAACAAGGGTCAAATTCTGACTATTTGTCTCAATGGCCTCCCTACTAGAGTTGAGCGGACACCTGGATGTTCAGGTCCGGAGGGTTTGGCTGAACTTTGAAAAAAAGTCCGGGTTCGGGCTCGAACATGACCCCAAACTTGACCCCGAACCTGAACTCCTGGAAAGGGCTAGAGGGCTGCAAAATGAAGTAAAATGGGGGTAAGAGTAGGACAAGTGCCCTGCAAACAAATGTGGATAGGGAAATCACTTACAAATAACATAAAATAAGCAGCCGCTTAGTAGATAACTCCCTAATTCACATGGCATTAGGGAGCTATCTACCAAAAGGCTGAAAGACCTAAATTGGTCACCTAAATTGGTATTTCAGCCACATTTACTAATACTAAGTAAAGATTACTTAGTATTAGTAAATTCAGCCCCTACTCGCTATACTGCGAGTAGGGGCATGTCTAGTAAACAGTGAGCAGCCAGTGGCTGCTCACTGTAAAAAAAAACAAATCCAAAAACCTATTGCCCCCACCCCTGTGCAACGGGTGGGGGCCCTAAATAAGAATGTGGAGGGGGGACCTACTGTCCTCCCACCCCTGCACTGGTTTTCCATTACATAAACAGGGCTCTATAGTGCTTAAAGGGACACTATAGGCATAAAAACAGCTTTAGCTTTAAGGAACACTTCATTGTTGCAGGACTTCTCGTGGGCGGTACTCTTCATATGGAATATCCTGCCTACCGCCATCAGACTCTCCCCTAGTCTTCAATCATTTAACAAGTGCCTTAAAAACCATCTCTTTAGAAAAGCTTATGGCCTTCCAGAGTAACCTCTACTTCACATACCTGTCTCTTGCTCTCTCCTAAATGGCACCACTCTACTCTCTCCTCCAGCTCTGCTTAACTCCCACCTTGTTTGATTGCTATTTCCTGTCCTAATGTGTTTTACACCCCACCTCCTATAGACTGTAAGCTCGTTTGAGCAGGGTCCTCTTCAACCTATTGTTCCTGCAAGTTTTCTTGTAATTGTCCTATTTATTGTTAAATCCCCCCTCTCATAATATTGTAAAGCACTATGGAATCTGTTGGCGCTATATAAATGGTAATCATAATAATAGTAATAATAATTGTGTAATCCTAACGCTAAAGTGTACCTTTGCCCTCCCTTGCTCACCTGCTGGCAATAAAGGGTTAAAACCCTTTTTTACACTCACCTTATTCCAGCACTGAGGTCCCCTGGCACTGACAACAGAGGAGGACAGAGATGGAGCCAGCGCCCACGGGGAGCCAAATGTGCATGTGCTGAAAGCACTGCACGCATAAGGTCTTCCCCATAGGAAGGCGTTGATTCAATGATTTCCTGTGCGGTATTTGAAAATGCTGGATGTCCTCATACACAGCGTTAGGACATCCATCATCATTTCACAGGGTCAAACACTTTGAAACAGCAGTAAATGCCTCTACAGGCAGTCTTAACCCTATAATATAAATCTTTCTGAAACTGCAGTATTTTAGATTGCAGGTTTAAAGGGATGGGGACAGTGCACTAAAGCCACTTCAATGAGATAAAATGGTTTGGGTGCCTATAGTGTCTCTTTAATCAGTTTAAAGCAGTTTGGCATATCGATCATGCACCTGCAGTCTCACTGTTCAATTATATGCCATTTAGGAGTTAAATCACTTTTGTTTCTGCTTATGCAGCCTTAGCTACATTTCTTCTGACTGTGACTCACACAGCCTGAATAAAAAAAAAATGGTTTATTTTTCAATCAGATGCGAACTTGCTTTAGAAGTTTGAATCTGCATCTCTGTTTATTTGACTTTGATTACACACAGGAGGCATCTGCAGGGTCTAGAAGGCTATTAGAGCAGGAGATAAGAAATTCTAAATTAAACAGAATGTGCAATGAAGGAAGTTTAAACATTAGATGTCTCTAAAGTGACAGTTTCCTTTTAAGCAATATTGCAATACAGGTGAGTAGTAGTCTTTAAAGAGCATGTTTGGTAAGAAAACGGCTTTAGGATGTATCTTTGAAATGGTGACTTGGCTCAGGAGATGAACTTGGAAAACATTCTCTGAAACTAAATTGAATGTGATGTGTTCCTTTATTATACCAGATATATTTATGGATTACATTACATGATTACCTAGCTCCTAACTTTCAACGCCGACTAAATATGACTGACTTGTCTGAAATGTGAGGAGGAGGGGGCAGATTTATTTGATTGGTTTGAACTGTTTGTGAATAGGTACATTTGATTCTGGAGAGAAATTCAATCTCATATTGATTCCCGTTTTACACTTTCCATTTGCTTTGTCTCTGGGGCTGTCCATTTTATGCATATTTTTTAAATATAATTTTAGATTTATTCAAATAGTTTTAGCAACTGCCAGTAAATCTATCCTTCACTTTTGCATCTCATCTTATACACCCACTCTGGCAGTGTGTCAACCTTCTCATGTGTTCCAGTTAGAACAGGTTGAAGTATCTCAACACAGAGAGTGTAAGGCAGGGGGTGCCCAAAAGGTAGATCCCCAGATGTTGTACAACTACAACTCCCTTGATTCTATGCATTGCTTTAAATGAATTTAGAATGACAAAGCATCATGGATGCTGTAGTTTTAACGCATCTGGGGATCTACCTTTTGGGCACCCCTGGTGCAAGGTTTCCAATTTTTTTAAATGCTGAGAACCCTACAATTACTCCCTGGATTCCCAGTATAGGATGCTTATCTGTAATACTTTTCAATTTACAAATTGGTTTTCTTTACAAATCTTGCATAAACTACCCCTCCCTCACCCCCAAATATTTGTATTTGAATACTTTTCTTTTCTGTTTAGTTTTCTTTTGTAGATATTATTCAGAACAGACTATGATATTTATAGTGTGATGATATTGCTGTTAACCTTTTGCTATATATTATTAGCCTCAATTTACATATGAATAGTCACCTTACGAATTGTATATATTTATATATAACTTGGTTACGTTAGTGGGAATCAGGATATTGTTATTGAGATATTGACACTTGCATACAAATAATACCACATATAGTATAAATATAATATGTAGACTTGTGCTCAACGAGAAAATTCAGGTCAGCCGAACCATTTTTCCTGAAAATACATTGTTTTTCAGGACGCTGGAATTTGGTTCATCTTGATTCAATCTTTATTCAGCTTGGCAGGATTTCTGAAAACACCATATGGAGACGATGAACCACAAGAGCACAAAAATGGATCAATCAGTGTACTGCAAAATATTACACAATATAATATCATGTATATATTTTTCAGCACACTGATAGGAGCGATGTCCTGCTATTTGGAGAAAAAGCAACCAATAGACGGGAAAAAAAAAAACAGGAGGAGCAGTTAGAAAAT
The DNA here is from genome assembly GCF_036172605.1 of Pelobates fuscus. Taxonomy (NCBI): domain Eukaryota; kingdom Metazoa; phylum Chordata; class Amphibia; order Anura; family Pelobatidae; genus Pelobates; species Pelobates fuscus. The sequence continues at coordinate 121,650,885 of NC_086321.1, forward strand.
GTATTATATTTATTTATTATATATTTGTTAAATATATAATGTATAAACATACACCCCCAAAGGCCTTGGAACTTGAATCAAGAAGAAAATTTTAAATTCAAATGCTGGTTTTGCCTTCAGTCCCATCGTTATTCGGAACAGGATAAATTGTTTGCTAAGCAAAGATAAAGAAATTGCTTCCAGACAATTCTCTTGAACAGTGTTTGGAGATTTTATCTACTTCAATTAGATTCTTTTTAAGATATCTTTTTTTTTGCCTAGTATCTGTTTAAGCTAGCAGTGTATTTATAGAATGAAGATTAAATAAATTTGTAAATATTTGTTCGTATCTGATGGTCATCTTAATTAAATTGCCGATTTCGTAAATACTAGAGAAAACTAATTTCACAGCGAAGGTACATATTTGCCAAGTCTATTTGATTGAGGGATAGAGTGAAGATATTGTTTTGCTTTAGCCATCTTTATTATTACCAGCTATTCACTAAAATGAGAATTCAAAGTGAATTTCACATTTAAGGCTAAAGCTTAAATCTTTGTGTATGTTTGTGTTAAATATGTGATTTAGTTATGGTTGCAGTGAACTGTGCGTTGCTTTAGCACAGAATATTGCTCTAGTTAATTGCTCTACTTTTATAATGTTAAACAGGGAGCATAATGCATTTAAATACATGATAAAATCTGTGCCAGCTCAGATCTTTTGCATCAATGTGAAGTCTGGATTATATCATCATTCTGACAGCTTTATGGGTGTGGGTTTAAGGGCGTGCAAACTGTGAGATTGTACAGAATACACACTCTAAGGGGCACAATCACATTCTTCTCCCAGACTACAGGGAGTGCAACAAGGAAAGATGCTACTGTCACAATGTGACAACTGATGAGTGCACCACCTGTCCTCAAAAGACTCAATGAATACAAAGCAGTGTGAGTGCAGCTGAGATTCAAGATGTGATGTTATGCCATGTCAGCATGCAACGCCTGTTCCGTACTACAACATCTCTGAGAATTGTATAAAAGTGACAGTCAGGACTGGCCAGAATGCAGCTCATAAGACATGGGGCTGGGAGAAGGGCATAAAGATAAAAAAAGAGCTTTAGATAGGTATTAAAGAAGAGCAAGGATATGGACACGCAAGAAAGCCATTGAGATGGACATACAAGAAGGGCATAAAATGGACATTAACATAAATAAAAGGCATGAGGATGGGCATACACACAGGGCATGAGATAGGTATACAAGAAGGGCACGGTAAAGGGTACACAATAAGTGCATGGAGAGGAAGGACAAGGGGAGAAGGAAGTGGAGAAGGAAACACACAAGTGTGGATAGGGAGATGAACACACACAGTGGAGTCATAATTAGGGATAAATTCAAAAGACCAGGGAGAAATGCCCAAGACAGGATGGTGAGCGGTAAAAAAGGGGATGAAAAGGGGTACACAAGGAGACACACTATAACTTATGTTAACTTGCTCAAAACCCACTGGCAAAGGATTTATGAGATATTCTCAGCCCCCCCCCCCCCCCCTTTGGAAATAATGCAGTGATTTTGATTTGCTGATATGCTTTAGCCTCTTCCTGGATTGATAAGCACTCATTTGTATAAGTATCAGTATCAGTGTATTGTTATTTCTTTTTTACGTGTTTTTATTATATTAACGAAGCATTAAAAATTGCAACAAATAAATAGAAAACATTTGTTACATTTCCCTGTTTAATATTAAATATTAAAGATAAGTAACAATATGCGGCGCCATCAATCTAGGTTTAACCCCTTAAGGACACATGACATGTGTGACATGTCATGATTCCCTTTTATTCCAGAAGTTTGGTCCTTAAGGGGTTAAAGCAGGGCTTCTGAATGGGCACAGTTTCAGGCTGTAAGAGATGTGTTCCTGTCCGTGTGATGAGAGCCTGTCTCTACGACATCGAGCTGATTTAATATCTACCCCCATATCTCCTGCACTTCTACAGGCTGGAAGTATGACATCAGTGCTGTGATAAATATTCACATATCCATTCCACCCATCATGAAGCTTTGTTGTGTCCCTAATGGCCTCAACCCACAGAGTAGCCTGCCTTCTCCCACATCCTCAAGCACACATAGCAGGCCATAACAAGCCAAGTTTCCCCAGTATATAGTCTGCTGTGTCAAGGAAGAAGGGTGGTTTTCTATGCATATGCCTTTAATCTGAGCATGGTTGTTAATGTGGATTGTATTATTTCCTAGATAGTCCTACCAATAAGCAAAAAGCATGTATTTAGGAATTACAAGGGGAAACACAGTATCAATACCCAGGTTGTGTGTGACCGTACTCAAAAATTGGACCATATATAAAATGAATAGAGGATATCTAACCGCCAATCCATACACCCATTATACTACAAACTATTTGCAATGTTATAAGAATTATGTAGCTATGTCTTGAAACATGGAAAGCTGCAGTTTATTGATGCATGCTATATTACAGTTTATATCGATGCTCTAATGTATTACAATGCATAATTTTACTCCCAATGCCCTACGTTGAACCTTAACTGGTCTTTAGTCCAGCAAATCTTTGTTCCCTAATTCCCATGCTAATTGTGTGATTGCTTTGCTTATCTTACATGAACCACACTGCCTCTTCAATATATTTTACATCAGGCTAATGAAACATGTTGATTGAGGGCAATACCATTGCAATGCTTAATAACTGGAATGTAATTGGAAGATAAAGTTCCAATGCATAATTTATCTTTGGTTCTGCACAAACAGAGCCTCGGCAGATCTACGCAACATCGAAATCAGTGGAAATATTTAAAGGATTGCATGATTTATGCATAATACTTTTCTAGAAGTAATTATGCATCTAGGAGACACTGTACTTGCTATATGAAAAACGTAACTGATGGAACTTATCAATTTTAATGTAGTAAAATGCTTTTCAACAGAAAATGTGTATGCATACCAAAAAGAAAAAAACAACAACACAAAATACATTGAATTATTTGTGAAAAATTAAATAGACTTATTATGGAATATAACAAAAACATCTCAATGGTCCAGAGTGCTCTACAATCACATAAATACAAACATAAACTAATTATATCAAAAGACTCTGAGATAGCTGTATGAACTAGAGTTAATGACAAAAATAACAACAAAGGCAATAATAGCAAAAGTATAACATATCCATTCCATGTCCCAAAGTGTTCTAGAGATGTTGATCCACTTGATTACATTTCAAAAGATCTGCAGCAAAGCACAACAAACCATAGAGCTTCTATAAAAACAGATCCTTTATTGCACAAAAAAGTGAACACTTATGAACTGTCAGATGTCTGCGGTATCTCAGGAGAATAGTTCTCCTAAAACATTAATCCAATGACAACACTAGGTGTAAGAGGAGTTTCTCTCCGGTAGCAGTCAGGTAATGATGCCGGCTAATCTTTCAGACCCGCTGCTTGGTAAATCCCAGAAGAATCCCAGTGTGCGCCAGTGCTATGATGCTTGTCACTGGAATTGCTGTATCATCTAGCGTATTTTGTAGATCGAGTCTACTTCATCAGAGGAAAAATGCTTGCTAAGTGGCAGTGGTGTATCCTGGTTTTGTGCTGCCCTAGGCAGGACAAAACTCAGGCGCCCCCCCTCCCCCCGCGCTACCCCCACCCAACCTTTCCCCCTGCCCCGCATTCTAAATACACACACACACACACACTCGCTAACAGAAACACACACTCGCTAACAGAAACACACACTCGCTAACAGAAACACACACACACTAACACTCACTAACAGACAAACACACTCACTAACAGACACACACTCACTCACTAGCAGACACACACACTCACTAGCAGACACACACACTCACTAACATACACACACACTCACAGGCAAACACACACTAACAGACACACACACACACTAACAGACACACACACTAACAGACACAAACACTGACACACACACACACTAACAGACACACACACACACACACTAACAGACACAAACACTGACACACACACTAACAGACACACACACACACACTAACAGACACAAACACACACACACTAACAGACACAAACACTGACACACACACTAACAGACACAAACACTGACACACACACTAACAGACACACACACTAACAGACACAAACACACACACACTAACAGACACAAACACTGACACACACACACACACTAACAGACACAGACACACACTAACAGACACACACACACACAAACACTGACACACACACTAACAGACACAGACACACACTAACAGACACACACACTAACAGACACACACTCACCCACCCACATTAACACATTTTTTTAAATTTATTTTTAACACATTTATTTTTAATTTATTTTTAACACATTTTTTTTAAAAAAAATTTTAACACGTTTTTTATTTTATTTATTTTTAACACATTTTTTTTAAATTTATTTTTAACAATTTTTTTTTTTAATTTAACACCCCCCCTCCCCCAGCCTCCTTACCTTTGGGAATGCTGGGGAGGGGGGGGTGTCTCTTCCTCCCTGGTGGTCCAGTGGCTGCTGGGCGATCGGGCGGCACTGCCTAGCGGGCGGGCGGCCGGCCGGCCGGCGAGGGAGCACTTCCCCTGAGCTGTCTGCTCAGCTCCCTCGCGCGCCTCAGAGTGAGGCTGGGAGCCGGAATATGATGTCATATTCCGGCTCCGCCTCCCAGCCTCACTCTGCGGCTGGCGAGGGAGCTGAGCAGACAGCTCAGGGGAAGTGCTCCCTCGCCGGCCGGCCGCCCGGCCGCCCGCCCGCCCGCTAGGCAGTGCCGCCCGATCGCCCAGCAGCCCGCCGGCATGTCTGTTAGCCGCAAGGCTAACAAGACATTTGCCTTGGGCATTTGGGGGCGGCTTTTTTTGCCGCCCCCTGGAAAATGCCGCCCAAGGCAAATGCCTTGTTTGCCTCGCGGCTAATACGCCCCCGCTAAGTGGAACAGGCTATTTTAAATGAAGAGATTTTACATACAAAAGCATACAGGAAAACAGCAAATTGTAACAGCCTAATACCAGTGGAATATCAATATATTTGGCTTAGTCATTTAGCATTACCAGGGCCTTAGAGAGTGTCTGGAGGCAAATAAGTAGAAAATCTGATTACCCATTTGTATGAAATGCTTTGCATCAGGCGTGTGCAGGAGTGCTCTGAACACCATCAACGTCAATATCTTGAGCACCGAGCACCGTGAAACCATAAGCACCATAAACACTGTGAAAACTGTAATATGATATACAATACATTTGTTTACAGAGATCACCAACAGGGGGTTACGACAGAATTACAAATGTGGAGTTACAAGGTAGAGTTCAGTTGTCTACACACATATCTAAATTACATTAAACATCTATGGAAACATGACTATACGTACAAGGATTTGGATTACAATACTTAATATGCAAACATTTGAATTATCTACAGCATATATTTTAACTAACAGCATGGACACATGCGTTCCTCGCTCTGCTTGCCAAGGGGTGCAGCATCTCAACTTTAGAAAAACCTCAGTAACAATCGCCTTCCCACGAGGTGCTACTGGCTTGTTTGCATCTTAATGCTGAGTCACAGAGAGCCTTTTGCCTCCAAAACTAGAGGAAAGAGGGGGGTCTGATGATCAAACATTCACCAGAGAAACAAGAGGAAGGCAGAAAGGTTCTGCCTGTGGCAGTCAGTACTGAACAAGGATTTAAAGTAATAAGTGGACATTTACACTGTTATAATAGCTTTCAAATCCATGTATAACAGTTAATGTAATTGTACCTACTTTATTTATAATTCATGCATACATGCATACTATGTTTTATAATCTGTTGGCATTTTTAGGAGATTGCATTCCTAACATTTTAGCAGGCCCTCTACAAATAATTATAAACAGAGTTTTAACAATTGTGAATTGCCGTATTTTTCGCTCCATAAGATGCACCACTCCATAAGACGCACCTAGTTTTTAGAGGAGGAAACCCAGAAAAAAAATATTCTGAACAACCTGTCCCATAGTGTTCCTTACCACCCACTCCCCTCTCCTGTCCCATAATGATCTTTAACCCTCCCTCCCCTGTCCCATAGTGATTTTTAACCCCTCCTCCCCTGTCCCATAGTGTTCTTCAACCCCTCCTCCCCTGTCCCATAGTGTTCTTTAACCCCCATCCCCTTGTCCAATAGTGTTCTCCCCTCCTCCAATAGTGTTCTCACCCCATAGTGTTCCCCCCTCCCCTCATCCCATAGTGTTCCCCCCTCCCCTCATCCCATAGTGTTTCCACCTCCCCTCATCCCGTAGTGTTCTCCCCCCCGTGTCCCATAGTGCACTTTCCCTCCCATAGTGTCCCACCCTCCCCTTGTCCCATAGTGTCCCCCCCTTGTCCCATAGTGTCCCCCCTCCCCTTGTCCCATAGTGTCCCCCCCTTGTCCCATAGTGTGTCCCCCCTCCCCTTGTCCCATAGTGTCCCGCCCCTCCCCTTGTCCTATAGTGTCCCCCCCTCCCCTTGTCCCATAGTGTCCCATAATTACTTACCTGTCTAGTAGCATGGGCCGGCTTAACAGCTCGCACCGCGGTACAGGAACTTCAAATTCAGGTTCCGATTTCCGGCGGGACTGAAAGGAAGTGCGCACACTGAGGGCGCACTTCCTTTCAGTCCCGCTGGAAGCCGTGAACCTGAAATTGAAGTTCCTGTACCGCGGTGCGCGCTGTGCTGCCGGCCCACGCTACAAGACAGGTAAGTAAAGCTTCATATTCGCTCCATAAGATGCACAGACATTTCCCCTCACTTTTGAGGGGAAAAAAGTGTGTCTTATGGAGCAAAAAATACAGAATCTCATTTTGTTACTGTATGTAACAAATATTGTGTTTTTGTTTTTCTTATTATATACCGTATTAGACTGTCTAGTAGTGATGTACCGAACTGTCCGCCGGCAAACAGTTCCCGGCGAACTTAGCGTGTTCGCGTTCGCCGCGGCGGGCGGACACATGCGCAGTTCGATCCGCCCCCTATTCGTCATCATTGGGCAAACTTTGACCCTGTGCCTCTCGGTCAGCAGACACATTCCAGCCAATCAGCAGCACTCCCTTCCTTCCACACCCTCCAACCTCCCTCCCAGCATCCATTTTCGATTCATTCTGAAGCTGCATGCTTAGTGAGAGGAGGGAAAGTTTAGCTGCTGCTGATTAGATAGGGAAATTGATAGCTAGGCTAGGGTATTCAGTGTCCACTACAATCCTGAAGGACTCATCTGATCTCTGCTGTAAGGACAGCACCCCAAAAAGCCCTTTTTAGGGCTATAACATCATGCTGTTTTTTTTTTTTTTCCTGTGTAATGTAATTGCAGGTGCCTGCCTGCCAGCTTCTGTGTGAGGTTCACATTGGATACTGTGCCTACTTGCCCAGTGCCACCACTCATATCTGTTTTAACAATTGGTTAAGCTTTAGATTTTAAATAAATAATTTGTTTTCATTGTAATAGAAGAGCAATTGCCTGCCTGCCAGCTTCTGTGTCAGGTTGGATGCCTTGCCCATTTGCACAGTCAGTGCCAAAACTCATATCTGTTTTAACAATAGCTTAAGCTTTAGATTTTAAAGAAATCATTTTTTTTCACTGTAATAGAAGATCAGTTAGTTGTCTGCAAGCGTCTGGGTGTCAGGCCTACTTCAGCGTGTGCTCTGCAGACCTGTGCCAGCGTGCTTTGACAGTTGCCAATCATATCTGGTGTCTCTTTAGCGTGCTTTTACAAAGAAAAAAGGTTTCCAGTGTAAGCTAATAGCAGCCAGTCAGTGTCCTTCAAGCGGCTCTGTCAGGCCTTCCTTCAGCGTGTGCCCTGCACAACCCTGCCAGCGTACTTTGACAATTGCCACTCATATCTGGTGTCTCTATAGCGTGCTTTTACAAAGAAAAAAGGTTTCCAGTGTAAGCTAATAGCAGCCAGTCAGTGTCCTTCAAGCGGCTCTGTCAGGCCTTCCTTCAGCGTGTGCCCTGCACAACCCTGCCAGCGTACTTTGACAATTGCCACTCATATCTGGTGTCTCTATAGCGTGCTTTTTCAAAGAAAAAAGGTTTCCGGTGTAAGCTAATAGCAGCCGGTCAGTGTCCTTCAAGCGGCTCTGTCAGGCCTTCCTTCAGCGTGTGCCCTGCACAACCCTGCCAGCGTACTTTGACAGTTGCCACTCATATCTGGTGTCTCTATAGCGTGCTTTTACAACCAAAATTTTGTTTCCACTATAATAGAAGAGCAGTTGCCTGCCTGCCAGCTTCTGTGTGAGGTTCACAGTGGATACTGTGCCCTCTTGCCCAGTGCCACCACTCATATCTGTTTTTACAATAGCTTAAGCTTTAGATTTAAAAGAAATATTTTTTTTTCACTGTAATAGAAGAGCAGTTGCCTGCCTGTCAGCTTCTGTGTCAGGTTGGAGGCCTTGCCCATTTGCACAGTCAGTGCCACCACTCATATCTGTTTTAACAATAGCTTAAGCTTTAGATTTTAAAGAAATCATTTTTTTTTCACTGTAATAGAAGATCAGTTAGTTGTCTGCAAGCGTCTGGGTGTCAGGCCTACTTCAGCGTTTGCTCTGCAGACCTGTGCCAGCGTGCTTTGACAGTTGCCAATCATATCTGGTGTCTCTTTAGCGTGCTTTTACAAAGAAAAAAGGTTTCCAGTGTAAGCTAATAGCAGCCAGTCAGTGTCCTTCAAGCGGCTCTGTCAGGCCTTCCTTCAGCGTGTGCCCTGCACAACCCTGCCAGCGTACTTTGACAGTTGCCACTCATATCTGGTGTCTCTATAGCGTGCTTTTACAACCAAAATGTTGTTTCCACTGTAATAGAAGAGCAGTTGCCTGCCTGCCAGCTTCTGTGTGAGGTTCACAGTGGATACTGTGCCCTCTTGCCCAGTGCCACCACTCATATCTGTTTTTACAATAGCTTAAGCTTTAGATTTAAAAGAAATATTTTTTTTTCACTGTAATAGAAGAGCAGTTAGTTGTCTGCAAGCGTCTGGGTGTCAGGCCTACTTCAGCGTGTGCTCTGTAGACCTGTTCCAGCGTGCTTTGACAGTTGCCAATCATATTTGGTGTCTCTTTAGCGTGCTTTTACAAAGAAAAAAGGTTTCTAGTGTAAGCTAATAGCAGCCAGTCAGTGTCCTTCAAGCGGCTCTGTCAGTCCTTCCTTCAGCGTGTGCTCTCCAGAACTGTTCCAGTGCACATTGCCAATCATATCTGGTGTCTCTATAGCGTGCTTTTATAACCAAATTTTTTTTTTCACTGTTATAGATTGAATAGCAGTTACTTATCTTCAAGCGGGTGTGTCAGGCCTACAGTGTGTGCTCTGCAGAACTGTTCCAGTGCACATTGCCAATCATATCTGGTGTCTCTATAGCGTGCTTTTAAAACCAAAATTTATTTTTCACTGTTATAGATTGAATAGCAGTTACTTGTTGTAAGGAAACCAAGTTTAGCCGAACCGCGTTCGGTAGTTTCCCCCCCGAAAGGTCAGAGTCTAAGGTAGTGCGAGTTTGCTTCGATAGTTACAGGAAACGAAATCCATACGAAATAAAACAGCTGCATAAGATAATTCCCTTGTTACAGCATACGAATTCCAAATAACAGTCAGAGTCCAGGTTCAGGATACAAGTAGAACTAACGTTTATTCACACACATGGCTTTTTATGCAGGTCCCCATGCAAGGGGACATCCCACAGGGAGGAGTAACATTTATCCAATCCCGAACAGTAAAAATATAAAACACACCCAATACAAACAGGCAGTTCCCTCCCCTAGTCCTGGAGATAATCAGGTCTGATATAGTAACAACCTAATTATCTCCAGGCTGAAAGTTCACTATTTTCCCCAATTTCTGGAACACCCCTTTATACCTGGGGTATCCCCACAAATACTATATCCCCTGATAGCCCCGATCCGGGTGACCAACCTATCCAAATTTCACCCGGATCGGTTCAGGGGTTCGCAAAAAGTATGGAAGTCCTTTGTGACCGGTTCACTGTGGGCGGACTGCCCAAAATAGTTCCAGAGGTGCGTGTGGTTTTGCCGGTCACTTCCGAAAAAGGGAAAAAGTGCATAAAAGTACCGAATGAATTCCCCTGGCTCCTAGCAGCGATTGTTCCCCTCATTCGTGTGCATATTTGTACCGAATAGCGCTCTTCTAGCTAATCGGTATCACTAGTTCCAGCGTTCGTATGATTGAGACCGGTGTTTGGGAAGTCGAGTGTCCGATTTTAGTTCCAGACACTCGACGACCAAGTCCCGCTGCCTTTGTTTGATGAAAAAAAGATGGCCGCGGTTTTCTCTGCCACGTGGCGTTCGACAGTACGAACGCTGACCGCACACATAGAGGGTGAAAGTGATGCCGGCTTTGAAGTTAAGTGAGCCAGGGGTGGTCTCTGTTCGGCAGTCCCATCTGCCGAATGAAAAATACACAAAGAAGCAAGAACTATGCAACAAAATATCGAATAATATAGTCATTTCTTCACACTTGTCTTCAAGCGGGTGTCTCAGGCCTACAGTGTGTGCTCTGCAGAACTGTTCCAGTGCACATTGCCAATCATATCTGGTGTCTCTATAGCGTGCTTTTAAAACCAAAATTTATTTTTCACTGTTATAGATTGAATAGCAGTTACTTGTCTTCAAGCGTCTCTGTCAGTCCTTCCTTCAGCGTGTGCTCTGCAGAACTGTTCCAGTGCACATTGCCAATCATATCTGGTGTCTCTATAGCATGCTTTTAAAACCAAAATTTATTTTTCACTGTTATAGATTGAATAGCAGTTACTTGTCTTCAAGCGGCTCTGTCAGGCCTTCCTTCAGCGTGTGCTCTGCAGAACTGTTCCAGTGCACATTGCCAATCATATTTGGTGTCTCTATAGCGTGCTTTTAAAACCAAAATTTATTTTTCACTGTTATAGATTGAATAGCAGTTACTTGTCTTCAAGCGGCTCTGTCAGTCCTTCCTTCAGCGTGTGCTCTGCAGAACTGTTCCAGTGCACATTGCCAATCATATCTGGTGTCTCTATAGCGTGCTTTTAAAACCAAAATTTATTTTTCACTGTTATAGATTGAATAGCAGTTACTTGTCTTCAAGCGGCTCTGTCAGGCCTTCCTTCAGCGTGTGCTCTGCAGAACTGTTCCAGTGCACATTGCCAATCATATTTGGTGTCTCTATAGCGTGCTTTTAAAACCAAAATTTATTTTTCACTGTTATAGATTGAATAGCAGTTACTTGTCTTCAAGCGGCTCTGTCAGTCCTTCCTTCAGCGTGTGCTTTGCAGAACTGTTCCAGTGCACATTGCCAATCATATCTGGTGTCTCTATAGCGTGCTTTTAAAACCAAAATTTATTTTTCACTGTTATAGATTGAATAGCAGTTACTTGTCTTCAAGCGGCTCTGTCAGGACTTCCTTCAGCGTGTGCTCTGCAGAACTGTTCCAGTGCACATTGCCAATCATATCTGGTGTCTCTATAGCGTGCTTTTAAAACCAAAATTTATTTTTCACTGTTATAGATTGAATAGCAGTTACTTGTCTTCAAGCGGCTCTGTCAGGCCTACAGTGTGTGCTCTGCAGAACTGTTCCAGTGCACATTGCCAATCATATCTGGTATCTCTATAGCGTGCTTTTAAAACCAAAATTTATTTTTCACTGTCATAGATTGAATAGCAGTTACTTGTCTTCAAGCGGGTGTGTCAGTCCTTCCTTCAGCGTGTGCTCTGCAGAACTGTTCCAGTGCACATTGCCAATCATATCTGGTGTCTCTATAGCGTGCTTTTAAAACCAAAATTTATTTTTCACTGTTATAGATTGAATAGCAGTTACTTGTCTTCAAGCGGGTGTGTCAGGCCTACAGTGTGTGCTCTGCAGAACTGTTACAGTTCACATTGCCAATCATATCTGGTCTCACAGTAGCTTGCACGCATAGTACCACTAATCCCAAAAAAAATGACAGGCAGAGGCAGGCCACCCCGCAGGGGCCGTCGTAGTCGTGGTGCTGTGATTCCCTTTTGCCCTAGAATAATGTCCAGTTTTCAGAAGCCACGTACCCTGAACTTGAAAAGTTCTGAGGACATAGTTGACTGGCTAACACAGGACACCCAATCTTGTACAGCCTCCGCTCGGAACCTTGACGCACCATCCACCTCCAGCTTAGCTTCAGGCACCTCTCAAGATACCACTCACCCGCCTGCCGCCACCACTAAAACTAGCACCACAGCCGCTTTACTTGGTATGTCAGAGGAGTTATTCACACACCCGTTTGAAGAAATGAGTGATGCGCAACCATTATTGCTAGAGGATGTAGATAACAGGGATATGTCTCAGGCAGGCAGCATTAAACACATGGAGGTACGGTGTGATGATGATGATGTTGTACCCGCTGCTGCTTCCTTTTCTGAGTTGTCAGATACAAGCGAAGCGGTTGATGATGACGATGCGTCCATGGATGTCACGTGGGTGCCCGCTCGGCAAGAAGAAGAACAGGGCGAAAGTTCAGATGGGGAGACAGAGAGGAGGAGGAGACGAGTTGGAAGCGGGGGGGGGGGGTCGTCGCAAGGAGCTAGTGGCACAGTCAGACAGCATGCATCGGCACCCGGGGTCAGCCCGACAGCACGCCAATCAACGCATGCTGTGTCCACCACCAGAATGCCGTCATTGCAGAGCTCAGCAGTGTGGCATTTTTTTTGTGTCTCTGCCTCTGACAACAGCGATGCCATTTGCAACCTGTGCCAAAGGAAACTGAGTCGTGGGAGGTCCAACACCCACCTAGGTACAACTGCTTTGCGTAGGCACATGATGTCACATCACAAACGCCTATGGGATCAACACATGAGTACAAGCAGCACGCCTACTCAAAGCCGCCATCCTCCTCCTGGTCCAGCATCTTCAGCCACGTCAACCACTGCTGTCCTTCTTGCCCCCTCTCAACCATCCGCCACTCCGTCTCCCGCCTTGAGCAGTTCCCGCTCATCTGCCCACAGTCATGTGTCTGTCAAGGACATGTTTGAGCGTAAGAAGCCAATGTCACCAAGTCACCCCCTTGCCCAGCGTCTGACAGCTGGCTTGTCCGAACTATTAGCCCGCCAGCTTTTACCATACAATCTGGTTGAGTCTGAGGCGTTCAAAAAATTTGTAGCTATTGGGACACCGCAGTGGAAGGTACCCGGCCGGAATTTCTTTTCACAAAAGGCAATCCCCAACTTGTACTCGATTGTGCAAAAGGAAGTCATGGCATGTCTGGCACACAGTGTTGGGGCAAGGGTCCATCTGACCACTGATACCTGGTCTGCAAAGCATGGTCAGGGCAGGTATATCACCTACACTGCGCATTGGGTAAACCTGCTGACGGCTGACAAGCAAGGAATGCGTGGCATTGCAGAGGAGTTGGTGACACCGCCACGAATTGCAGGCAGTCCTGCTGCCACCTCCTCCACTCCTCCTACTCCATCCTCTTCCATAACCTCCTCGGCTGAGTCCTCTTGTGCCGCTGCTTCTTGCTCCACATCAACGGCACCCCCCCAGCTCCCCAGGTACTATTCCACATCCCGGATACGGCAGTGTCACGCCGTCTTGGGTTTGACTTGCTTGAAAGCAGAGAGTCACACCGGACAAGCACTCCTGTCCGCCCTGAACGCACAGGTGGAAAAGTGGCTGACTCCGCAGCAACTGGATATCAACAAAGTGGTGTGTGACAACGGAAAACATTTGATAGCGGCATTGAAGTTGGGCAAGTTGACACATGTGCCGTGCATGGCACATGTGTGTAATCTGATCGTACAACGCTTTGTGCATAAGTACACAGGCTTACAGGACGTCCTGAAGCAGGCCAGGAAGGTGTGTGGCCATTTCAGGCGTTCCTACACGGCCATGGCTCACTTTGCCGATATCCAGCGGCGAAACAACATGCCAGTGAGGCGCTTGATTTGCGACAGCCCTACACGTTGGAATTCAACACTCCTAATGTTCGACCGCTGCTCCAACAAGAAAAAGCTGTTAATGAATATTTGTATGACCGGGGTGCTAGGACAGCCTCTGGGGAGCTGGGAATTTTTTTGCCACGTTACTGGACGCTCATGCGCAATGCCTGTAGGCTCATGCGTCCTTTTGAGGAGGTGACAAACCTAGTCAGTCGCAACGAAGGCACCATCAGCGACATCATACCATTTGTTTTCTTCCTGGAGCGTGCCCTGCGAAGAGTGCTGGATCAGGCTGTAGATGAGCGTGAAGAGGAAGAGGAAGAGTGGTCACCATCACCACCAGAAACAGCCTTATCAGCATCGCTTGCTGGACCTGCGGCAATGCTGGAAGAGGATTGTGAGGAAGAGGAGTCAGAGGAGGATTGTAGCTTTGAGGAGGAGGAGGAGGAGGAGCAAGACCAAACACAACAGGCATCCCAGGGTGCTCGTTGTCACCTATCTGGTACCCGTGGTGTTGTACGTGGCTGGGGGGAAGAACATACCTTCAATGACATCAGTGAGGAGGAGGAACGGGAAATGAGTAGCTCGGCATCCAACCTTGTGCAAATGGGGTCTTTCATGCTGTCCTGCCTGTTGAGGGACCCTCGTATAAAAAGGCTGAAGGAGAACGACCTGTACTGGGTGTCCACGCTACTAGACCCCCGGTATAAGCAGAAAGTGGCGGAAATTTTACCGAATTACAACAAGTCGGAAAGGATGCAGCATTTGCAAAATAAATTAAAAAGTATGCTTTACACAGCGTATAAGGGTGATGTCACAGCACAACGGGAATCTAACAGGGGGAGAGGTGGAAGTCATCCTCCTCCTCCTCCTCCCACGACCACGCCGGCAAGGACAGGATGCTTTAAAGACGTGTTGTTGATGGAGGACATGCGGACCTTTTTAAGTCCTATGCATCGCCACAGCCCTTCGGGATCCACCCTCAGAGAGCGACTCGACCGACAGGTAGCAGACTACCTCGCCTTAACTGCAGATATCGACACTCTGAGGAGCGATGAACCCCTTGACTACTGGGTGTGCAGCCTTGACCTGTGGCCTGAGCTATCCCAATTTGCGATAGAACTTCTGGCCTGCCCCGCTTCAAGTGTCCTGTCAGAAAGGACCTTCAGTGCAGCAGGAGGTATTGTCACTGAGAAGAGAAGTCGCCTAGGTCAAAAAAAGTCTAGATTACCTCACCTTTATTAAGATGAATGAGGGATGGATCCCGAAGGGACTGACTCTGGGCGATACATTCGCTTAAAAAAGGCCTGATGAGATGAGCTGCCTTGGGCTAAAAATGGTCCACACGCTGCTGTATTTTAGCTCTGAATGACGTTTGACTTGCGTGACTTATCCGCCACCAACTAGGGTTCAAGCCGCCATGTTTTAGGGCACTTTCTGCCTGTGAAACAAACATCAATTTTTCTGGCCGCTGCTACAGCAGCGGCTGCAACAATACCAAATTTTTCAGGCATGTGTACATGCCTAATTTTTAGGCCCACTGGTGCAGCACTGTGGTTTCAAAAACCAAAAAAAAATCCTCCAAGATGGCACCAATATACCAGTGGTCTAAGCATCTTCCCACCTTGGCCTAAAAAGGGGAGGTGATTCAACAATTAAAAATCTCTGCCATTTACACGTCCACTGATAGGAGACGCGGAAGGTATTAAACTGATATGAACAATACTAAACTCACCACTCCTATCTGGTGGCACATTAGCTTGCCCGCGCAGTGCCCCAAATTTCAAGTAAGAGGACCGACCAAGCATCTTCTTCCATCTCCCTGTTACATAAATCAATGCCATATCCATAGAAATTGTAGAGAATATCCAGGATAGTTTTACAGGGCCAAATCATGTCGCCTGTTGAAAGAGGTGACCTTGCTCGGGTCCCAGGTGTGCGGTTCCTAAAATGGCTGCCATATACACGTCCACTGATAGGAGACGCGGAAGGTATTAAACTGATATGAACATTTACTAAACTCACCACTCCGAGTGCTGTTATTTATTTAATTTTTTTGTGGTGAGGCTTTACAGGACAGAGTGCTTCTCCACGGGACATGTTAACTCACGGCAGCTGGCTCATCAAGGAACCAGAGCAGCTTGAATGAGGTGACCTTGCTCGGGTCCCAGGTGTGCGGTTCCTAAAATGGCTGCCATATACACGTCCACTGAAAGGAGACGCGGAAGGTATTAAACTGATATGAACAATACTCCACTCCTATCAGTAGGTCCGTCCCATTGTGATTTATGCCCCCCACCCACCGCGCAGGGATGGGGGCCGGGGGGAGGAAAGTAGGCCCCCCCATTGTGATTTATGGCCCCCACCCACCGCGCAGGGGTGGGGGCCAAGGGGGGGAGGACAGTAGGTCCCCCCATTGTGATTTATGGCCCCAGCCCACCGCGCAGGGGTTGGGGAGGACAGTAGCTCCCCCCAGTGTGTATCATGGGCTTTGAGGACAGGTGTCAATCCATACCTGCCAAGTGACCCTATGTAGGGGTAACAGTCCCTATTCTGCTCTGTGTCAGTGTGTATCATGGTCTCTGTGGACGGTGAACAGTCTCTATTCTGCTCTGTGTCAGTGGGTATCATGGTCTCTGTGGACAGGGAACAGTCTCTATTCTGCTCTGTGTCAGTGTGTATCAGGGGTTTTGAGGACAGGTGTTAATCCATACCTGCCAAGTGACCCTATGTAGGGGTAACAGTCCCTATTCTGCTCTGTGTCAGTGTGTATCATGGTCTCTGTGGACGGTGAACAGTCTCTATTCTGCTCTGTGGCAGTGTGTATCATGGCCTCTGTGGACAGGGAACAGTCTCTATTCTGCTCTGTGTCAGTGTGTATCAGGGGTTTTGAGGACAGGTGTCAATCCATATCTGCCAAGTGACCCTATGTAGGGGTAACAGTCCCTATTCTGCTCTGTGTCAGTGTGTATCATGGTCTCTGTGGACGGTGAACAGTCTCTATTCTGCTCTGTGTCAGTGTGTATCATGGTCTCTGTGGACGGTAAACAGTCTCTATTCTGCTCTGTGTCAGTGTGTATCATGGTCTCTGTGGACAGGGAACAGTCTCTATTCTGCTCTGTGTCAGTGTGTATCAGGGGTTTTGAGGACAGGTGTCAATCCATATCTGCCAAGTGACCCTATGTAGCGGGAACAGTCCCTATTCTGCTCTGTGTCAGTGTGTATCATGGTCTCTGTGGACGGGGAACAGTCTCTATTCTGCTCTGTGTCAGTGTGTATCATGGTCTCTGTGGACGGTGAACAGTCTCTATTCTGCTCTGTGTCAGTGTGTATCATGGTCTCTGTGGACAGGGAACAGTCTCTATTCTGCTCTGTGTCAGTGTGTATCAGGGGTTTTGAGGACAGGTTTCAATCCATATCTGCCAAGTGACCCTATGTAGGGGTAACAGTCCCTATTCTGCTCTGTGTCAGTGTGTATCATGGTCTCTGTGGACAGGGAACAGTCTCTATTCTGCTCTGTGTCAGTGTGTATCAGGGGTTTTGAGGACAGGTGTCAATCCATATCTGCCAAGTGACCCTATGTAGGGGTAACAGTCCCTATTCTGCTCTGTGTCAGTGTGTATCATGGTCTCTGTGGACGGTGAACAGTCTCTATTCTGCTCTGTGTCAGTGTGTATCATGGTCTCTGTGGACGGTGAACAGTCTCTATTCTGCTCTGTGTCAGTGTGTATCAGGGGTTTTGAGGACAGGTGTCAATCCATATCTGCCAAGTGACCCTATGTAGGGGGAACAGTCCCTATTCTGCTCTGTGTCAGTGTGTATCAGGGGTTTTGAGGACAGGTGTCAATCCATATCTGCCAAGTGACCCTATGTAGGGGTAACAGTCCCTATTCTGCTCTGTGTCAGTGTGTATCATGGTCTCTGTGGACGGTGAACAGTCTCTATTCTGCTCTGTGTCAGTGTGTATCATGGTCTCTGTGGACGGTGAACAGTCTCTATTCTGCTCTGTGTCAGTGTGTATCATGGTCTCTGTGGACAGGGAACAGTCTCTATTCTGCTCTGTGTCAGTGTGTATCAGGGGTTTTGAGGACAGGTGTCAATCCATATCTGCCAAGTGACCCTATGTAGGGGGAACAGTCCCTATTCTGCTCTGTGTCAGTGTGTATCAGGGGTTTTGAGGACAGGTGTCAATCCATATCTGCCAAGTGACCCTATGTAGGGGGAACAGTCCCTATTCTGCTCTGTGTCAGTGTGTATCGGGGGTTTTGAGGACAGGTGTCAATCCATATCTGCCAAGTGACCCTATGTAGGGGGAACAGTCCCTATTCTGCTCTGTGTCAGTGTGTATCAGGGGTTTTGAGGACAGGTGTCAATCCATATCTGCCAAGTGACCCTATGTAGGAGGAACAGTCCCTATTCTGCTCTGTGTCAGTGTGTATCAGGGGTTTTGAGGACAGGTGTCAATCCATATCTGCCAAGTGACCCTATGTAGGGGGAACAGTCCCTATTCTGCTCTGTGTCAGTGTGTATCAGGGGTTTTGAGGACAGGTGTCAATCCATATCTGCCAAGTGACCCTATGTAGGGGGAACAGTCTCTATTCTGCTCTGTGTCAGTGTGTATCAGGGATCATTAGGATAGGTGTCAATCCATATCTGCCAAGTGACCCTATGTAGGGGGAACAGTCCCTATTCTGCTCTGTGTCAGTGTGTATCAGGGATTTGACTATCTTTATTCAGATTGAAAAATTACAATTCCAGGAAAAATTTAACAAACATTTACAAGAACATGTTATGCACATCATAGAAACAACGTAAACCTCTTTAAAGCCACAAACTTAAGACAAAAAATACGTACACACAATGTGTAAGGGTTTGAAAGAATATTCTGAATCCTTACACGTTTACTTGATCGTTTGTTTGATTTTTGTGAACCATATATAAACTACAAGCAGCGTGAAAACTATAAAAACTCAAGTGGCCATGCTGATCAAATTAAATAGTATGCTTTACACAGCATATAAGGGTGATGTCACAGCACAACGGGAATCTAACAGGGGAAGAGGTGAAAGTCATCCTCCCCCTCCCACGACCCCGCCATATCTGCCAAGTGACCCTATGTAGGGGTATCAGTCTCTATTCTGCTCTGTGTCAGTGTGTATCATGGTCTCTGAGGACAGGGAACAGTCTCTATTCTGCTCTGTGTCAGTGTGTATCAGGGCAGGGCTTTGAGGACAGGTGTCAATGTTAGGTGATTTCTGCCCTTTATGGATTAAAAGCAGACTCTGCATCAACTGTGCAATTTTCCATGGGAGTTTTGCCATGGATCCCCCTCCGGCATGCCACAGTCCAGGTGTTAGTCACTTTTGTGGCCAGAAAGAGTCCCTGTTGGTTTTAAAATTCGCCTGCCCATTCGGTTCGCCGGTTCGCGAACATTTGCGGAAGTTCGCGTTCGCCGTTCGCGAACCGAAAATTTCGGGTTCGCGACAACACTACTGTCTAGCATAGAAGCAAAAGTATAAGTTATAACATATTGCAAGATAATGGATATCATGTTACTTCTAAAACCGATTAATCTCAGTAATAGATATATCATTATTAATAAATGTACTGTAAGTAAAAGTTTATCTCTAACTCTCACTTTATGGAGCACTTTTAGCACTTATGCACGCACAGGTTGTTTAGCACCACGCTTTGTTCTTAGACTTTTGGTTTTGTGGGGGTATCATTTTTTCATTGTTTTTACCCAGTAAAGTACTTAATCTACTAGATACTATGGAAATATATAGCTGATGATATGTGTGATTATCTCCCCATTTATCCTAGTTCTAAACTAGTTATTATAGTTGCAGATTTAATTTTTCCCTCCTTTAAAATCCAGTATTGAGTCCCCCCATTTTTTGGGGTGTATTCACTTTTTATCTACATGTATAGTTTTGGGTTCAAGCCCACTTGGTGGATCTGGTGCCACCATACTGACCTCTGTGTTCCTTTCCCAGTTGTTGGGATTAGATTACACAGTTCTATCTTTTCTTTTCATGTAAGTAAAAATACCTTTCAAACTCGGTATTTCTGTTGCATGTCAGAATCTTTTTTTGTTAGTTTGCTAGTGGTCCCATTGGTTGTTGATTTTTTGGGTTTAAGCCCATTTTGGTGAATCTGGGACCACCATACTGACCTCTGTGTTCCTATCCCAGTTATTGGGATTAGATTACACAGTTCTATCTTTTCTTTTCATGTAAGTACAAGTACCTTTCAAAGTCAGTATTTCTGTTGCATGTCAGAATCTTTTTTTTTTTAGTTTGCTAGTGGTCCCATTGGTTGTTGCTTTTTTGAAGACTCATTCCATCCCTGTGATTTTCTTTTCTTTTCACACGGTAGAAATGGTTGCCAGTGGTCATTAATACTTTCAGTCATTTTATGTTATAATGCATTTGTCTAAAGTTGATGTTGATTCTGCCATGTGCGACGTAGTTTGTGGCAAAAATAATAGCTGATAGAGAAGGCAATTAGTATTTGGAAGGCATGTGTGCTCTTATTACCTGCTATGCTTGTAACAAAAGTAGTCGATAAATGCTACAGTTAAAAATGAAAAATGAATGGTTTCGTGCCAAAAGTTACATTTCCCCTTTAGGTTTTCATAACAGATGAAACATGAGGTTATTCAAAAAGGTCTGAAAGTGTCTTCAATAAATGCAATTTAGGGGCAAATTCCAAAATATTTTTTACAATTCAAGCTATTTGGTTTCTGTAAAAAAAATAAAAATAGTATTGAAAAGGCTGTATTCTGTAATGCATGGAGGCTAGGTATTTATCAAAACACCAAACTCACCCTGAATTGTTTCTGAATTCCAGAGAAACATTTGATCATATATTTCTAAAAATGCTGTTCTTTTGCTAACACTGCACTACAAGGAAATAGCTAGCTCAGACCATAAGGGAGGTTGTGTACACTTTCAGGCTGGGTCTGTAATTTCGAGAAGTTTAATCACATTCAAAGCTTTTATCAGTTGTTGAGGGTTTGTTTTCACCTCTTTTGGGAGAATAATACACAGTTTTTGACCCCTAACATTTTTTAAATGAAAGCACCTCTAGACAAGAAAACTAAAAATATAAAAATATAGTGAAATGCATATATTTTTTGTTTTCTCATCTATGCTAATAAAGCATAAACTATTAATGTGTGAGCTGCTAATTAAATGTAATTTATTGTAGAATATGCACATAATTTATAGATTTAAAAGTTACTCTGTAGATTTTAAAGCGCCTTTGCATTCAAAGTTAGTTTTGTTACTTTTACACAAGATTCAAGTTATGTACCATATGAAATAAAATAGTGGTCCAGGTACTCAAAGTAATGGCCAAAATAGCAGCTTCATTGGAGTAAAAACAGCAACATTTCGACCCAACAGGTCTTTATCAAGCTACCATATTATTGCGTTATCGAGTTATTTACTGACTTGTATGTCAGCATGCAGCAAGTTTCGCCCCACATCACTATCTGCTGAAACCAGAGTTTTTCTCCTCCAGGCTAGTCTGTTCAAAGGGAAATGTATACATATAGAGACAGCTACCCTGGTGGCTTCTGCACTAAGCTACACAGTTTTTCTCATCTGGGCTAACACGTACATGTCCTCGTTCCTTATTTTTCTACTTTTTGTTTCTAGTTCTAATTGTTTTCTCTATTATATTCTTCATCTCTTTTTAGTTATCATTTACATAGTATATATATATATATAATTTCTGATTTTAAAGTTATGTGGTTTTATTTGTTACTATCCAGAAACTAATATATTGCCTTCAAGGCAAATGTATAAGATTAAATGGCACATATTTCCCCAAAATTGTAACTGCACTAAACATTTAATTTTAAAAGTAAAAATGAACGCCATAAAAACAGTCGTAAATGGTTATTTAAAACACCATACTACTTTACTGATTTAAAGTGATCATGTTGCTTACACTCAGTATGTGCAGAAAATATGTGAAAATGCTCTGTTTTTGACTGAGGTGTAACGGGACCTCTGGCAGTGTTATTAACCAGCCTGGAATGAGGGTTATGGGCTGGCGAATGTTAATTCTGTGCATAAAAGGCATCTTTCATCAGCAAGCATAGGATGCCAGTGACAGATCACCAATAGCGGAATAGTCCCCCTCCATGCCAACGAAGTCATCCCCTCAGCCTGGCCTTCAGGATGTCCCACCACCTTCAGTGAGGGAGACTGACATCAAAGGAGGAAGATCAACTTGCAGTGAGAACTTGGCCTTGGTGCAGGATCTTCATTTCCTTCCTGCATACCTTCTTTCTTTCCTTCCTAACCGATATTGCGCACAGCACCCAGGAGATAGACACATTACACACATTGCCCATTTATTGGCAGGTTTCTGCCCTGCTTACTCACTAACTTTGTCCTGCGAAGAGGTCTTGCAATTTGTTGTATTTCTTGCTGTGGAAACTCATTTTACATATCAATCACATGAATAAACTTCTTCACAGATCATTCACAAATCTGAAAGAAAACAACACACAATATGCACAAATAGAACCAGTGCCATGGTCAGTTCTTGGTCAATGGGCCTCGGAGGAGCAATGGGGCTCGCATGGATGGACTGCATGGTGAAAATTAAGCGCATGTAAATGTAATCTCATGACTAGCAGCAGAATCTGAGAAGGAGGTTGGAAGGGGAGCCAGAATCCTGAAGCCAGATAACTGCCTCATCCTCACTAGACCTAAGAAGTTACTCTCCATCTGCAAAATGGTACATTAAAAGGAGGGGCTTAATAAAATATAAATGTGAATGTGTTAATAGTGTGTGTGTTTATAGTACAGTGTGTCAAGCATTGTATATGCTTGTATGTGCACAGAGAAATGTGGTTATCAGTGTGTGTAGTAGTACATGTGTGTGGCAATATTGTGTATATAGTGTGTGTAATAATGTGTGTGTATGTAGCTGATGTGTGTTTAGGAATGTATGTGTGTGTAGCAGAGTGTGTGTCTCACTACTTTCACCACTTGGCTGCCAGAGTGCTCTGATTGGTTGGATTACTAGACAATCAGTTTGCTCCTTATATAACATAGCATGGGACACTTTCACACTCAATGTAATAGCTGACAGTCTCTCTTAGACAGCAAATGTACCCCATCTACAGCATAGAAGGTGGTGGTACAAAATGTGTTAAAGCTCCCTTATTGTAATATGGGGTTCTTATTGACCACCTACAGGATTTGTATTTATTTATTTCTAACTATTTAATGTGGTAGCGTGCTACCATTGTGAGAGTTATGTAACTATTTACTGCTAGCTTTGCTGCATATTAAGTTTAAAATATTTTTTGTGAATGTTCCAAATCCAGCACTTTACATAGTTACATAGTTACATAGTTACACAGCTGAAAAGAGACTTGCGTCCATCAAGTTCAGCCTTCCTCACATATGTTGTTGCTGTTGATCCAAAAGAAGGCAAAAAACCTAGTCTGAAGCGTTTCCAATTTTGCCACAAACTAGGAAAAAATTCCTTCTTGACCCCAAAATAGCAGTCAGATGTCTCCTTGGATCAAGCAGCTGTTACCCCACTAATTAGAAATTATATCCCTGTATGTTATGTTTTTGTAAGTATTTATCCAATTGCAGTTTAAACATCTGTAGTGACTCTGACAAAACCACCTCTTCAGGCAGAGAATTCCATATCCTTATTGCTCTTACTGTATAAAAACCTTTTCTTTGCCTTAGATGAAATCTCCTTTCATCCAGCCTAAATGTGTGACCTTGTGTCCTATGTATAGCCCTGTATATGAATAGATTTCCAGATAAAGGTTTGTACTGGCCCTTGAATATATTTGTATAAAGTTATCATATCCCCTCTCAGGCGCCGTTTTTCCAAACGAAACAGATTTAATTTTTTTAACCTTTCTTCATAACTAAAATGCTCCATTCCTTTTATCAATTTTGTAGCTCGTTTCTGGACTTTTTCTAGTGCCATGATATCTTTCTTTAGAACAGGTGCCCAAAACTGCACAGCATTTTCAAGGTGTGATCTTACCAGCGATTTATAAAGAGGCAAAATTATATTTTATGCCCCTATTTATACATGACAAAACCTTACTGGCTTTAGCAACTGCAGATTGACATTGCATATTGCTGCCTAATTTGTTGTCTATAACAATTCCCAAATCCTTCTCGTGTGTGGTTATCCCTAATTCACTACCATTTAATGTGTAAGTTGCTTGTGCATTCTTAACCCCGAAGTGCATAACTTTGCATTTCTCTACGTTAAATTTCATCTGCCATTTTAGTGCCCAGTCCCCCAATCTATCCAAATCCCTCTGCAGCAAAGCAATATCCTGCTCACATTTTATTACTTTACAAAGTTTTGTGTTATCTGCAAAGACTGATACATGGCTTTCAATGCCTATTTCAAGATCATTTATAAATATGTTAAATAGAAGTGGTCCCAAAACAGAACCCTGAGGGACACCACTTACCACTTTTGTCCAGCCTGAAAATTTACCATTAATTACAACTCGTTGTACTCTATCCTTAAGCCAATGTTCTACCCAAGAACAAGAATATTCATCTAGACCAATTTCTTTTAGTTTGAAGACTAACCTATTGTGAGGAACCATATCAAATGCCTTGGCAAAATCCAAGTAGATCACATCCACTGCAACACCCTGATCTATACTTCTACTTACTTCTTCGTAGAATGCAATTAGGTTAGTTTGACATGAGCTATGTTTCATAAAACCATGCTGATTATTGCTAATAACAAGGTTCTTCCCAATGAATTCCTGAATATTATCCCTTAATAGCCCTTCAAATATTTCCCAGTTACAGAAGTTAAGCTCACAGGTCTATAATTTCCAGGCAAGGATTTTGAACCCTTTTTAAATACAGGAACAACATCTGCCTTCCTCCAATCCTCCGGTACAACACCTGAAACAAAAGAATCTTGAAAAATTAAATACAGAGGTTCACTTATTTCCCCACTTAGCTCCTTAAGTACTCATGGGTGAATACCATCAGGCCCCGGAGCTTTATTTACATTAATTTTCTTTAATAGCAGTAGCACCTTGTCTCGAGTTATCCAATCACAACTTATCTGCAAGTTTTTTGCAGAAATCGTCTGCATATCTCTTGCCATAGGATCCTCATTAATATATACTGAAGAAAAATAGTTATTTAAAATTTCAGCTTTTTCCTGGTCTTCATTAGCTAATAAACCCAACTCTGTTTCCAGTGTACCTACACTTTCTTTTTTTGTTTTTTTTAGAATTGATGTACTTGAAAACATTTTTGCATTCTTTAGCTATCAATTTCTCATTTTCTAGTTTAGCCACTTTAATTGCCTTTTTGCAAGCGTTATTGGCTTCCTTATATCTTAAATAGGATGCCTCTGATTTGTCTGATTTAAATGCTTTAAATGCCATTTTCTTATTTTTAATCTCTTGTTTTACTTCTCTACTAAGCCACATTGGTTTTAATTTATTTCTTTTACCCATCGGTACATACTGAGAAAATGTACCTTTCTAATATTTGTTTGAATAGTTTCCATTTATCCTCAGTGTTTTTATCACTAAGGAGTTTATGCCAGTTGATATGTTGATATGAGCTGCCCTAATCTTATTGAAATTAGCTTTTTAAAAATTATATGTTTTAGTATACCCCACTTGCTTTTGCTTTTTTGAGTTTATTTCAAAATGTACCATATTGTGATCACTATTTTCCAAATGCTCCCCTACTTAAATATTGGTTAAAAGATCAACATTGTTTGTTATGACGAGATCCAGACAAGCATCCTTTCTAGTTGGTCCTTGTACCAGTTGTGACATAAAGGTGTCATTTAACACATTCAAAAACCTGATTCCCCTTGCTGAAGTACTAGTCCCTCTATCCCAATTTATGTCTGGGTAATTAAAATCTCCAATAATTAACGTGTTACCTCGATTTGCAGCGTTCTCAATTTGCTCTAACAGCTGTTCTTCCTCAATAATATTTACATTAGGTGGTTTATAACATATCCCAACCAATAATTGATTTCCCTTTGTTTGCCCCAAGCATATATCTACCCATAAAGCCTTCACATTTTCCTTGTCACACTCCACATGCCTAAAATTTGACTTTAACTCATGGTTGACATATAAACATACCCCACCACCCTTCTTGTTTTTCCTATCCTTCCTAAATAATGTGTACCCATTTAAATTAACTGCCCAGTCATGTGTCTCATCCCACCATGTTTCTGTTATGCCTATTATATCATATTGTTTAGTGTATGCTATTGCCTCTAGTTCCCCCATTTTGTTATACAGGCTCCTTGCATTAGTAAGCATACATTTAATATTATCTTAAGTCTTTTGTACTTTTTGTGAATTATCAATATTACATACCTCCTCTGCTCTGAGCTTTCCCCACCCCCCATCTCCACCCACTTTCTTCCCCAACCCCAACTTTGTTTAGGATTTGGATGCCAAAGTACCGATATTAATCTTAACACCAAATGTATCTGCGCAATTGCTGCAGATTCGCTCCAAAATCATAACGAGATTAAATGAATATTAACAAAGACATGATTGTATACAGTATAAGTTTATTATTTTAGTGTTTGAATATGCATTCTTACAAGGTCTCTCTCTCTTCTGTCATTATAGTTGTACTATTCCTGTTCATTTTCATTTAGCCAAATAGATGACAAATGCAATAATTAAACTGTGCAGTCAATTAAATTTTCAATGTTCTATCTTATGTCTGTTAGAATTTTATTTTTAAAAATAATAATATAATACCTTTCATAGAAAGTGATGACACTAACATTACAAGCGAATATTTGAATATTAATACAGGCCTAAGGGCTTGTGATAGTCACTGTATTTGGACCGTGTTATATATTTCTTAATAAACAAAACACTTCTGTCTTGGAAGAACAGAACAATTCATTTTGCACTGTACCATAGCAGAAGTTAGTTTGTCATTGCAGAAGCAGATTCCCATTTATCATGATCTTCTCTTAGTAAGGTTTGCATTTTATTATAAATCGACATGCAACAATGATAGCTACTGTATGTATAGATGAGTCTTTGTGTTACTTTTGCGTCCCAGAAATGAACAATTCTTAACTCGAAACAACAGCAGAATTAAAATGAGTCATAATGTGATAAATGATGTCACGTTGGTCTAGGGTACTTCTGACTGCTTCGTTCTTTAGCTAGATTATGAGTCAAGATAAGACATGAATAAGTAAATCTGAACACAACATTTCTACTTTTAATAAATGGCAATCATGAAGGTTTCCTCCCTCTAGGGGGTAGGAGTGAATCTAACACATTTTGTTTTGCATAAAAAAATAGCATTTTCAAAAGCAGCAGATTAGATGGAGAGCTTTTTTTTAATTATAATTCTTAGAATTACTGTAAGGTAATTTGAGCAGGGTCCCCATCAACCTACTGTTCCTGTATTTTTATGTAATTGTTTAATTTATTGTTAAATTTCCCCCTTTCACAAATTTTGTAAAGCACTATGGAATAAGTGGTCACACTATGAATGATAATAATAATAATAATAATTATTATAATTATTATTATTGTTGTTGTTTCTTCAGCCCCTAAAGTGAATGTATCATTAACTCACTCAAAGAGGTTACCAACAGTCGTGAATAGGCTGTTTTAAAAGTGTTTGCCCAGCTGTAGTAGACTTACAAATATCATGACCCTCTTTACCAGAACAGCTTGGGGTCTACTTTATGGTCAGACAGCTCTAGAATGTACTGGAACAATATGCAAGTATAATCACATGAAGAAAAAAAAAGAAAAGAAAAAGAAAGTTTTGTTGACACAGAAGTCTCTTATCTAGAGAATGAATAAATGTTCACTCTAATCGACACAAGTTAACTTCTAGGAAAACTATATAAAAATATATATTAAATAGTCACCCATACCCTGAGTAAATTGTTACCATATTTCCCTGTTAAACCGCAGAATAAATAGGGAAGACGGTATAAACATAAAAGGAAATCAGAGAACTTTGGATGTTTTAATAGCATAGTTTTTTATTTATAATTTGTTATATTTTATATATTTATATGTAATATGTAATTTTTTATACCTGTTACCTGGTGTCCTTTGAATTGCTGCAACCCTAATAGGCACATACGCCTTTATGCCTACATAAGAGCTTTGTCACTATCTGCACTGTTTCTGTTGGTGTAATGTAGAGTGAGTAATACACGCATGAGCTGCTGTTTCATATTAATGTTTAAGTCCACTTTTAAGCTCTCTTTGTCACAAATTTTGCTTTGAAAAGGGAAATCTTATAAAAGTAAGCCAATCAGGCTCTAGTATACGTCTACCTCCAGAAGAAATAAATGAGAATGATTAAATTTTCCATACATGGAAAATATATGGAAAATTAGGTGGATCTAAAACGCTTCGTAACTGAATTATGTCGGTTAATTGCTCACATAAAATAAACTGTCTTAAAAATTAAGCTAAGGGTTAGCATGGCAATTAAAAGTTATTCATTTGCTAGATAACTAAACTATGCTTATGGGATGCCCCCATATCACACAGAAATAACAACTAGCCTACCTGAAGAAACTCTGATTTCATCAGCCAGTCCCTCATCTGAGGTCTATCTTGCTGCACCTCCTTCCCCTCATACTTATTTAAGTAAGCAAAAAATTAAAGGGATTAGATGCCATAAGGGGAAGAGTTTGTTTCCCTCAATTGAACACCAGAAGCACCTTTCAGAGAAAAAGGACAAATCTCAGAGGTTAGATAGTCCTTCTGCTTCTTCTTCCAGAGTGTTTGCTCATTCATCCTCCCAAAGCCAGTCTAGTTCTAGACATGATTCTCCAGAAATAGATTGGGAGTCTGAGGAGGTGCTCCATTTAGCAGCTTCTACTGAGCGAGGGAAGCTTAGCAATGGGCAGATGGCTAGAGTGAGTCTCCTGGGAAAGACTCTCCCATCTAAATATTTCACTCCAGGTGGGCAATGGAGCATGATTCTTGGGTAAGAGATTTTGTCAAACTAGCCTTTAGGTCACCTTTAGTTAAGGAGAATGATCTTCACTAGGATTAAATGGCTTTTGAGGTAGATTCTGCTCAGTAACCTATCACAGGGAGCAGTGTATCTATAGATCCCTCAGACCAGACTTTTTGAAATATTCAGTTTAACCCCTTAAGGACACATGACATGTGTGACATGTCATGATTCCCTTTTATTCCAGAGGTTTGGTCCTTAAGGGGTTAAAATGGCCAATGTGGTGGGCCCCCTATTATTGATGCTATATAAAGCAGAAAGTGAAGGCACTGCCCAGGATCCATCTGCTTTATCTTTGCTGGCATCTAAGTTAGCATTAGTAAAAGCTTTCAGCAGGGCTGTGTTAATCATTGGCCAATCCTTTAATTATATCACACTGGCTTTATGCAGTGGGGATGTCTGATCTAGCCCCCAAATCCCATGAGTTCCCTAATTTGGAGTATTCCTACCTTTTCGGATTCTCTTTCATACAGGCTGTTATAAAGCAAGAAGATCTTTTTCTGAGTTCAGCAAGTCATTTCCAGGCTTGGACAGAGGGTCACCTCTTTAGGGCCACAGGAGCATCCAGAGAAGTGTCAACCGGGCCCAGTTCTGCCACTACAGTGGAAAACACAAGCTCTCGGGTGGTAGCAAAGGAGCTCATACCAAAGGCAGTCCATCTGCCAATTGAAGACCCATGCATTCAAGTAAGTGTGCCTTAAAATTGGAAGGATATTTCT
The DNA here is from genome assembly GCF_036172605.1 of Pelobates fuscus. Taxonomy (NCBI): domain Eukaryota; kingdom Metazoa; phylum Chordata; class Amphibia; order Anura; family Pelobatidae; genus Pelobates; species Pelobates fuscus. The sequence goes on from NC_086321.1 coordinate 121,680,556, forward strand.
ACAGACAAGTGGGTATTGACATTTTTTAATAGTGGCTTACAACTCCCCCTTTTAAGGTTCTCAGTCCAGAGTTTTGCACCCAGCAGAGAGGTAAACCCAGTGCTAGATGTGTCCCTTTCTCTAGCTTTAAATCAAGGGAAGATAGAGTTGGCAGACATGGGTCAGTCCTTTGTTCCCTTTCCCAAAATCAGACGGTTCCTGGAGACCCGTTCTAAATGTGCGATCTCTGAATGCTTTCATCGAGAGAAAAAGATTCAGGATGGAAGGTTTATAAGATCTTCCAGGCTTAGTACAGAAAAAAATCTTCTGCATAAATTTAGACCTAAAAGACACCTTCAATTCAGTTCCCATAGCAAAGAAACACAGGTGTTTCTTCAAGTTTTTATGGAAATGAAATGATTTGGCAGTTGACTGTTATGCTGTTTGGCCTATCTAATGCTCTAGAATAATGAAATCTGTTATGGCCTATGTCAGGCGTCATGTGTCTGTTCTACCTAGACAACATTTGACTGATGAATCCAGATGGGGAAAGTCTTGCTTCTCAGAGGGACTATTTCTCTTCCTTTTTATAAGACCTAGGATGTGTAGTGAAATTACAGTAATCAGTCCTAGCTCCCACTCAGAGTATTCTCTTTCTGGGTTTTGTACCCAACACCAAGACCATGTCACTAGAAATCCCCAGGACAAATGGGACAAGTTATTGGTACATTTGATCTCATCTCTCAGGAGCCAGAGTTGGTCCTGGAGAGATCTGGCAAAGATCATTGGGAAGTTAAAATCCTTAACACCGGACTACGATGATTCACCTTTACTTGGCAGATGATGTCAGCTGTTTTTAAGGCATTGTTTAAGACATGGGGTGCAATTGGAATCAAAGTTGTTTTTCTCCTCAAGAAGGTGAGAGAAGAGTTGAGGACCATTCTAAAGTTGGGAATTGCTCTTCCTCATCCCCTGTTAGAGGAGCCTTTTGATGCCTCAAATCATAGTTGGGTATGTTTACAGCCCAGAATGCAATAAGAGGAATTTAATCAGACTGAGAGAGACTTCTTTACATAAACATTTTAGAGTTTTAATAGCAATAAAGTTAGCGCTCCAGGGTCTGGTTCCCCTAAACCAGTTATCAGTGTCTGTAAAAGTCCAATCGGACAACAGGACAAATGTAGCTAATATAAACAACAGAGTTGACACAAGATCAAGAGGTCTTTGTGTGGAGGCTCTAGATCTTTGTTCTTGGGCTTTGGCAAACAAAGTTTTGCAAACACATTCTGGGAGAGGCAAACGATTTGGCAGATTCTCTTTCTTGACAGAGTTTGTCTCTGGCAACAGTTCAATTAAAGATTGTTTTATTCCAATGGAATTTGTCCAGAGACAAATAGATCTGTTTGCATTTCAGACTTCAGCACAGACTCCCATGTTTGTCTCCAGAATTTGTTCAAAGGGGGCTTAGAAAAAGGACGCAATGTCTTTCCAGTGGACAGATCTTCCAGCCCCTTATGCTTTTCCTCCTCTATCTTTACTGATGAAAGTGCTGGAGAAGATCCTTAGGGGCAGGGTACCGAGTTTAGTTCTCGTATACCCAGTCTGGAACTCAAGACCCTGGTATCAGTTAGTCAAATCAACCACAATCCCATTGGGTTTGACTTCGGAGTGCTTTCAGGGAAACAGTGATCTTTTGCTCAATCTCCCGCAGCTGATGTGCATTGCAGCCCTGGCAGACTGTTAACCATCCTCTGTTATCAGATCAGGTGCTGGACATTATTAATTTATCCTTGAAACACAGCACCAGGGTAAGATATAGGAAGATGATAGAGGAATTCAAAGAATTGGAGGTGTCTTTCAAATTTACTTCTAATGGGTCTGACACCATTCCCTTAGTTTTAGAATTGCTAGCTCTTAAATTCCATTCTGGGTTAGCGGTCAGTACCATCAAGGTTTATGGGTCTGCTTTGAATTTACTTATTCCTAACCATACCAAGATTATTCTGTATTCGAAATTATAAAAGGGTTATCGGTCTGCCGACTAGATACTCCACGTTATAAAATTTCCTTAATTCCTTGGACAATGCTAGGATTGATTTAAGATGAAATGCTATCAAGTTGGCTTCTCTTTTGCCTTTAGCCTTGGCAGTTAGAGGAGCTGAGTTAATCCAAATCCATATTTCAGAACTGTGAGTTCCACATTATACTTAAAGGGAGACATAAAACTCCTCATATTTTCCCAGGTCCGGTGGAATTAAATTTGGTTGAGGATCTGTCTGAACTAGGCTTATGTTTAGTCAGGCTGTTACAATCTTACCTTAACCTATATGCTGCTACCAGAAATTACATTAGTCACTTATTTATGACATCAAGGAACACCCTTTAGTCCAGCCAAAGTTAATATAATTAGAGAAAGCTTTGCTAGGTAGTTATGCTCATCCCTAAGGCAATGGAAGTGTGCAGATCATAGATTCCCGTAAACTCTGTTTACTTCTGCTAGTGTGGGATTTACTATAGTAGCCTACATAGCCAGCTGTGTATACGCTCACTAACTTCTCCGTATGAAACAGGAGACAGGCATTGTCTGGCGCTTGACTAAAAATGCCACTCGCAAGTATTATATGGTGATAAGTAAAAAATATGAACAAAGCACTCCAATATCTATGAGTGTTAGTTTTAGTGTTATTAATTTACTGAACTGATTTTTATTACTTTTTAATTCTGTAGCAGTTTTATATTGTACATGGAAAATAAGATGTTTTTTGTATATTGAAGAGTATCTGTCTTGCACCTTTTTGATTATGCACTTTAGTGAATGCTGTTTGTGTTCCAATTTTTTGTTCTCACATATGTTGTCACTTTTCAATTGATAAATGATGTATCAATCACTATTATTGAGGGTGTTACTCCACCTTTTTGGCTTAGTTGATCCTCTATTAATATTAAGAATGTTTGCATGTGTATAAGGTTTCACAAAGGCCTTTAGGAGCTGAAACGTTACCAACTTACTGGGCATCCTAAATAAAGGTTCACACACTTTGTCTTGGCAACTTGCTTTGGATTGAAAATATTGATAGAACACACAACACTCGTTTCGATGCGTACATCCGCACTTCTATCAGTTCTGGTTTCAATCTTAGTACCACTGCTCTTTCCTATTACTTGGTTATTTTTCCACAGAATAGAAGATTGAACAATCAGGCACTTTTAGAATGGACTAGAAGAGGGAAGTGAAATTAAAGGACGTATAGTTTGCGTTAAGACAAAACCACTGTGTTAAAAAAAGCACATTCATATTTACACTTCCAGCATTGCAGCAGATGACAGTCTACTGACACTTCCAGGATTCACTGTGTCATGTAGCTCTGCGACACACATTCAGAAGATTATAAAATACCATTAAGAAGCAAGCAGTCAGATAAGGTAATAGCATATTATTGGGACTAAATATTAATAATTTATAGGGTGATTGTAAATAATGTGTGAGAATTCATATTTTGAGGATAATGATTCAGAAATAGATTCTAAGGCTTAATTGGTGAATATTCTATTCTAGTATTAATCTAATAATTAGACATCCCTTTACCTTGCAGTCTAACTCTAAACCAATCTACAGTTTGTAGCAAAATGCACGCTTCTTATCTTCTGGGTTCGCATGGATGTTCCCCAGTCGTCATGTGTTATATGAAGTTAATATAAAGGATTACCAGTATTCAACAATATGTAAATGCAAGGCAAATCAGAAAAAAATTATTAAAATAAATGAATTATAACTATATTTATAATTCTCATATTTACTAACAGCCAATAAAATGTGGCTATTTCCACCAAAAGGAAATATAGAATTTGGTATAATATGGTGTTGGCTTTAAAATCAGCAATTCTCACATACAAATCTCATATAAAATGTAGGATTCACAAAATTATGAAAAAGTGAATTTCAGCCTGACTCATTGTCAACGAATCGTTTCCAAATTGGAGAAATTTAGACTGACCCAGATTTGCAGGCAGCCAGCTGAAAATGTTATTCAATTAAGTTTCTACTTGGGCATTTGTTCATAATTCTCTTCTGGTTTTTAGCCATTTGGTTGCATTTAGACAGGTTGTATTGTAAAAACTGAAGATTGATAATGTCTAGCTTTTGCATTCAGAAGATACATTCCCTGACGCAGGTCCCTGATTGTTTCTGCTAATCTGGACATCAGCAAGTAATACTGATTTGTGATGTATTTTGTATTCAAATTCTGAGTCATTTCCGTGTAAATTCCATGGAGATTTTGGTCCCTGACTCTTGAGTCAAACTTGCTTAAATTTTGCTCACCATGAATGTAGCACTGTTGCTATGTTGTGAGATGTAGTTGTATCTCAGGAACATTTCAGCATTATCAATAAAAAAACATTATTTACAATGTTGGAGTGTTTAAAATGTCATTTATATTACTGACAAACCCCCACCCACTGCACTTAGAATTAGTCAACGGATCTGTATTCTACTGGCAAGAGGGTCCCTTGCACAACCTCGCAGCAGCTCTGCTTCACCTTACAGCCAATCGACTGCATCTCAGAGAGATGTTCTCGGAAGCAGTACACATGTGCAGCCATTGCCGCACTGCAATGGCATTGAAGCATTTAAAACAATAAGGTAACACTCTGCTAACCCCTCTAATATTATTATTATTATTGACATTTATAGAGTGCTTTATAATATTATAAAGGGGGAAATTTACCAATAAGTGAGACAATTACAAACTATTACGGATTTGTAGCTCTCCTTTAAATATGCAGCTATGATTTGTAAGCCACACCACAATTTCTGGGCATATTAGCTTCTCTGGCAAAAGAAACATCCAAAAGCAAAATCACTTATTGCATGACAATGACCATGGACATGAGACTATGCATTGTACGCCATGCCACACTGGCCGGGTACTACCTGGATATAGGGACCAAAATACTCAGTCAATAGTAGGGCTGCATATTACAATGCATTGAGAATAAACAAAAGAGATTTTCCCATCTCATCTATTTAGTATAAATGTTAAAAGTGGGTTGCCATCTGCACACAGCTGTTTAGTGAACACTTCCCTGTGGAGCAGTATACTATGAGAGTGAATGGAATGGAGTCAAGGAATTGATAGAGAAACCTGATCTACTAAACAGGAGCAAATAAGGGAAAATACATGTGGAATGGAAGAGGTTTATAAACTAAGAGCAAATTAATTCAGACTGAGAACATACACAAATGTTAACAGATAGGCTGTTGTATGGACAAACATGTGGATAGACAGACAGACAGACAGACAACAGAAGTACAGATAGATAGATAGATAGATAGATAGACAGACAGTGAACAACTCACAGAAATGTACAAGTGACGTGATGTAGTCCCTAATACACAGCTGTTATTCACATTGGCAATTTTAAATGATTTTTTGGTGAGATTTTCAGGGTTTTTTTTTTTCCTTTGAAAACATGTCTTTGAAATTGCAGTTAGAATTTCCTCTAAGTACACACCCTAACGCAAAGTACTGGGCATTGCCATGATGTGAGTAAAAAAATCACCTAAATGCCTCTAAGATAGAGCAAGAGAGATGGTTATTAAAAAACAAAATAATAAAAACAATTAATAATAATAATAATAATATAGCTTTATTTTGAGCTAAAACAATGCTGCAATAATCCTGCTACTCGTTTCTTAATTTATTTTTATGAAATGCAAATGTTAGATGAGAGGATGAGAGATCTAAAATAAATTTTCCAGCAATAGAGAAAAGAAGATGAGTTTGCATTTATTTAAAACTAATCATGTGATTGTGAAGTACTAGAAATGCATAATGTGGATCATCTGGAAGATTGTGACATCTGTTTTACAAGATTACGATGATTCATAAACTTGACATCCTGATAGATTATCTCACCTAATAATAATAATAATTATCACAGTCATTTCATAGCATTTTTCTCCCCGTGGGAATGGTTATTATGAGTGTATAGTGAGATTTGGAAAATCAGAAACTAAAAGAGTAAGAGATTACTGAAGACGCAAAATAACTTGTAAATCCTTGACTGACAGACATGAACTCATTTGATGCCTGCAAAAATAAATGTTTCTGTTTGAGGTAATTTACGAATCCTGGAATTGTACAGAGGTCACTAGTAAAGTGTACAACTGTAGTCTAAATGGCTTGTTTTTTTTACCTAAAATTTGAAACTCCCGTTTTTCGCAATTCTGAATTGAGAGAATGACATTATTAGTTGTTCATCATGGGTATCTCTAACTAAAAAGTGCAAGAGTTTTCATAATATATCATTTTTAAGTGTAGCTAAATTCCCAGATTTTACTATTAACATGACGTAAAGTCATGATTTTATTAAAGACACGGAGGCGAGTATTATGCATAACTCTTTCTTTATTTCCTCAGCAGCAAAGATAGAGGAATATGAATATTGTAAAAAATGAAAGAAAAAACAGTATAGATACACAGGCAACCAATCACATAACAGAGGAAGTGAGTATATAAGGCCTGTGTTTCCCACAATCCCCCTCTTTCTTGCGAAAACCGAAGATCAGGTAAGAAGAACGAAATCCAACTTGTCCAGAACAGTAAATGGTAACCAACCGATAACATCAAGCTAAAAGAGAGAGAGAAATATGGTAAAATCCAAACTCCAAACTGTAGACTTACCAAACAAACTGTAGGCAATTCAATGAGAGAAAACTTGAATCAAAAACATAATGTCGATATCTCCAATCATAGAAAACTGGAATCTGAAAAACATAATGAAAATCATTAATATAACATATAAATGACATGCGTAAATCACAACAAAAGACAGACCGAATTGAACTTACCCAAAGAGTCCAATAGCATCTCATCCCAAAAACCCACCTCGGGAGGGTGGGAGGGAATAATACTCGCCTCCGTGTCTTTAATAAAATCATGACTTTACGTCATGTTAATAGTAAAATCTGGGAATTTTATTAAAGACACGGAGGCTCCTATTATGCAAGTTTAAAGCTGTGCTATCACCTGAGATGCGATATGTTCAATAGGTCTGAAATAGAAGTCGCGGAAGGTCGATTCCCTAGACCAGTCCGCTGCACGCATGATGTCCTCCAGTCGACAGCCGACCGCGGACGCTTTTGAGGCCATGGCACCCCGAACAGAGTGAGGCGTAAAAACCGAAGTGTCAATACCCGCTGAAGACAAAAGCCAGCGCACCCAACGCGCCATAGTCGGAGTTGACACAGGTCGATGAGGCGCTTTAAAAGACACGAACAAAGGATGTAGGTCCAAGGAGCGGATAGATTGGGTAGCATCCAGATAGGCCTTCAAGCAGTCAACCGGACAAAGAGCCGGACATTCTGGGAACCTAGGGTACACAAACGATTTGGATGCCGATTTTGTCCTTCTGGATATGTTGAAAGCGACACCTTCTGGGGTAAAAGCAATAGCGTCCCAATCAAGGGCTCTAACATCAGACACTCTTTTACACGATACTAAACAGAGAAGCATCACTAGTTTGGAGGACAATTGCTTGAGGCTCAGTTCATGATTAGGGTACCATGAAGAGAGGAACTGTAACATGATGTTGACGTCCCAGAAGACCGAGAAACGGGATCTAGGAGGGCGAGCGAGACGGATACCCTTGAGGAGACGACATACAAAGGGATGTCTGCCGACTGGTGAACCATCCAGGCCACTATGCCCGGCCGAAATCGCCGAGCGGAAAAGGTTGATCGTGCGGTATGCCTTGCCCGCATCAAATAACAACGTGAGGAACTCCAGGATCAGATGGAGAGGGGCAGATACGGGATCCACCGCCCGTTCCATGCACCAATTAGACCATGATTGCCATGAGGCCCGGTAGGCTGATCTCGTACCGGGAGCCCAGGCGTTATCGAGGAGCAGGAGAGTCGACCTCGGAACATCCGGGACAGTCCAGGTTCCCCTGAAAGGAGCCACGCTACCAGAGGCAGTTGCTGCATAAGCACCAGGCCGTGCGAGTTCCCGTCCGGATCCAGAAGCAGATCCGGGAAGCTCGGAATCAAACGGGGGTAGTCTATTGACAACTCCAACAGGCGTGGGAACCAAGGCCGAGATCTCCACAGGGGAGTGACCAACGTCAGGCAACAATCGTGGCGAACCAACTTCGAAATCGTTCGGGCGATCATGTTGAACGGGGGAAACGCATACAGGCATCCCGATGGCCAGTCTTGGAGAAATGCGTCCGTCGCCACAGCCGCCGGGTCCGGCCTCCAGCTGTAAAACTCCGGTAGTTGAGTGTTCAGACGGGACGCGAACAAGTCCATCCTGAACCGTCCCCATAGCTTGTCTAAGCTTTGGAATACCGAAACGTGCAAGTGCCAGTCTCCCGAGCCTCTCAAATGTCTGGAGTTCCAATCCGCGTCCGAATTGTCTAGACCCGGAATGTGTTCCGCCGTCACTGAGACATTGTTGGAAAGACAAAATTGCCAAAAATCCTTTGCCAACAGGGCTAACATCCTGGACTTGGTGCCCCCGAGATGGTTTATATAGCGTACCGCCGAAACGTTGTCCATCTTGAGGAGAACGCAGCAGTTCGCTCGTCTTGGGGTAAGGCTGCGAATCGCGAATGCCCCTGCTAAGAGTTCCAGGCAATTGATGTGCAGGGATCTCTCTATCTCGGACCATCTGCCTCCGGTGGAAACGCTGCCACAGCGAGCACCCCAGCCGTGTAAGCTGGCATCTGATTCGATCACCACGTCCGGGACAGAACCGAAGATGGCCCTTCCGTTCCATGCCTCCATGTGTGCCAGCCACCACGCCAGCTCGTCCCTGGATTCTTCGTCCAGTTGTACCCGAGATTCGTATGAATGACCCGACCGGAGGTGCGAACCTTTGAGCCTCTGGAGGGCACGATAGTGTAGCGGGCCCGGGAATATCGCTTGTATGGAGGCCGCAAGGAGGCCAATAATCCGTGCCAATTGTCTGATGGACAGGTCTGATACACGAAGCGCCCTTCGCAACTCCTTCCGGATGGCCTTCACTTTCGAGTCCGGTAGGTATAGAAACTGGCGGACGGAGTCCACCTTGAAACCCAAGAATTCCATCGACTGAGCGGGTTCCAGGACCGATTTGTCCCAGTTGACCATGAAACCCAGGTTCTGAAGCAGATCGATCGTCCACCTTAGATGTACTAGGAGATGGTCTCTGGACTGGGACATGATTAGAATGTCGTCCAGGTAAATGATCAACCGCACTCCACGGGTGCAGAGGAACTCCATTACAGGCTTCATGATCTTGGTGAAACACCAAGGAGCCGAGGAGAGGCCAAATGGTAGGCAGGTAAAGCGCCAACGCCTTCCGTGCCAGGTGAAGTGTAAGTAGTCTCTGTAGTCCACCGCTATCGGGACCGTGAAATATGCGTCCTTCAGGTCCAACTTGGCCAGCCAGTCTGACTGCCGAAGGAGGTCCCTGAGGCAGTGGATACCTTCCATCTGAAAATGCTGGTAGCGGAGGAACGCGTTGAGAGGGCAGAGGTTTATCACTGGACGGACTCCGCCCCCTTTTTTCGGTACCAGGAAGAGATTGCTCGTAAAGCCCGGGGCGGCGAACGGCAATTCTTCTATGGCGCCTTTGGACAACATCTCTTCGACCTCCGCGGAGATCATCCTGTCCTGATCTGGGGGAAGAGACAGTTCCCTGGGGACATAAGATTGGACAGGTAGAGATACAAAGTCCAGGTGATAACCTTTCACACATTGTAGGACCCAAGCGTCCGAAGTAATACATGCCCACCCTTGGTGGAACAGAGCCAGCCTCCCCGCTACCCGCCCGTGAGCGACAGGGGAAGAAAGGGTACTCACCATAAGGGCGTCTGCCCGAAGCGGCACCGCGGGGGTATCTGGAGCCCCAAGATCTCCCTCTGGCCGGGAAGAAAGGAGGCGTCTTTGAGTCCTGAAATCCCCGGGACGGGAAAAAGGAACCTCTGGAGGCACGGAATGAGCCTCGATAACCACGGCCGGGTGGACGGTTCCTGCTACGCCCGGCCCCTCCAAAAACCTTGGGCGCGAACATGCGCTTCATGTTCGCCTGAGCCTTGTCTATGGCCGTAAAGGTCTTAACGTATGACCCTAGGTCCTTAACGAAAGAATTACCGAACAGGACCCCCTCTTCGGAAGGGTCCGGCTCCGCTACCGTCATGGCAGCCAATTTCGGGTCAATTTTGAGGAGAATTGCCTTGCGCCTCTCAGAGGACATGGCGGTACTAGCGTTCCCCACTAGGCATATAGCCCTTTGTACCCAACCGATGGCTACATCAATGTCCAAAATCGAATCGCCAGTTCTAGTGGCGTCCAGCAGCTCGTAGAGCTTTGAAAGTGGGCCCAGGGTATCCAAGATCTTGTCCTGACAGCCCTTAAGGGAGTAGTCTAGGCCCTTTTTGGATTTCCAGCCTGATTTATTCAGGAACTGGGCAATTTGGGGGTCAATATCGGGAGTCTTGCAGGCCGAGCCCGGGAGGGAAGGCCTGGGGCACTCCGCCCGCAGCTTATTGCGACCTTCCTTAGACAGGGGGGTACGCATGCGTCTGGCCACATACTGGGCTATGTGTTCTGGGGGAACCCATTCAGCTGACCGGGGATGGCGGAGGTCGTCGGGGTCAAACAGGGGGTTACCCTGAGGGTCAAATAACGCTTTACTATCCCCAGCGGGGTCCTGAACAAGGCCCTTAGTAACGGTAGAGGAACCCGAGGGGGTTACGCCCGTAGGGGGCAAATCCTCGTCCGAGCCATCCTCATCATAGGAGTCATACTCCATAGCGTCAGACTCATTCTCCACACTCCTGTCGGAATCCGACACATCATTGAGGGCTCTAGCCCGTTTCCATAATCTAGCCTTTTTAGCCCGGCCAGGGGCTCTTTTGCGCGTGGTATGCGCGCTGTCTGTGACCGCGTCAAGCGAGTCCATCATGGCAGGCATAGCCTGCATCGGGGAGTGGGAGCTGACGTGTTTTGCCTTAGCCCTTGCCTTACGGGCCCCAGGCATGGCGGGGGCTGGCGGGGGGGTCCCATCACCCAGGGGGGAGGGAGCCGCCAACGAGGGCAAAAGCATATTCTGCAGAGATTGGGAAAACGATGTGGACACCGCTCCCATGGCAGAGGCAAAGGCCTTCTGCAAGGATGAAGCCATAGTGGCGTCCAAGAGGGCATGGAATTCCTGAGAAGCTATATTACCCCCTGGAGCATCCTGAGAAAAAGTGCCAGTAGGGCCTACTTGCCCTTCATCCTTGTCTTCCATAATGGTAACAATTACTCACAGATGACTTCGGAAAGGGTATGTAGAGCAACAGGGTTGATTAACCCACGAGAACAGGGAAAGATGCTGCTAGGTGTGCCAGGGGACCCAGGGAACGGCAGAGGCGGACAGCAGGCAGACCGCGAGCCGCAGAAAAAACAGTGGTGTCAGCCGCAAGTAAGCTCCGCCTCCAAAATGGCCGCCGCACGAGGAGGCCGGCGGATAGCTCTCGCGGTCCGGACCTACTGGGGGAAGGGGCGCGTGCACCCTATCCCCGCGGCACGTATGCCGAGAGGGCGAGAGACATGCAGCCGCGGTCGGAACGAACAGACCGCGGCAAACAGCCGCCCGCGGAAAGCTAGCGAGCGAGCACCCAGCGGTGAAAAAACAACCGCAGGGGAAGCAAGGGGAAAAATCTCCTCCGCGGAGAAAAAACAGTAATAGAGGGATGGGAAACCCACTAGGCACACCAGGAGAGAAAACGTTAAATACACAATCAAACGAGCAAAGTGTAAACAGCAATAAAATTCAATAAAATCAATAATTGCTGAGAACATGTAGAGCAAGATAAAATACTTAGCTGATCTGAGGAAGCAGCAAAGAAAGAGGGGGATTGTGGGAAACACAGGCCTTATATACTCACTTCCTCTGTTATGTGATTGGTTGCCTGTGTATCTATACTGTTTTTTCTTTCATTTTTTACAATATTCATTTTCCTCTATCTTTGCTGCTGAGGAAATAAAGAAAGAGTTATGCATAATAGGAGCCTCCGTGTCTTTAATAAAATTCGATTTTATGTTCTGCATTCTAGGCATCAAAAGAGTTATACACATTTTGACAAGAGAATGGAGATATAAGAAATGACTTAAAGGAACACTGTAGTCACAAAACAAATTTAGCCTAATGAGGCATTTTTAGTGTATACTCCATGCCTCTGAAGTTTCACTTCTCAATTGTCTGCCATTTAAGAGTTAACCCCTTAAGGACACAGCTTCAGAAGCTTGTCTTACGCTTAATGACACAAGCAATTTTTGCATTTTCTTGCTGTATGCGTTCAACTTCAATTTGCATCTCTCTCGTTTATTGCACCGACGCATATTATATACTGTTTTTTAGAGGACAGAAAGGGCTTTAATTTGATGTAAAATATATATATATACATTCTTATTTATTATTAAAAAAATACAGAGAAATGCAAAAAAAAAGAAAAAAATTGTGTTTTTTGTACAGTTTTTGCAATAATAATGTGTGCCTAATTAGTGCAGGTTAAAGAAAGTAATTAAAAATAAATTAATTTAGTTGTTCTGATTTACAGAATATATAATGTGTCTGGGATTTTCAGTTTTTTTTGGTAGTTACAGGTCACAAAGCACAAGGAGTAAAATAAACTTTTAATATGGAGCGATTTTAGAATTTGGTATGTTTGTCTTGTAAGCTTAATAGCCATAAAAGAAAACAAAATTGCCACACAAAAGTATATATTTATATAAAGTAGACATCACAGGCTATTGTCCTAAGGTTGTTTTGACACTTTCTAAGTAGCCATTTCACCGCCAATCTCTGCTAAACATTGGAGTAAAATTTAGTATTTTGGGTTTTTTGGCACACAAACCTATAACAAAGAACTTCTCATGTGTATTTTGTAAAGTTGGTGTGTGCTATTCCTGTACAAGGTTTTATAATGTGTTCAGTTACTTCTGCTGAGTACAACGGTACCCCCATTGTATTTCTTTGGCACTATTTCGTGAAGCTACAGTGCCATATAGGAGACCTGTCTGTTTCAACATTTACAGTAGGCGGATTTAATGGGCCTATGCTTCAATTTGGGGTATTATAGCAGTTTGACTGTTCAAAAAAACCTCACAAAGACCTACCATTTGTAAAAGTAGACACCTCAGGGTATCTCATATGGTGCATATTGTGCTTTAACATGCCCCCATTTTTTCACCAATATATGCCAAAGTATGTGGTAAAATATAATTTTGGGCATTTTTTACATATGGATTACATTTTTGCTGGGCATTTTGTACATTTCATATGTGCCACTAAGTTCAAACCCCCCAAATTATGCTCAGCTAAGCCTTCGGAGTAAAACAATATGCCCAATGTATGACCTAGACACTATTTTGTGAAGTTACACTGCTGTAAAAGAGACATAACAAGTTAAGGTTTTTAAGTGTGAATTTTCATGGAGGGTTTTGATGCGTCCGTGTCCCACTTTGGAGCACTTGAGAAGGCTACATATTACAACTACACTATAAAGGCATACCATTTCTTAAAGAAGACATCCCAGGGCAATTCAAAAGGCATTTTTTGAACCTTAGCGTGGGATCATTTTTCCGCTAGCTTGTACCAAGTGTAGTGGTAATACGCAGTTTTTCTGCCTTTTTGACACACAAAGTGAGTTTGCGCAGTATATTTTTCAAACCTTATGTGTACTACGACTGTATAATACTTCATATGTTGCTCAACTATAATGGCTGAGTACAGCAATACCCCTGTATGTACCTTTGCCAGGTATATATGGACATTGAATATGGACATTTGAGACACAGCCATTCCAGTTTTTTTCAAACTTTGAATTTTTACGCTGTGTCCATGTCCCATTTTAGAGTATTTTACAAGGCTATATAATCCAATTACTCCTTAAAGGCATACCATTTCTTAAAGAAGACATCCCAGGGTAATTCAAAAGGCATATGTTGAACCTTAGCGTGGGATCATTTTTCCGCTAGCTTGTACCAAGTGTAGTGGTAATGAGCATTTTTTAATGTATTTTTTTACTTTGTAAATCTTTTTTTACTTTGTAAAACTTTTTTTACTTTGTAAAACCCGTTTTTAAACTTTTTTTTTACCTATTAAATGTTTTACATTTTCTTATCTTTTTTGCACTTTTACATTTTTTTCTAAACTTTTCTTTTACCGTTAACCCCTAACTAGCAGTAAGCAGCACTAACAGTAAATTCCCCATTTTCCCATAACTCCCACCCACCCCAGCTATCAAAATATATAATTATAAAATATTTTAATTAATTAATTAAATAAATTGAATCCCTGAGGGTTAAAAAAATAAATAAAAGTTAGTCCTCAGGGGTTAAAAAAAATTAGATCACAGTATAATACTGTGATCTGTATGTTGGCAGGGAAGGGGTTAATTTTTATTTAGACTGGGTAAAGTGGGGTGGTATTTTTTTTTCACTTAAACGTTACTAAAACAGTTAAAAACATATTTTTTTTACCTTTTTAAAGCTTATTTAAAAAAAATGTAACGTTAACCCCTAATTAGCCTAAAACAAAATTCCCCAATTCCCCACTAACTTCCACCCATCCCAGCTAGCTAAATATAACATTTTTAAATATTTAAATTAATTAATACAATAAATGTAACCACTGAGGGTTAAAAAAATGATAATTTACCATCAGGGGTTAAAAAAAAAAGAAATCAGATGACATTAAAATGTATACCCTGCCAATTGATCACTGTAGTCAGTGATCAATTGGCAGGGAAGGGGTTAATTTTATTAAAACAGGGGAAAGGGGGGGGTGGGATTTAACTTTAATTTTTTTTTCCACCAGGGGGCAGGATCAGTGAAGATCCGTCTCCCTGCACTTCACACAGAACCCGGAAGTGCAGGGAGGCGGAAGGTAAGTACATTGAGCACATGTGCTCGCTCTGACATGCTGTCAGAGCGGGCACATGAGCTGGGGCAGCCCGATCGGGTGCTCCCGGTCTGCCTCTAATACAGAGGCAGACCGGAGCACCGTTAACCCCGCGATCGCTGCAATTGCGGCGATCTGGGGTTAACTTTAGTAAATGACGGAAATTTTCCGTCAACGGTCCTTAACTGAAGGACAAGGTTGACGGAAAATTTCCGTCACCGGTCGGGAAGGGGTTAAATCAATTTTGTGTCTGTTTATGCAGCCCTAGCCACACCTTCCCATGGCTGTGACTGACAAAGCCTGCAAGAAAACAAAATTGTTTCATTTTCAATCAGATGTACCTTATAAACTGTATAAACAAAGTAATTGAACTCCTAAATGACAGAGAATTGAGCAATGGACTGCAGGGGCATGAACTGTACACCACAACTGCTTAATTAACTTAAGCTGTTTTGGTGACTATAGTGTCCCTTTAACCCCTTCCCGACCGCGGACGGAAATTTTCCGTCAACCTTGTCCTTCAGTTAAGGACCATTGACAGAAATTTCCGTAATTTACTAAAGTTAACCCCAGATCGCCGCAGCATGTCAGAGCGAGCACATGTGCTCAATGTACTTACCTTCCGCCTCCCTGCACTTCCGGGTTCTGTGTGAAGTGCAGGGAGACGGATCAGTGATGATCCTCTTCATCCTGTGTAAAAAAAAAAAATTAAAGTTAAATCCCATCCTCCATTTCCCCTGTTTTAATAAAATTAACCCCTTCCCTGCCAATTGATCACTGACTACAGTGATCAATTGGCAGGGTATAAATTTTAATGTCATCTGATTTTTTTTTTTAACCCCTGAGGGTTAATTATTATTTTTTTTAACCCTCAGGGGTTAAATTTATTTTATTAATTAATTTAAATATTACAAAATTATATATTTAGCTAGCTGGGATGGGTGGAAGTTAGTGGGGAATTGGGGAATTTGGTGTTAGGCTAACTAGGGGTTAACGTTAAAAAAGTTTTAAAATAAGCTTTAAAAAGGTAAAAAAAATGTTTTTAAATGTTTTAGTAACGTTTAAGTAAAAAAAAAAAAAATACCACCCCCCATTACCCTGTCTAAATAAAAATTAACCCCTTCCCTGCCAGTTGATCACTGCCTACAGTGATCAAAATACAGATCACAGTATTAGACTGTGATCTAATTTTTTTAATCCCTGGGGATTAACTTTTATTTTATTTTTTTTTTAACCCTCAGGGGTTCTATTTATTTAATTAATTAATTTAAATATTTTAGAATTAAATATTTTGCTAGCTGGGGTGGGTGGGAGTTATGGGAAAATGGGGAATTTACGGTTAGTGCTGCTTACTGCTAGTTAGGGGTTAACGTTAAAAGTTTAGAAAAAATTTTAAAAGTGTAGTGTAGTGTAAAACATTTAATAAGTAAAAAAAAAAGTTTAAAAACGGGTTTTACAAAGTTTTACAAAGTAAAGTTTTACAAAGTAAAAAAATACATTTAAAAATGCTCATTACCACTACACTTGGTACAAGCTAGCGGAAAAATGATCCCACGCTAAGGTTCAAAATATGCCTTTTGAATTACCCTTGGATGTCTTCTTTAAGAAATGGTATGCCTTTATGGTGTAATTGGATTATATAGCCTTGTAAAATACTCTAAAATGGGACATGGACACAGCGTAAAAATTCAAAGTTTGAAAAAAACTGGAATGGCTGTGTCTCAAATGTGCCCCTTCAATGTCCACATATACCTGGCAAAGGTACATACAGGGGTATTGCTGTACTCAGCCGACATAGCTGAGCAACATATGAAGTAGTATACAGTCGTAGTACACGTAAGGTTTGCAAAATATACTGCGCAAACTCACTTTGTGTGTCAAAAAGGCAGAAAAAATGCTTATTGCCACTAAACTTGGTACAAGCTAGCGGAAAAATTATCCCACGCTAAGGTTCAAAATAGGCCTTTTGAAATACCCTGGGATGTCTTCTTTAAGAAATGGATGGCTTTATGGGGTATTTGGATTATATAGCCTGGTACAATACTCTAAAATGGGACATGGGCACAGTGTAAAAATTTAAAGTTTGTAAAGAACTGGAATGGCTGTGTCCCAAATGTGCCCCTCCGATGTCCACATATACTAGGCAAAGGTACATACGGGAGTATTTCTGTACTCAGCTGACATAGCTGAGCAACATATGAAGTATTATACAGTCGTAGCACACATACGATTTGCAAAATATACTGTGCAAATTTACTTTGTGTGTCAAAAAGGCAAAAGAACGCTTATTACCATTACACTTGGTACAAGCTAGCGGAAAAATTATCCCACGCTAAGGTTCAAAATATGCCTTTTGAAATACCCTGGGATGTCTTCTTTAAGAAATGGTATGCCTTTATGGTGTAGTTGTAATATGTAGCCTGCTCAAGTGCTCCAAAGTGGGACACGGACGCATCAAAACCCTCCATGAAAATTCACACTTAAAAACCTTAACTTGTTACGTCTCTTTTACAGCAGTGTAACTTCACAAAATAGTGTCTAGGTCATACATTGGGCATATTGTTTTACTCAGAAGACTTAGCTGAGCATAATTTGGGGGGGTTGAACTTAGTGGCACATATGAAATGTACAAAATGCCCAGCAAAAATGTAATCCATATGTAAAAAATGCCCAAAATTATTTTTTACCACATACTTTGGCATATATTGGTGAAATAATGGGGGCATGTTAAGGCTCAATATGCACCATATGAGATACCCTGGAGTGTCTACTTTTATAAATGGTAGGCCTTTGTAGGTTTTTTTTTTTTTTGAACAGTCAAACTGCTATAATACCCCAAATTGAAGCATAGGCCGATTAAATCCGCCTCTCAAAATTCTACTGTAAATGTTGAAACGGACAGGTCTCCTATATGGCACTGTAGCTTCACAAAATAGTGCCAAAGACATACAATGGGGGTATCGTTGTACTCAGCAGAAGTAACTGAACACAAAATAAAACTTTGTACAGGAATAGCACACACCAACTTTATACAAAATACACATGAGAAGTTCTATGTTATAAGTTTGTGTGCCAAAACCTCCAAGAAACTAAATTTTACTCCAATATTTAGCAGAGATTGGCGGTGAAATGGCTACTTAGAAAGTGTCAAAACAACCTTAGGACAATAGCCTGTGATGTCTACTTTATATAAATATATACTTTTGTGTGGCAATTTTGTTTTCTTTTATGGCTATTAAGCTTACAAGACAAACATACCAAATTCTAAAATCGCTCCATATTAAAAGTTTATTTTACTCCTTGTGCTTTGTGACCTGTAACTACCAAATAAAACTTAAAATCCCAGACACATTATATATTCTGTAAATCAGAACAACTAAATAAATTTATTTTTAATTACTTTCCTTAACCTGCACTAATTGTGCACACATTATTATTGCAAAAACTGTAAAAAAAAACCAAAAAATTTTTCATTTTTTTTGCATTTTTCTGTATTTGTTTTTATAATAAATAAGCATTTATGTATATATATGTTACATCAAATTAAAGCCCTTTCTGTCCTTTAATAAACAGTATATAATATGTGTCGGTGCAATAAACGAGAGAGATGCAAATTGCAGTTGAACGTATACAGCAAGAAAATGCAAAAATTGCTTGTGTCATTAAGCGTAAGACAAGCTTCTGAAGCTGTGTCCTTAAGGGGTTAAGGAACTTAGGTTCTAGTGTTAACGGGTTATGGTAAAGCTAAGGGTAATGGTTTGTATTGATATAGACCAAAGGATATTACCAATAGGTAGCATAACTGGCTTGATTTGTATCATTTAAAGACAATCTTTTTTGGTAGAACAACTAGAAACATAATGTTGAGTAAACTCCTGCAAATAAGGGACCGTATTCTAAATGTTCATGATGATGATTAGAAGGGGACATATTTGTTATAACTACAGTAATTTGGGGAAAACTTTCACAGGATCAATCTTAGTTATACATAAAATGAGAACTATAAATGTTCAATAAATAAGTCACTGCAGTTATAGTTAACACAACAGTACTACAACACAGATAAAAAGGTGGAAAATGTTTTCTTTTGGCTACATAACAGAAAAATAGACATATAGCTCGACCAATCAACAGTCAAAATGGAGAACAAGATGGAAGAATTCAAACTTTTACACTATTGTTACAAAAATGTTTAATTATTCTTTTTTTTTTAGGGTTGAAACACCACATGGTAAGATTTGTTAAATATATAACCAACTTTATAAAATAGCACAACTGTAAAAAAAGTCTCTTAAATCTTCACTGAGGAATTTCTTCCTGGTTGACTTTTTTGGAGTTCATTCCCAGCTCTTGATAACTTATTGTTTTAGCGAATATTAAGTCACATTAATCACTTATTTTACTGTCCCAGGTATTCAAATAATTATAGTATGTGGAAGCATTTGGGATGATTTCTCATGTATTTAGCTTAGTTTTATTTCTCCTAGATAGTGATACTTATAGTGAGCTGAACAAGTAGTTATTTTAAATTTAATGAAGACGTGTACAGCCAGCTGCTGCTATGAAAACAGCATGTGTCTTGGCAGTACTTGACAGGTTAGAAAAACAACAAAAAATGCATAGTGTCACCAACTAGGCACAAGCAGTGTACAGGAACATTTAAAAAACAAAACATGCCATTTTGATCAGCAATAGATTGAACGTTTGAATGTGATGGAGGCCCAATGTTAAAAACCTGTATCAAAAAGGTCTGCATCAAAAAGGTGACAGAACCAACAATTTTAAAAGATTTTATCTCATACTTAACCGGTGACAGCTACCCTTGGGATCATAAATGTGTGTACAGGAGAAACATAGTTCACCAATTTACCCGGCTTCTATACTCACTGAAACTCCTCAAGTACAATGTCAAGATTGCTTTTTGTGCTGTGCATTTATAACTTTACATTTTTTGTAGTTCTCAGTTTTTTTGTGAAATAATGTACATTAACCCGTTTCCTACCAATATGTATTCATCCCAACGCTCTCTCCCACATTCTAGCTTCCCCTTTGCTTTGGTGCTATTTTCCTTTCTCTAAAGGGCCACATTTATCTTACAATACTGTATTAAGTCTCTCTTTAGCTACAGTTTGTTGTTGTCCTGTAAGCAGAAGGAAGAAAAGAGTTGACAATGCATTCTCAAATGTATTTTTAAAAAGGCTTTTTGAATATTACTTTCAAACCAGATGTTCATCCACAGAGGCACAAAGAGTCTTTTAGACAGTTATTAATTTACTTTGTGGTTATTGGTCCAGAATGACCATTAATACAGAAATATAAATGTTATAATATAACCTGTTCATTAAATGTAATGATAAGCTGGGGCGGGGCCTGACAGCCAAGATGGCCGGACGTGCTCTTGGAGAACTCCTGCATCAATGAGCACAAAATTGAAAATCCTGACTGAACCAACCAAGATAGCTGCACACACGACCCCAAAACCAGTGCAGGACCACACAAGGTACAGAAGGATGCTCGACCAGCTCCACTGCACGCTACAGGCACTTGTACCGACCACGCGGCCTACACTGAAGCGGGACCCGGGGCCTGGGGGAGGCGGCCGAACCCCGGCACGAGACCTGCACAAAAACGAGCATTGAGTACTGCCCTGCTACCCCCCCCTCTGGACCGGCGTGGGTCATCCCGGTCCTCGCTGGGGACGATTACCCCTGCAAAGCAGCCTAAACAAGTGACCAAACCCGCATTTCACTGGAACTGTAGGGGCCCAGGCAAGATGGCGGCACTGGCGCGCCCGGCGCCAAAATGCCCCCTTTCCAAGCCACCCAGGAACACCCTGGAATTCTTTGCCCGGCTAAGTAACAGCCTAAGGACAAAGTTCAGTAACATGGGCCGATCCCTCCACCAAGCAATGAGAGCGATAGCGGCATGGATTCGCCCGGCTATCCGGCGCCACATAGGCAGATACCTGCCTCGAGCCCCCAGAGCAACCTCCACCCAGAATCGGGGAACAAACTGGCGATAAGAGGCAACAGGCCCCTCAGATGCTGACAATCTACACCACACACACCAGGGCGAGCCCACTCACCACTCAGCTGCACCAGAAACCTCCGACCACCAAAGCGCAACCCCATAACCGAGGACTCTCGATGACTACCGCAAGGTTGCCCGGAAAGCAGCACAGCCTCCTCCTAGCGAAAGGCACGGGCGAAGAACCACTCAGGGGCACATGGGACAAGGACCTTTGCCGCAACACCAACTCTGCTACTGTCCTTGGCCCACTCATCAAGCCTCCAGGGCCGGTATCGGCTGAACGGGGTGGACTACACCAGAGATGTGACGTGCCCCAGCAGGCACAAATGCGGTGATGCAGCACAAGTCCACTGTATAGACTATAATTGAGGCTAAGTAACGCCAACCCTGTGTCAGGTTATGATGGTTATAGGCTCTGGCATAATTGTTTTACTCAACGCTGGCTTGATTGCCCTTAATTGGCTTACAAAGCTCAACAAACACCTATATGATCAGCTTAATAGCGCAGTTTATCCTGTTTAGCCACGTAGTTACCCTGATGGTCGCTTGTCATCTAAAGCAAAATCACTCAATATGTAGCTTTTACCCTAAGCTCCTACTTATTAATATGCTGTCATAATTCGCATATACTTAGCCTAAACGTAGAAATGCGCAAAGCACACAGTATAAACGTGCAGTCTATTTTGAGGTTAACTTGCGAGATATGTCTCAGGCAGTAGACCAATGTTGTGACTATGTATTATACCGCATGCTAGTAGCACTATGACAGTCATGTTTATTAAGCTTTATTAAGCTTTGTTGTTTTTTGTTTTTAGAGTAAGCACGTCTTATGTTATTATGACCCGCATTTATCTGTTAATTTACTCGGAACTACCTTAACGTTTGAAAAAAAAAAAGTGCACATAATCCCAATGCTCCATATGTCATGCTTGTTAATATGCTCGAGGAATGCTACTGGGGCACCACAAGCCTGTATGTTATACTTTCACGCAAAGCACAATAAAAATTTTTTTTTAATGATAAGCTTATAGTTTAGACATAACTAATAGTCCAGCGTAGATAGTGTAGAAAACAATCCTCTTTTTTTTCTTTTCCAATTATTTTTATTGAAAAGTTTTAAAAATATTTTTTGGATATTAGGGAAAGGGAAAGGAAAACAAAGGGGTTTCCATCTGTAAATGATACGTATGCAAATGATAAAATTATATTAGATGTATATTCTTTATAGGAATTAAACTTGATCAGGATTTTTGGGAGAAGACCAAAATGCTAAGACAATATTTATTCAGTCCCAAGTTTTCATACCTCGTGACTCCACATACTCGTTTTTAAAAGACAAACTATACAATTTGATGTTTTCCAGGCATCTCCAGAGAAAACAATAGAACATTCTCAACTTGCTTTGTAGCACAAGTTTGAATGGCACTTGTTCTTTTTGTATCCTAAAAATGCTACATATTTGTGTTGCTCTTTGATTTTATTTTTTTATTGTATTATTATATTTCTTGGCAGAATATTGATTATAACAGCAAATATTCAACCTATCTAATTGCTTTTAAATTTCAAGGGGAGAAGAATTGATCAGATTTCCTAAATATTTAATGTTGCGTGCCTGTCTTCCTTTGGAAGAGAATTAAGTCTGGTCATGTGGGTAGGTAGCAAGAACGTCAGCATCCTAAAGCTTAGATGTATTTATCCTCTAGCTGGAGAGTATGTCCACCATTTTCAGGATAAAAAGAAGTTTAGAAAAGATATGGGGAGATTAAAGGGAAAGAAGAGTGTTATCTGTAAAAAGTTTTCTAATTGTTCCCTAATGAATCTTTCAGTATTTTTTGATTTTTTTTCTGCTCTACTAATTGACTTGCTGTTAGAATGTGAAGCTCTCATCATCTATGCCTCCCATAATTCATGCTTTAGTTAACTAAGAACAGATTTCTCCTATACCAAATCCCTTCTTGCTCTATCTCTGAAGACACATTGACATATGACATGTGACATGTATGACATTGACAATGCAAGTAGGATCTAAACATAACCCTAATAGGGGAAACTTGAGGTGATATGTAGTAATCTATAACATGTTCTCAATTTGTGGTATTTATGACAAACATGTCTGCAAAACCATGGTGAGATGGAATTTCATCTTAAATCAATTATATAATATATATATAAAAAAGCTGAATAACCTCTGATGGAATAAAATTGTTGGTTTAGCTGTTAACATGTGGTGATCATGCCCTTAATTGAAACATTTTTGGGTAGAGTATGGCACGGCTGGCTTACTAGATACTATGAAAACCAGTTCCATTAGATTGATGGATCTTTTTACTTTCTCACAAGAGCAGAGGATAAAAGGACGGCTGGTATTTCCAGGGCAAATAAAAGCACTATTGCCTTTCTATGTAATTCTCATTATATTCCTTCTATTACTATAGTAATAGTCCTGGTCAAGGGAATGTTTGATATTGAACACCATACAACAAGAAAAGCCTCTGTTGGAGGTACCAGAAACTATAATTTGCACACTCTCACTCTGCCATGATATCCCATACTGCTCACCATAAAAAGACCCTCACCATTTTCCTATTTATTTCTACGCTAACATCTCTTGCAGCCACTATCAATACTTCAGCACGTTTTTTCTTTTCAATGCCATCATCTGACCTCTAAAATTTTGTGCTTTACAATATTGAAATAGTTTGTTGACTCATTTTGCCTGCGTCAGTTTCAGTTTTATGCTCTTATCATGTATTAGGCATATTGTAATTCTGCACCAATTATTTACCATTGAATAATATCGACATATATTATCCATCTTGTGCATTATGCTTTTACGTATTGTATTTCACATTTTCACGAATGAAGATTATTAAAATGGGGGAGAGGGCGCTTAGTCTATTCAGCTTCTACAGTAAGTTTCAGTGTCTGTGTTGATCAAAAACAATGAACAGGCACAGCACACTTTGTCAACATTAAAGTGTTACTCCGAGCAACATGACCTCTTCAGTGATTTGAAGTATTCATGGTGCTTGGAGTTTGTATGTGCAGCATTTCACGATGAAACATTAATGAAACGTTGTACATACAGAGCTATTTAGTGTTGCTGATCGAGGTGTAACTCCCCTTCTAACAGCACCATGAGGAGTGCAGAATGACACTTCCAGGCTACTATTGTAAATTTTAGACATGGCATGTTGGGGACGGACGATCATGGAGGCAAAGCTCATCTTGCATGTCTCCCAAGACCTCCTTCAGCCTTGCCTTTGGAAAATCTCATCCACTGCTAACAATGTTTTGTTTAACCTCTTAACGCCGTTACGGAGTTCTATGCCGTCCCGCATTAAAAGGGCTTTAAAGCCGCTGCGGCGGCATAGAACGCCGTAACGGCTTTGAGCCCTGGAGCGCCCGGTATACTCACCTTCCTGGCGCTCCGCTTCGGGAGGACTGCCTGACAGCCCAGGCAGCCCTCCCCGGCAAAAGAATCCCCTGGGGGCCATGTGATCGCTCTCAAAGAGTGATCACATGGCCCCCTATAGCTGGCTGTGGATCTGCCAGCAAGGGGACTGTCTAAAAATGTCAGACAGTCCCCCTGCTGGTGGGAAAAAAAATAAATAAAAATATTAGACGTTTTAAAATAAAATAGAAATGTATTTATATATATATAATTTATGTATATATATTATATGTATAATATATATACATATTATTTATAGTAACATCATACGTAGTGTATTTTAATATTAATATAAGTATATATATTAGTATTAAAATACACTTAGAATGACGTTACATATATATAATATATATATATATATGATACATAATAGATATATACACATATTATATATATATATATATATATACGTATAATTACAATAATAAATAAATAAAATAATAAAATATTGAAACAAAATTGTATATAAATTATATATTCATATGTAATTTCATTCTAACTGTATTTTGTTATTAGTATATATATAATGGTAACAAAATACACTTAGAATGACATTCTATATATATATATATCTATCTATATATAAAATACAAATAACCGCAAATATATATATAGATAAATACATATAATAACATAAAAGATTACATTAGTATACACGTAGAATTTAAATACCTATAAATGCATATATATTAAAATTCTACATGTATACTTAAGTAATCTTTTAACATAATTATGTGATTTGATTAATTAAAATGTGATTGGCATGCCTGACAACACAGGGAGAAAGTGCAGAAAATTTAATTCGCAAGCACTATATCTGACCCTGTAACTCTCCAAGACATTGAAATTTGCCAGATTGGTTATGTTGCCTTTGAGAGCGTATGGTAGCCCAGGAATGAAAATTACCCCCATGATGGCATACTATTTGCAAAAGTAGACAACCCAAAGTATTGCAAGTTGGGTATGTCCAGTCTTTCTTAGTAGCCACTTAGTCACAAACACTGGCCAAATATTAGTTTTTTGCTTTTTTCACACAAAAACAAATATGAACGCTAACTTTGGCCAGTGTTTGTGACTAAGTGGCTACTAAAAAAGACTAAACATACCCCACTTTAAATACCTTGCGTTGTCTACTTCTTTAAATGGTATGCCGTTATGGGGGTAATTCTCATTCCTGGGCTACCACACCGTCTCAAAGGTAACATTACTAATCTGGCAAATTTCTATTTGAAAATGGAACGTTCTATATTTGACCCTGTAACTTTCCAAAACACCATAAAACCTGTTAATGGGGGGTACTGTTGTACTCGTGAGACATCGCTGATTACAAATATGTGCATTTTTTTGCAGTAAAACCTAACAGTATTATGGCATTCACAGCTAAAATGTCAGACAGAAATACATATTTTAAAAAAATCTTATTTTCTCAAATTTTTATTCATAATAACTTATGTTCCATATATGAATAGTTAATGATAAATTAACCCCTTAAGGACCGAGGATGGTTCAGGAACCGTCCTAACGGTCTTAGTTACTTACCCGATTGCCGTCGTTCCCCGGCGGCGATCAGCATTGGTCCCGGTGTGGGGAGACTGCCTGCAGCCCAGACAGTCTCCCCATGGCGGATTAGGACCCCTGTGGCCATGTGATCGCTCAACAGAGCAATCACATGGTCACAATAGGTGTCCATGTGTCTGCAGAGGGACTGTCTGTAGTCTCCCTGCTAATGTAAAATCATAAAAAAAATAAAGTTAATGTTAATAAAAAAAATAATAATTATATATGTGTCTATATATAATATATGTCTATATATCATATATATAATGTCATACTAAGTGTATTTTTATATTAATATGTACATTAAATTACACACGTATATATATATATATATAATATATATAATAACTATAAATATGCATATATATTTAAATTCTATGTGTGTATTTATGTAATATTTTTAGATAATTAAGTAATTTTATTGATTGCAATTTGAGGGACCTGCCTGCCAACCCAGGTCGAAAGTCCAGAGAATTTAATTTGCTAGCACTGTATTTTACCCTGTAACGTTCTACGACACCCTAAAACCTGTACATGGGGGGGGGTACTGTTTTACTTGGGAGACTTTGCTGAACGCAAATATTAGTGATTCAAAACAGTAAAACATATCACAGCGATGATATTGTCAGTGAAAGTGACTTTTTTGCATTTTTCACACACAAACAGTACTTTTACTGATGATATAATTGTTGTGATACATTTTCCAGTTTTGAAACACTAATATTTGTGTTCAGCAAAGTCTTCTGAGTATAACAGTACCCCCCATGTACAGGTTTTATAGCGTTTTTGAAAGTTACAGGGTCAAATATATGGGTCAAATATTTTTACATTGAAAATGGCCAGGTTGGTTACGTTGCCTTTGAGAGCGTATGGTAGCCCAGGAATGAGAATTACCCCCATTATGGCATACCATTTGTAAAAGAAGACAACCCAGGGTATTGCAAATGGGGTATGTCCAGTCTTTTTTAGTAACCACTTAGTCACAAACACTGGCCAAAATTAGCATTCAAGTTAGTTTTTTACTTTTTTCACACACAAACAAATATGAACGCTAACTGGCCAGTGTTTGCGACTAAGTGGCTACTAAAAAAGTCTGGACATACCCCATATTGAATACCCTGGGTGGTCTACTTAAAAAAAAATATGTACATGTGGGGTGTTATTCAGAGATTTATGACAGATAATAGTGTTACAATGTCACTATTGATACATTTTAAAAATGTATGTTTTGAAACCGCAATATCCTAGTGTACTTATAGCCCTATAACATGCAACAAAATAGCAAAAAGCATGTAAACACTGGGTATTTTTAAACTCAGGACAAAATTTTAAATCTATTTAGCAGTTTTTTTCATTCGCTTTTGTAGATGAGTAAAAGATTTTTCACATAAAAGTAAAAAAACATGTATTTTTTTCAATTTTTCATCATATTTTTTCAATTTTTTTTAAATTAAATTACATGAGATTATATAAATAATGGTATGTAAAGAAAGACCATTTTGTCCTGAAAAAAACAATATATAATTTGTATGGGAACAGTAAATGAGAGAGCGGAAAATTACAGCTAAACACAAACACCACAAAAGTGTAAAAAGATGCCTGGTCGCAAATGTACAACATCGCAAAAACAGTCCGGTCCTTAAGGGGTTAAAACC
The DNA here is from genome assembly GCF_036172605.1 of Pelobates fuscus. NCBI lineage: Eukaryota > Metazoa > Chordata > Amphibia > Anura > Pelobatidae > Pelobates > Pelobates fuscus. The sequence continues at coordinate 121,708,170 of NC_086321.1, forward strand.
CTGTTTCTCCTGAACAAAATGATATATAATAAGTGTGGGTGCACTTAATGTGACAGCGGTGAATTACGGTTGAACAGACATATAGCGCAAATTCCAGTTTTTGTTTACGTTTTGATCAGAACGTGCACTATTGACTCCGTCCTGAAGGGGTTAAACACTGTTATTGGTTGGAGTAACCCTTTACAAATAACTCCATTCTGAGCACACAGTATATCAAAATAGTATACTTAAAAAAATTAAGGCTATTATACTGGGTGAACAATTCTGGCAATATTTTGTTTTTTGATTGCTAAAGAGATGCCATAGGGTTGTGGCTTATGCTCCAAATGTTTAACCCCTTCCCGACCGCGGACGTATCAGGTACGTCTGGCAGAAAACAGTCCATAATGACCTTGGACGTACCTGGTACGTCTGCACCTATTTTGAGCTCTGGAAGCTCTGATAGTATAGCAGTGATGTACTGCATGTGATGAGTGCCTTGAGGGGTCCTGGCACTCCGTGCATATAAAATAATATATATAAAAAAATAAATATAAAATAAAGAAAATGATCAATATTAACTCCCCCCCCCTTTTTTTTTCGAAAGGCAGTGAATCATGGGGCTTCTGGGGGCGTCCCTAGCATGCCGCATCATAAGGGGCAGGCTGGAGTCATACAATCACAGCTTGCCCCATTAGCAATTTCATCCCAAGTGTGTTCCCCATTTCTCTGATTAGTGTGGATCTGCCTCCCTCTCTTCACTTGTGTTTTAGTGTGAGAGAGAGAGAGAGAGAGAGATCTGTGGTTTAGCTAGAGAGATTTAGGTATTTATAGGTAGGGATTTGTAAAATCTTGAGACCCAAAGGCTCTTTTCAGAGCCATTAACCCCTGTCTTGCCAGTGATCACTATAATCACTGGCTCTTGCACAGCAGAACTTTTCTGCTGTTTGTGCCTTTTTTTTAGGGGTTCATTTTTTTGTGATCTTTTTTGAGACCCAAAAGCTCTTTTCAGAACGATTAACCCCTGCCCTGCCAGTGATCACTATACAGATCACAGGCTCTTGCACAGCATCACTTATTTTGCTGTCTGTTCATTTTTTCAGGGGTTATTTTTTTTTTTTTTTTTGTGACAGGTCACTAAGTAAAGCAATTGTGATCATGGCACACGGGTCACGGAAGACAACCCGCGCTGAGCAGTCATATGCCACCCTTGCGCTAGAGTCTGACGCGTCTATGTCAGACTCTGACCCTGATTTTGACCCTGCCAGGTGCTCAGATACATCATCACTCGATACAGTGTCTACTGCTAGTGATGTATCTGGTGATGTTGTATCTGTGCCTGCTAGTCCCCCTGCCAGAAGGAGACGTGCTGCTCCAGCTGGCAGAACTGCTGAGGAGTGGGTAGTGCCTCATAACCAGAGGCCAGACATCCCATCCTTTACTGCAAATCCTGGCATTAATTTGGATGTCACAGGATTTAGCCCTCAGCAGTTTATGGAGGTGTTTCTGGGCGATGATGTATTGGGGAACATTGTCGCCCAAACTAATTTATATGCCCATCAATTCCGAGCTAAAAAACCGGACTCTTTTTTGGCAAAGCAGCAATGGGCCCCCATCGATGTGCCAGAATTTAAAAGATTCTGGGCATTGACTATGCTGATGGGCATCATAAAGAAGCCCTCCATCCGCTCCTACTGGAGCAGTAGCCCCATCTGCTCTACCCCCATTTACTCCCAATGTATGTCGAGGAAGAGGTATGAAATGATTCTGCATTTCATGCACTTCAGCGACAACAGCCTGTGTCCCCCTAGGGAGCATCCCCAGTTTGACAGGCTGTATAAAATCCGCCCCCTGATTACCCACTTTGCTGCCAGGTTTGCAGAGGCTTATACACCTGGAAGGAATATATGCGTGGATGAATCCCTGATGAAGTATAAGGGAAGGCTGGGATTCAAGCAGTATGTTCCTTCCAAGCGCTCTAGGTATGGTGTAAAGATGTATAAGCTCTGTGATAGCGAGACTGGGTATACTCAGGCCTTCCGGGTGTACGAGGGAAAGGATAGCCACCTTGACCCTCCAGGTTGCCCAGAACATATGGGAACCAGTGGCAAGATTGTCTGGGACCTGATATTCCCCCTGATGAACAAAGGGTACCACTTGTATACTGACAATTTTTATACAAGTGTCCCTTTGTTCAAGCTACTGTACTGTTTTGATACAGTAGCTTGCGGCACAATTAAAAAGAACAGCACAGGTTTCCCAGGACAACTTGCACGCACCCGGCTACGGAGGGGGGAGACCTCAGCTCTGCGCCAAGAGGAGCTGTTGGCAGTTAAGTACAGAGACAAGAAGGATGTGTACCTTCTTACCACCATCCACACTGAGGGGACTGTGGAGGTCCCTGTACGTGGCAGAGCTGAGAGAACGAGGAAGCCAGTGTGCATCAAGGCCTATAACCGTCATATGGGTGGGGTTGATCTGGCAGATCAGCTGCTGCAGCCCTACCTAGTTATACGAAAGACAAGGGCCTGGTACAAAAAGGTTGCAATCTACCTAATGCAGATTGCAACCCACAACGCTTTCTTGTTGTTCAAAAAAGCAAACCCCGGGACGCAACTGAGATTTTTACAGTTTCAGCTCCAGATCATTTCGGGGATTTTGTACCGTGATGCACCTGCTCCCCGGGCGGTGATGGGAGAGAGCAGAGTTGGGGCTACACATTTTATTTTTAAAATCCCCCCTACTGCGGCAAAACAGAGTCCCCAAAAAAGATGCAGGGTCTGTTCTAAGAGGGGGCAGAGAAAAGACAGTGTATATTACTGTCCTGATTGCCCTGGGCAGCCTGGACTCTGCATTGGAGACTGTTTCAAACGATACCACACGCTGGCCCATTTTTAATTTATTTTTTGCCGTTCAGTTATTTTTTTTTGGTGTCTTTTTCTTTGGGGGGGGTTGTTACATTTACCCCGTGCATGGGGGGCATGGGTGTCCTTAGGAGGCCTCGCAGAAAACAACCCTGTAAGGGGTCCGCGGGCGGCTAGTAGGGGAGGCTGCTCGCAACTCGCAGCACTCACCCTCAGTCCATCGCCGCCCGCGGTCTCCCCTCCTCCTACCTGTCGGCGAGCGGCGTCTCCTCTCCGCCGCTCGCATCCGTCACGCCTCCCAGCGGCAGCATGTATAACGCTGCACGCTGAAAGGTCGTTGATTTATGCAAACGCCGGGGTCACGTGAGTGACCCGGCGTTAAAGCAACAGTACTACAATCACAGTGGGAGGCTTAGATATCTCCCACATGTGATTGTTAATTCTGATTGGAAGTTATCCAATCAGAATTTAACCTAGGGTATTTATACTCACCTTTCCTGTTCCTCCCTGCCCTGTTGTGGTCTTTGCTGTATAGTATTGATTCTGAACTTGTGATTTGTGGTTACGTACTCTCTGGCTTGTTAAGCTGACTTTGTGACTTTCTCCTACCCTTTGACCTCGGCTTGTTTCTCGTTATTCTGTTTTCTGGTTCCCCTGACTATTCTGTGTGTGCTTAGCCCGGCCACTCTAAGGTCCGGTACGGCACCTTTTCTGTGTGTGTGTGTGTGTGTGTCTGTTAGCGTGTTAGGTTCCTGGAATCGTGATAAACCCGGGGTGTGTTCCACAGTCAAAAAGCGGTGTGCGTGTCTACGTTTCAAGTATGTACCCTTTTGTGGCGATATATAAAACTGGGGTATGTGTTAAGCCCCAAGCTAAAGATAGGCCTATCAGAAGACATACTCTCAATTTCAACTCAAATGGCAAGTCATTCAGTTGTTACCGTACCTTCCCCAAATCCTGGCAGACCTATGCATGGGGGGGGGGCATGGGTGTCCTTAGGAGGCCTCGCAGAAAACAACCCGGGGTGTGTTCTTGCAATAACCAACAGCGGGCTCTCCTAAATCACAGTCAAATAGCGGTGTGCGTGTGTAAAATTGAGGATTGAACAGTTACCTCCACACACGTTCTTCAACTTGTTTTATCTTTTTTCTGGCTAAAAAAAAGTTGCATCAAAGCACTCCACATACATGCAATACCTCGGGGTGTCTACGTTTCAAGTATGTACCCTTTTGTGGCGATATATAAAACTGGGGTATGTGTTAAGCCCCAAGCTAAAGATAGGCCTATCAGAAGACAAACTCTCAATTTCAACTCAAATGGCAAGTCATTCAGTTGTTACCGTACCTTCCCCAAATCCTGGCAGACCTATGCATGGGGGGGGGCATGGGTGTCCTTAGGAGGCCTCGCAGAAAACAACCCGGGGTGTGTTCTTGCAATAACCAACAGCGGGCTCTCCTAAATCACAGTCAAATAGCGGTGTGCGTGTGTAAAATTGAGGATTGAACAGTTACCTCCACACACGTTCTTCAACTTGTTTTATCTTTTTTCTGGCTAAAAAAAAGTTGCATCAAAGCACTCCACATACATGCAATACCTCGGGGTGTCTACGTTTCAAGTATGTACCCTTTTGTGGCGATATATAAAACTGGGGTATGTGTTAAGCCCCAAGCTAAAGATAGGCCTATCAGAAGACATACTCTCAATTTCAACTCAAATGGCAAGTCATTCAGTTGTTACCGTACCTTCCCCAAATCCTGGCAGACCTATGCATGGGGGGGCATGGGTGTCCTTAGGAGGCCTCGCAGAAAACAACCCGGGGTGTGTTCTTGCAATAACCAACAGCGGGCTCTCCTAAATCACAGTCAAATAGCGGTGTGCGTGTGTAAAATTGAGGATTGAACAGTTACCTCCACACACGTTCTTCAACTTGTTTTATCTTTTTTCTGGCTAAAAAAAAGTTGCATCAAAGCACTCCACATACATGCAATACCTCGGGGTGTCTACGTTTCAAGTATGTACCCTTTTGTGGCGATATATAAAACTGGGGTATGTGTTAAGCCCCAAGCTAAAGATAGGCCTATCAGAAGACATACTCTCAATTTCAACTCAAATGGCAAGTCATTCAGTTGTTACCGTACCTTCCCCAAATCCTGGCAGACCTATGCATGGGGGGGGGCATGGGTGTCCTTAGGAGGCCTCGCAGAAAACAACCCGGGGTGTGTTCTTGCAATAACCAACAGCGGGCTCTCCTAAATCACAGTCAAATAGCGGTGTGCGTGTGTAAAATTGAGGATTGAACAGTTACCTCCACACACGTTCTTCAACTTGTTTTATCTTTTTTCTGGCTAAAAAAAAGTTGCATCAAAGCACTCCACATACATGCAATACCTCGGGGTGTCTACGTTTCAAGTATGTACCCTTTTGTGGCGATATATAAAACTGGGGTATGTGTTAAGCCCCAAGCTAAAGATAGGCCTATCAGAAGACATACTCTCAATTTCAACTCAAATGGCAAGTCATTCAGTTGTTACCGTACCTTCCCCAAATCCTGGCAGACCTATGCATGGGGGGGGGGCATGGGTGTCCTTAGGAGGCCTCGCAGAAAACAACCCGGGGTGTGTTCTTGCAATAACCAACAGCGGGCTCTCCTAAATCACAGTCAAATAGCGGTGTGCGTGTGTAAAATTGAGGATTGAACAGTTACCTCCACACACGTTCTTCAACTTGTTTTATCTTTTTTCTGGCTAAAAAAAAGTTGCATCAAAGCACTCCACATACATGCAATACCTCGGGGTGTCTACGTTTCAAGTATGTACCCTTTTGTGGCGATATATAAAACTGGGGTATGTGTAAAGCCCCAAGCTAAAGATAGGCCTATCAGAAGACATACTCTCAATTTCAACTCAAATGGCAAGTCATTCAGTTGTTACCGTACCTTCCCCAAATCCTGGCAGACCTATGCATGGGGGGGGGGCGTGGGTGTCCTTAGGAGGCCTCGCAGAAAACAACCCGGGGTGTGTTCTTGCAATAACCAACAGCGGGCTCTCCTAAATCACAGTCAAATAGCGGTGTGCGTGTGTAAAATTGAGGATTGAACAGTTACCTCCACACACGTTCTTCAACTACTGTGGGGTGTAAACTTTTCAAATATATGCACGCTCATGGCAAGAAAATACATTGGGATATCTGATAAGGCCCTCAAAACAAGATAGGCAAACAAGATATATAAAATTTGAAAAACGCATATCAGACATTTTGCTTTGCACCCCCCCAGTGAACCCGACAAACGTATGCATGAGTGTTATCGCTGTACTCGGGAGATGATGCCAAGTACATATTGTGGTGTCCTTTGGCAGTAACACCTAACAGGAGCTTAGAATCTATGCACAAAGTAGAATGTGTGAGTGAAAAATAACACCACAAAAACGTTTGACAGAGACTGGTGGTAGAATTAGTGCATGTAAAGTGTTCAAATGCCACCATGTGAAATGCCCTAGGGTGTGTACTTTTCAAAAACATACAGTTTGACTGAGGTGAATTACATTGGTCGGCTTCAGACATGTTCCAACTGGGACATGGGTGCATGATGGCCAGCTGTGTTTTTTTTTGTTTGTTTTTTTATCATATTTTACTTTTTTTATTCTAGTACATTATATGATATGATGAAAATGATGGTATCTTTAGAATGAACATTTAATAGCGAGAAAAATGGTATATAATATGTATGGGTACAGTAAATGTGTAAGAGGCAAATTACATCTAAACACAACCACTGCAGAAATGTAAAAAGAGCCCTGGTCCTTAACGGTAATACAATTGAAAAATGGCCTGGTCACTAAGGGGTTACACATTGTATGGAGTTCCTTCTGCACCATTGTCTTGTTTAGGAAATCAGACTACCTTTCAAACAAACACAATTTGCAGATGGTGGGGTGCCAGACTGTGAAATCCATGCTACCCTCTATCTCTGTGAACATCACATATTCAGCGCCATATACATTGAGATGTCAAGCCCTGTCCAACAACATAAATCTATATGTCAAAGTTTTCCATGTAACTAATAGCAAAATAAATGAAAATGTATTGTAAATTGTAAAATTTGGTCTTAAATGTCTCAACCATGTATTTGGTACATAGTGAATTAATATGAAATTGCATGAAACATACACACATAATAATAGGTAGGCAGAGTAATAGAACTTCCCGTTTTTACTTAATTAGCAAGCCTAAAAGTAATGTATAAAGTACATATTTTCAAGGCATCACTACATTTAGTTTGTCAGAAAGATGATGCATTGGTAATGGCTTGATCTGTAATTATCTGGTTGACTTAAAGGACCAGTTTGGGCACCATAAGAACTTAATTATTAAGAAGTTGTAAAGGTGCCAGGAAGTCCCTGGCACTGGCTCACCTTAAGGGATTTAACACTTCTCGAATGGTTTAACCCCAAAGTCTGTGTCCTAGTGTTGAATCTCCCTGCCTCTTTGTTCTTCCATTTTCCCAAAATCGGGAATCTGAAAGCCATTAGCAGAATCGTGCAGTGGGCACCATCGATTGCCTGAGAGTGTCAGTGGACCGCTCTCAGCCAATCCACTGACACTCTCAGCCAATCCACTGACGCTCTCAGCCAATCAGTGACTCCTCATTCATAAAACCAACTTGAAAAGAAACGTACCTTTTTCAAGCTAGCTTTATAAATGGGCAAGTCCTGATTGTCTGAGAGTGTCAGCTGACTGCTCTCCGCCTATCAGTGGTGCCGCTGTATGATTCTTCTGGTTTCCTGATTTTGGGAAAATGGAAGGGCAGAGAAGCATGGAGATTTGGCACTTGGATGCATAATTTGGGCTTAATACCTTCGAGAACAGATTAAAACCTTAAGGTGAACCTCATGGCACCATACAAGCTTAATTTCTATGAAGTTGTAATAGTGCCTGGAGTGTATCATTAAGAAAAAGGTATAGAAATCTAATCGATCTTTGAGATATTTCCAGCTTCCTGTCAGTGCACTATCTTCCTTTTAAAAGCCCCTGGTCATAAAAAACAGAATATGGTGTCAAGAAAGCATCTACACCATTTGTTTTATTGATACTTTATTCTGTATAAGAATATTGAACTTTAGCTACTGCTAAAAGATTTTCAGATTTGGGACGAGGACATGTAAAGATTCAAGCATGTTCAATTCTAGGTTCAGATACATTTAATATATTGACTTCCACAGCCTCTTTTTTGATGTAGCATTTAGTAAACTGAGCTATTAAAGGAACACTCCACTGCCAAATCACACAAAAATCAATAAATAAACAACAGCTCCAATAAAAAAACATGAATGCATTTAATTATGCATTTTATCATAGGGGTTGCAGATCTCTTTTCTCCAGTCTTTGCAAGCTCGCCCCTTCTTTCCCAGCCCAAATTTTCTGTGACTGTCCAATCACAGACAAAGTCTTTGCAAGGCAGGTGCTCTGGGAAATGTTCTGGCTCTTGAGTTTAGCTTCACTGGCTCTTCAGTTTAGCTAACCAAACCAGGAAGGAAAATTATTGTTTGTCTGATTGACAGCCAGCATGGGTGTATCAAAGTTAATTTTAAAAAGTGGCAAGTTATATTGACATTTGCACTTTTTAAAAAAATGAAAAAAAGAGGTCAAACTCTTTACACATAAACACCCAGACAAATCCCTTAAACCTTATAAATCTGTTCAATATGCTAACTATTCACAGATAGCCTTGAGTTAATATAGCTAGAAGAAAACTCTTATTTGAGTCATAAGTCAAAATATCAGTGTATGTGTATGTAGGTCAAACACATTGACTTGTTTGTAAGGTATGTCCTAGATTTATACAATAATACAAAAAACGTTCAGCCCCATGTAATTCTGGTCTGCTCATTTATTATACAAGTATTTTTTCTAGACAGTTTGATAAATAAGCAGCAGGGAATATAGCATATAATCAAACACTTCGGAGGACTACCTCTCTTAATGTGCTTTATAATGAATTCCTGATGCTATCAATTTATTGCTGCCTTAAGAATATCCTCGAGAGCCCCAGTTTCATGACAGACAGTAACACATCAACTTAAAACTGCCTATACTTCCATATGGCTTTACTTACGCTGCTAATCTGTTGACACCTTGAAATCTCTGAGTGGGTATTCCACTTTGAACTCTGCCTCGGGCAATATTTTAACCCTGGCTCATGCATTAAAAATAGAAAGTGCATTGTATGCTGTATAGTGAGATGGAATGATACCTATTGTATTTGGTGTTTAAAATTTTAATTAAAATGATGTTTTGTTAGAGAGTGCCATTTTCTTATTTCTTTTATAAATGAATAAATAGTATAGCACTAAATATCAATATTTCAAGAGATTTAATTTACCATGAGTTATTGGTTTGACTCAAGACAGGATAAAAGGACCAGTACACGAAGCAAACATTGTAAACACTATTTACTAAACAGTGAACAAATACAAATCTGCAAAATGTAGGCCGAACAGCCACATAAAAAAGGTCTACATTTATTCAGACTTTGAGTATTTTGTCTTCAAGTTGACTGTTGAATTACTCATTTATTCTTTATGTGCAATTTTGTTTTTACTATATCACACAGCACTGTATACACTCCTGGATATGTATGTTTGAGCATAATAAACCAGATAATGATTCGATTCCCAAAGATCAAGCAATAAAAATACTTAGTGACTGTATGTTCATATCTATGTGTGTGCTTGAGGGAGAGGAGGAAATTGGAAAGGAAATGAAAGTAAAACTTATTTTTTTATTGCCTTTATAGGTAAATAAAGCTTAAATTATAGAGTTCAGATATGAAAAAATATGTTTTATTTTATTTTTTGTGTTATCTGAATTCTTTAATTTGGTATTAGAGGTAGTTATTGTTACCAGGTACAGGGTTTCGTTTGGGTGTTGGGGGCAGGGTTAATAGAGACTATAACTCCTATTATTCTCAGCCAGATATTTTAACAGTAAGCACTTCTTAACCCTAAGCTTCAGTAGCCTCAACTACTCTTGAGGTAACTTGAGCTCAGAGGAACACTCCCAGTACCATAGCTGCAACAACACACGGTTGTGGTTATGGTGCCAGAAGTGCTCTCTTGACCACCCATTGTAAGGAGCCAGACTTTGTTCCGTACCCACTACCAACAGCCGAGAGCTGGAAGTTCACAAGCTGGAACTTTCCTTAGCTCTCCTGAACTAAGCCCTGAAATGCTTGGTTTCCTACTAAAAATCCAACTTAAAAACCTCTAGCAGCACCTAACAGATGCCTGGTAAGAAGCCAAACCATTCACAAATGGGGCGAGGGCATCAAGGCTTTAGTGGTTATGGTGCTTTGAGTGTTCCTCTAAATCCCCAGATGTTTTCATACTACAACTGTCATTCTAAAGGCATTCTAAAAGCATGCCAAGCATCATGGGAGTTGTAGTTCTACAAAATGTTGGGATCTACCTTTTGGGCACCCCTGTTCTAAACTTTATACACAAGGTACACTTCTGAGCTGAGCATCATTATCGCACAGGGGACAGCATTGTATCTCATAATGCCATGACACTCATTATTATAAACAGCTCTTTAATGCACCACCATCTTTTTTCATTCATTGCATAGTCCATATAATGAAAGAAAGAGTGCATAAGGGTTAAATAGTAATAAAATTAGGATTCCAGGTAAACTTTTTATGTTTCCCTAGGGATACAAGACAAGTGCTCTTAGCGAGGCTTCATTGAATAGGAATGTTTTTTTTTTTTACTGAAACGCCACCAATCTAACATTCAGCATATTACCAAATGGTTTGAAATTACAAGGAATATAAATACAATGTAGTTCAAAGATAATAAAACTACCAGCACTATATATAGGAATTTTACAAACGGCTATAAATCATTTTGCATGCCTGGCCTATGAAACCTTTATTACGTGAGGGGGAAATTAAATTTGATGATCCAATGGAAACAACAATATCAGCGGGACCCATTGTCACATAGCCGGTATGTAATGCTTCTGGTTAATGGTGCATTCTAAATGGTACTATTAATGCAACATTGGCTTTCATATTGCTGTCTTACAAATGGATACACAAAATACCAAAATAAATATTCTTTATTTTCAGCATTTTATTTTTTTATTACTAGAGAAACACTAAAAAAGTAAAAGGTCACATTGGGACATATTTATTTGTAGTTATAAGGCAAAACTAGAGAAATTCTGGTGCGAATTGCAAAGTGCAGATCCCAGTGGCTTTCCATAGTGATATCTTGCAGTTTGCAGCAAATCTGCTTCCTTTTTTAAAACAGTGGTCAGTTTATATTAAAATTATACAAAATACATATTTTGAAGTCATTTTTAAAGGCCTTTTACTTGTATTGTGACCTTGCTTTTTATATTTGTTTAATATTCTATATTAAATTAATCGCCCCTCACCACCCTTTTTTCTTAATGGTACACAGCTTGCATTAAAATGTTATTAGTTTAATGTGACATTCTCCATTTTTTGTTTTTATTCTGTTAAGATTAGCTTTTCTATTTATTTTACCAATAATTGTATCATTTTATTTTTGGTAGTATGTGATGGAAGGTTTTCTTCTATTTTAAGCTCATCCTTAAAGGGATTCTACATGTACCACAGACATTTTAGCTTAATAAAGCATTTTTGGTGTATAGATTATACCCTTGCAGTGTCACTGCTAAATTATCTGCCATTTAGGAGTGAAATCACTTTTATTTCTGTTTATGCTGCCCTAACCACCCCTCCCCGGTCATGATTTGTACAACCTGCATTAAAAAAAACCTGTTTTTCAATCACATGTTAACTTACTTTAGAAGTTTTTATCTCCTGCTCTGTAAATTGAACTTTAATCACACTCAGGAGGCTCCTGCTGGGTCTAGAAGAATATTTACAGAGCAGGGGATAATAAAGTCTAAATTAAACTGAATATACAATAAAGGAAGTTTAAACATTGGATCTCTCTTTGCATGAAGTTCTTAGGATGGCCGTGTAAGTCACATGTCATGGACTAAGACTGCATAAACAGAGTGATTTAACTCCTACGTGGCAGAGAATTGAACAGGGAGACAGCAGAGGCAAGATCTATACATCAAAACTGCGTCATTAAGTTGCTTTGGTGCCCATATTGTCCCTTTAATTTGGTTTCCAATCAGCTGGTGTATGTTAATGCTAATTTTTAAATTAAGTCCCTCTTACTTTTTACCTTTCTCTAAACCTGTTTTGTCCTACAGAACAACATTGCTTTCTGCAAAAATCTCTGTTCAGTTTCTCTGCTTCAATGTAGTGAGACGAAAGATCTATCGCAGACCCCAATCTGATACTGTGCCGCTGTCACCTTACAACCTGGCGGTGGTAGGGGAAAGGTCTCTCTGAACACTCCATATACTACAGAGTTTCTGCAACCTGCAGAGATAGGCATTTAACTAATTCTTTCCCAGCAATATTTAAACACAATCTTACATATTATTGCAGGAAAAACTGTTAAATATGGAAAACAACCTTTATTTCAGGGTAATGCTAATTGTGTAACACATTTCAAAACTATATAAAGGATTAAAAATAATACAAAGAATATTTTATTCATTTGTTTTAAAAATGTCTAAATCAAATGAAATAATGAAACTTCCTAAACTAAATGGTAAGTTAAAAAAAATATGTAAAAAAAATTTATTTTGTGGTTAAACAGTGATATGAGTTATACCAGGAAAGGGAATGAAGACAATGTGTGATACTATAGCAGGATACAGGTCCGGTGCAAGGACTTCTGTCTACACAGGCGAAGATAAATTTTGCTGCCCCTAAAATTTATTTTCACCTGTCTGTCTAATATCCCCCCTTTTGCCCCTCTTACCCATTATGTTACCCAGGGGTCAAGTCCTGGGGAAAAAAGTGTGGGAACTCACCCAAGATCCCCCTTCCCCCCCCCCCCCCCCAAAAAAAAAATCACTCCTATGCATATTGTGCAATGCAGGGTGTGTATAATGGATGTAGTGTGTTTGTACTGAATGCAGAGTATGAATAATGAATGCAGTGTGTTTGTAATTAGTGCAGAGTGTGTATAATGAATGTAGTGTGTTTGTAGTGAGTGCAGTGTGTATAATGAATGCAGTGTGTTTGTAGTGAGTGCAGAGTGTGTATAGTGAATGTAGTATGTTTGTAGTGAGTGCAGTGTGTATAATAAAAGTACTGTGTTTATAGTAAGTGCAGATTGTGTATAATGAATGTAGAGTTTGTAGTGAGTGCAGAGTGTGTATAATGAATGCAGTGTGTTTGTAGTGAGTGCAGAGTGTGTATAATGAATGTAGTGTGTTTGTAGTGAGTGCAGTGTGTATAATAAATGTACTATGTTTGCAGTGAGTGCAGAGTATGTATAATGAATGTAGTGTGTTTGTAGTAAGTGCGGATTGTGTATTATGAATGTAGTGTGTTTGTAGTGAGTGCAGAGTGTGTATAATGAATGCAGTGTGTGTAGTGAGTGCAATGTGTATAATGAATGTAGTGTGTTTGTAGTAAATGCAGTGTGTATAATGAATGTAGTGTGTTTGTAGTAAGTACAGATTGTGTTTAATGAATGTAGTGTGTTTGCAGTGAGTGCAGAGTGTGTATAAGGAATGTAGTATGTTTGTAGTGAGTGCAGAGTGTGTATAATAAATGTAGTGTGTTTGTAGTGAGTGCAGTGTTTATAATAAATGTACTGTGTTTGTAGTGAGTGCAGAGTGTGTATAATGAATGTAGTGTGTTTGAAGTAAGTGCAGATTGTGTATAATGAATGTAGTGTGTTTGTAGTGAATGCAGTGTGTGTAGTGTGTGTAGTGAGTGCAGTGTGTATAAAGAATGTAGTGTGATTGTAGTGGGTGCAGAGTGTGTATAGTGAATGTAGTGTGCTTGTAGTGGGTGCAGAGTGCGTATGAATGCAGTGTGTGTAGTGAATGTAGTGTGTTTGTAGTGATTGCAGAGTGTGTATAGTGATTGCAGAGTGTGTATAGTGAATGTAGTATGTGTAGTGAGTGCAGAGTGTGTATAGTGAATGTAGTATGTGTAGTGAGTGCAGAGTGTCTATAGTGAATGTAGTATGTTTGTAATGAGTGCAGAGTGTGAATAATGAATGTAGTGTGTTTGTAGTAAGTGCAGATTGTGTATAATGAATGTAGTGTTTGTAGTGAGTGCAGAGTGTGTATAATGAATGCAGAATGTGTATAATGAATGCAGAGTGTGTGTAGTGAATGCAGAGTGTGTATAGTGAATGTAGTATGTTTGTAAGGAGTGCAGAGTGTGTATAGTGAATGTAGTGTGTTTGTAATGAGTGCAGAGTGTGTATAATGAATGTTGTGTGTTTGTAGTAAGTGCAGATTGTGCATAATGAATGCAGTGTGTGTGCGCGTGTGTGTGCTGGGTGATGTGTGTGTGTGATGTGTGTTGATGTGTGTGTGTGTGTGCTGGAAGGTGTGTGTGTGTGTGTGTGTGCTGGATGATGTGTGTGTGTGTGTGTGTGTGCTGGATGATGTGTGTGTGTGTGTGCTGGATGATGTGTGTGTGTGTTGGATGATGTGTGTGTGTGTGTGTTGGATGATGTGTGTGTGTGTGTGTGTGTGTGTTGGATGATGTGTGTGTGTGTGTGTGTTGGATGATGTGTGTGTGTTGGATGATGTGTGTGTGTGTGTTGGATGATGTGTGTGTGTTGGATGATGTGTGTGTGTTGGATGATGTGTGTGTGTGTGTGTTGGATGATGTGTGTGTGTGTGCTGGATGATGTGTGTGTGTGTGTGCTGGATGATGTGTGTGTGTGTGTGTGCGCTGGATGATGTGTGTGTGTGTGCTGGATGATGTGTGTGTGCGTGTTGGATGATGTGTGTGCGTGTGTTGGGGGAGAAGCATTTTTTTAAATGTATGTGTTTATATTTTTTTATTTTATTCCCCCCTCCCTGATTCTTACCTTGTCAGGGAGGGTGTAGATTGCCTGGTGGTCCGGTGGAGGGAGACAGCCACTGCACACAGGGGCCCAGCACACTCTGTGTTCCCTCTCCAGCTCTAACTTTCGCGAGCCTGCGTACCTGTGCGGAGCGTTGCCATGGTAACCCATGTTTGTAATGAGTGCAGAGTGTGTATAATGAATGTTGTGTGTTTGTTGTAAGTGCAGATTGTGCATAATGAATGCAGTGTGTGTGCGCGTGTGTGTGCTGGGTGATGTGTGTGTGTGATGTGTGTTGATGTGTGTGTGTGCTGGATGATGTGTGTGTGTGTGTGCTGGATGATGTGTGTGTGTGTTGGATGATGTGTGTGTGTGTTGGATGATGTGTGTGTGTGTGTTGGATGATGTGTGTGTGTGTGTGTGTGTTGGATGATGTGTGTGTGTGTTGGATGATGTGTGTGTGTGTTGGATTATGTGTGTGTGTGTGTTGGATGATGGGTGTGTGTTGGATGATGTGTGTGTGTTGGATGATGTGTGTGTGTGTGTGTTGGATGATGTGTGTGTGTGTGCTGGATGATGTGTGTGTGTGTGCTGGATGATGTGTGTGTGTGTGTGTGTGCTGGATGATGTGTGTGTGTGTGCTGGATGATGTGTGTGTGTGTGTTGGATGATGTGTGTGCGTGTGTTGGGGGAGAAGCATTTTTTTAAATTTATGTGTTTATATTTTTTTAATTTTATTCCCCCCTCCCTGATTCTTACCTTGTCAGGGAGGGTGTAGATTGCCTGGTGGTCCGGTGGAGGGAGACAGCCACTGCACACAGGGGCCCAGCACACTCTGTGTTCCCTCTCCAGCTCTAACTTTCGCGAGCCTGCGTGCTGTGCGGAGCGTTGCCATGGTAACCTGTGGCAACACTCTGACAGCCGCGGGACTCGTGAATGTGAGCTGCAGCTGGAGAGGGAACACAGAGTGTGCTGGGCCCCCGTGTGCAGGTAGCAGGGCAGGTCCTGCAGGATCACTAGAGGGAATCCTGCTTTGGAAAAAGTGCATGAACGCCATTCCCATGCCTTCCTGCAGGACTCGAGCCCTGATTTTACCTCTTTTGTGCATCTTGCCACCTTTTTCTTATTTGTTTTTCCTTTTTGTATATTGTTTGTTTGGCATTCTTTTCATGTTTTTGTGTCTTCATCCTAATTTTGTGGTCTCTTTACCCCTTGTGTCACACACACACACGCACACATGCTTACACACACAGTATTTTATACGGACACTGCTTATACATAAACACATAAACACATACTGACTATTACACATACACTGGCTCTTACACACGCGCACTGACTCTTACATACACACACTGCTAGTACACACACACACACTGCTTATAAAACACACACACACTGTCTCTTACATACACTGACTCTAACACACACACACACACACTCACTAACTCTTACACACACACTGGCTCTAACACACACACACACTAACTCTTAAACACAAACACACACACTAACTCTCACACACACACACTGGCTCTTACACACACACTGGCTCTAACACACACTCACTGGCTCTAGCACACACTGCTTATAAACACACACACTGGCTCTAACACACACTCACTGGCTCTAACACACACTGCCTATAAACACACACACTGGCTCTAACACACACACACTGGCTCTAACACACACACACTGGCTCCAACACACACACAAACACCGCACACTGGCTCTAACACACACACTAACTCTTAACCCCTTAAGGACACATGACGTGTCTGACACGTCATGATTCCCTTTTATTCCAGAAGTTTGGTCCTTAAGGGGTTAAACACAAACACACACTAACTCTTACACACACACATACTTACTGTTTCTTATAGTTGCTAAACAGATGTCCCGCTGCACTATAGTAGCTTTCCTCTGCTCTCCACAGCAGTTGGCCGCCGGGATATGATGTCACGTATTCCAGCGGCCTTTAGTTCATGAAGAGATTGTTCGCGGTTGCTCCTCACTACTCCACCCCCTCCTTCAGTGGCTGCACCCCCAACACATAGCCAGCTGAATAAATTGCTGCAGAAAGTGACTGGCGGGAGTGGAGTTCTCCGTGCACCCGCCTGACATTTTTGCGCCCCTCGGGTCGGTGCGCCCTTATGGTAGCAGAGGACCTGGCAGAATATGTTTCTTTATTATTCGATTTTTTTCATTATCATTTTTCATAATTTATGTGTGTGTGTATTTTGCCCCGACTGACAAAATTGCACTTTGGGCTTGGATGTGCTAACATTATGAAGGGGTTAAATCGAATTCTAAGTGAGAGAGATTGGGTTCAGATGACCAAACTGTTTTTTCCAGAAAGTGCTATTGAATAATGAGATAAACATAAAACACATGGAATCATGATTCATTACAAGTTAGATTATAAATGCATAAATTGTAACACACATTACTGTGAAAAAAATGAATGAAGTCTGGCACTGTGCTTGCGAAACATAGTGTGAATTTAGCAATCTAGACATTGTTTATTGAGATACTTGCATGCTTGCAGGAGTTAACCCTCTTTCTTATAGAATTATTTGGATAATGCATAAGAACTATTTTTAAAATTAATAAATAAACACTGACATCTACAACTTTTTTTCTCAACCCGTGGTATGTGTACCATAAGGCAGGGGGTATGCCAAGAGCTGGCCACCATAGCGCCCCTCAGGAGTCGCTGACTGTATGCTAAGGCAGAGTAGACACCTGCTTAACTGGACAGCAGGTTCCTACTCTGCCCAAATACAGTGTCCAGAGAGAATGGAGGCAGAGGTGCAAGGGAGCTGTAATCTTCATGATTTTCTAGCATTCCTTTCTTACACGCTCTGTGGTGATGCTGGGAGCCGGGTTCAGTGGCGTCTCCAGCATTCATATTTAGGAGGAGCACATAGGGGGCCAGTGACAAAAGTAGGGGGGCAATTATAAAACGTGTGTGTGTATGTATATATATATACAGAAATAGAAAAATAATACCGGCACTCTAGGGTTTCCAAAAATTCATTGGTTTATTGTAAGTCAATCCAGAGGGTCAACGTTTCAGCTCCCATTTGGAGCTTTCATCAGGACACATAAAAATCATATCATAAAATGACGGGCTTAAATAGGACTAGAAATCATAAATGCTCACCAAAGTACAGCTGCTGCTTGTTTCCTCCGATGCTGGGTTGTTGCCCTCCTATGGCCTCCTCCACATCTCCTGATGTACTGGCCTGTCTCCTGGTAGTGCCTACATGCTCTGGACTCTACGCTGACAGACACAGCAAACCTTCTTTCCACAGCTCGCATTGATGTGCCTTCCTAGTTGAGCTGCACTACCTGAGCCACTTGTGTGGGTTGTTGACTCCGTCTCATGCTACCACTAGAGTGAAAGCACAGACAACATTCAAAAGTGACCAAAACATCAGCCAGGAAGAATACGAACTGAGAAGTGGTCTGTGGTCACCACCTGACGAACCTCTCCTTTATTGGGGGTGTCTTGCTAATTGCCTATAATTTCCACCTGTTGTCTATCCCATTTGCACAACAGCATGTGCAATTGATTGTCACTCAATGTAGCTTCCTATGTGGACAGTTTGATTTCACAGAAGTGTGATTGACTTGGAGTTACATTGTGTTGTTTAAGTGTTCCCTTTAGTTTTTTTGAGCAGTGTATATATACATATATAAATTTATAGCCATAGATCATGTTCCACCAAGTCCCAGAGGAGGAGATAGATCCAAAGCACTACTCCAACGTGAAACTTACTGGATACACCGACTGGATACAGTCACCCCCAAGGGACTGAACGAATATATTACTTTCTCTATGTTCTGTTGAATTTGGATGTAAAGATCGGTACCTAACTAGTAATATTAGAGTTCATTTTGATCTTCCTAGTAATGACTTGCTGCTGAGTACTTTGATCATACAGTATAGTCAGTGAATTTTCATTTTTTGATATTTGATATAGTACAACAGATTTCGGCAAATTAGATTTGCCTACAGTATCCTATTGAAGAATTTACTCTGTCTACTTTGTTTTTAATATAATATTATGAGATGCACGTTATTTTATGTTTTCACTTGGTCAGCATTTTCCACCACACGTTTTTATGGTGTTATTTGGCACATATAGCACTTGTTGCACCTATATCCAGTAAGGTCTTAAGTCTTATAATCACTCATTCACTTCACTAACCTAAAGTGCTCTCCTTTGGCATATTTCCGTGCACTTTTTACCCTTTGGTACATATGGCAGTATCACACTATTATGCAGACGCCTTTTTCAAGGGATCACTTATCGCATACACGGTTTAGATTGACATTTTCTTGTCCGGTCACTAAGGTCACATGATCGCATTGTGTATACTCCATTCCATAGCAACCACGTTGCACGCACTGACGCACGCTAGGGAAACCACGTGGGTCTCCGGGACACTTCCGGGTTTGAACGGGCGACCGCACACACTATTGGTGAGTCAATTATTTCCACTTGTATTTATATGTTGTTTTTGTCACTTGCAAATTGTTCTTGATAAAGACCCTGAGGGGTCGAAACGTCGAAACAGATGATGTAAGCGTTCTTATAGTAATAAATTTACGATTGAAAAGTCCTTTCTGAGTGCTCCACTTTATCGTTTGATATATATATATATATATATATATATATATATATTTTGCCTTGACACTTATATGAACTTTTTAATATGATATGCAACCTTTTTCACATAAAATAACCATTTTATTGCAAAAAAAAAAATATTTCTTGTTTTCATTCCCTTCTTCAGCACCCACATTATTGCATAAATTGGACTTGCTCTTGCACCCATACTGCTCAGACAGGACTTGCACCTGCACACTGAACCATTATTATTTCTGAATAGGGAAATTGCATTTTAAACAGAATTGAAAAATACACTGTTCATATCCTGGACACACATAAAAAGGACATAGGGCTTTATATCATGCATAACCTGCCTGCTGTTTGGGGAGAGAGAAGGACCGCCACACCGTCGTCAAGCTGTTTGGGGACATCGATAGCACTGGCAAACTGAGGACAGAGATGACACAGGACTAAGTCTCTCAGTCCCATTTGCATTGCCCACATCAACTAGGGTAGTGTGGTCTGCATGGGTGGAACACAGTACTCTGACTAAATGACTTGAAGTGTTTAAAAATGGATGATGGGCATTTTCAAAACATAAATCTCATCTCCACTGTTTTGTTTTGTTTTTTAATAATGCTCATCATCCATTTTTTAACTCTCCAAGTCATTCAATCACACTAGCATTAGTCACCCCAACCCATTCAGTACAATTGATGTGGGTGGCGGACAATGTTAATGTGACTGAATGACTTGGAGAGTTAAAAATGGATGATGGTCATTATTATAAAAACCTGTCATTGAACCTGTCGGTTTTAACCTGTCATTATTTAATACCCATGATATTTCTGGTTTGGAAGTGTTCACACCAATAAAGAAAATGGCTACTATCCCATTATCACAACAAAGAAAATGTCTGCTGCGCAAGCTGCAATAGACTGCCATGACAATGTAAAATTCATTATATACAGTCTACCATGACAATATAAATCTCTTCATGGATGAATTAATAACATTAATAATGTGAAGAAATGCGGTTTATATTGTCATAGCAGATTGCATGTTGTGAATTTTAAATTGTCATGTCATGGCATTCTTATGCAACTTTGCAATATACATTGTGCACAGTAGCCATTGTCTTTATTGACATGAACAGTTTCAAATCAGAAATACCTGGGTTATTGAATAATTAATAATAAAAGCCCCTGGTTGTTTTGCCTCCAAACAATGCACCAGTAAGAGCTATCGGGCACCGGCATAGTGTGCCGGCCAACTGGGAAACTTCCCAGTATCCCGGTGGGCCAGTCCGACCCTGCTGCTTCCCCATACTTGCTCTGCTCCCCTCTACTTGCTCTGCTCCACCTTACTTGCTATGCTCCCCCTTACTTGCTCTCTTCTCTGCTCCCCTCTACTTGCTCATCCCCCTTACTTACTCTGCTCCCCCTTACTTCTCTGCTCTCTGCTCCCCTCTACTTGCTCTGTTCCCCCTTACTGGCTCTGCTCTCTGCTCCCCTCTACTTGCTCTGCTCCCCTCTACTTGCTCTGCTCCCCCTTACTTGCTTTGCTCTCTGCTCCCCTCTACTTGCTCTGCTCCCCTCTTCTTGCTCTGCTCCCCCTTACTTGCTTTGCTCTCTGCTCCCCTCTACTTGCTCTGCTCCCCCTGACTTGCTCCCCTCTACTTGCTCTGCTCCCCCTGACTTGATCAGCCCCCCTTATTTGCTCAGCCCCCTTACTTGTCTGCTCTCTTCTCCCCTTTGCTTGCTCTTTTCATCACTGCTGTTGCTCTGCTCACTCTGCTCCCCTTTGCTTGCCTTGCTCCCCTTTTGCTTGCTCTTCTCCTCACTGTTCGTGCTCTGCTCTCTGCCACACCGCATTGTGCACTCCCGCTCCGCTCCCTCCATCTCCCTCTCTATGGTCTATGGTCTGCCTATGATGTAACGCATGCTTGCGCCACTCAGCAGCAGCCGAAACAACTAAAATCATCAGGGAACTAATAGCCGGAAGGTGAGAATGTCAGTTCCCTGATGATTAAAGCAGTCCTCCCTCGCTGTGCAGCAGCAAGTCCACCAGAGTGGCACCGGCTGCATGTTATTTTGTTATGACAAATTCAGGCAGGCAGTGAGCGCAGTGAGCCATAAATTTATTTTAAATTTGGGGGGCACAAAGGGGGACATGGCCTAAACTAGGGGGACCATTGCCCCCTAGCAATGCCACTGGCCGGGTTATGACGTGAGCACCAAAATCCCTAAACAGAGCGATACGGAGCAATGCTGGAAGAGCACGAAGGTTACACAATGGTCCCAACACTGGACCCCAGGGAAAAGATCCACTCAAATGTACCCAAATGTAGGGAGGCTGGATAGACGAAAATAAAAATAATTATTTGTGAGTGGTGTGAGAGAATGTGTGTGTCTGTCAGTAAATGTGTGTGTGTCTGCCAGTTTGTGTCAAGTCAGTGTCAGTGAGTATGCCTGTCAGTGTGTGTGTCTGACAGTGGATGTGTGTCTGTCTGCAAATGTCAGTGTGTGTCAAATCAGTGAGAGTGTGTGTCAGTGAATGGTTTGATTAATTTAAAAAAAAAAGCCCTAGTGGCGAAACGCGTAAATGGTTTTATTAAAGGACCACTCTAGGCACCCAGACCACTTCAGCTTAATGAAGTGGTCTGGGTGCCAGGTCCAGCTAGGGTTAACTATTTTTTTTATAAACATAGCAGTTTCAGAGAAACTGTTTATCAATTAGTTAAGCCTTCCCTTATTTCCTCTAGTAGCTGTCTCACTGACAGCCGCTAGAGGCGCTTGCGTGATTCTCACTGTGAAAATCACAGTGAGAGCACGCAAGCGTCCATAGGAAAGCATTATGAATGCATTATGAATGCTTTCCTATGTGACCGGCTGAATGCGCGCGCATTCAGCCGACGGGGAGGAACGGAGGCGGAGAGGAGGAGGAGAGCTCCCCGCCCAGCGCTGGAAAAAGGTAAGTTTTACCTCTTTTCCCCTTTCCAGAGCCGGGCGGGAGGGGGTCCCTGAGGGTGGGGGCACCCTCAGGGCACTCTAGTGCCAGGAAAACGAGTATGCTTTCCTGGCACTAGAGTGGTCCTTTAATTTTATATAAGTAAAGATTTGTTGATTACTTTCTGTGCCAACTCTCTTTTTACACACTATTTTATTTATTTTCACCTGGCATCTAATTGATTTTACCATGTGCTTACAAGCCTATCAGAGGTGGGGATCATACCACCAACGCTGTTACTATAGTGCAGTTGGCCTGCACTATAGTAACTTTTACACTGTGTTAAACAGTGAGCACTATTAGTTGTTTTTATATATCCCTTTTCCTGAGAGTTGGACACCATTCCCTCCGGAGCATATTTCCCATAACCAGGGATTGTTCAGCTGTACGCCTGTTATACCTGAGCTGGCTATAGCTCATTTAAATGTGAGTGGAATATTTAAACCTTTATCTCACATATATTGACCCTTACACTCTATACGATTGGTCTCTTATCTTGTGTCTTCCATATCACAAGACCAACAGGACTACTTTAAACAGAGAAGAGACCCCATCACCAAAAGCACCTTAAAAGTCATTTATTGCCACAGTGCAACTTCTAAAATCTTTTTGGACTATTTTCAATATTTTATTTTGAACTTTTAGAAGTTTTATTTATATGTCTTTTTACTATTTGTAGTCCACATTGATACATTTTGGTGCAGCCTTGCATTACTGTTGTTGTTGTTTTCCATTCTTACTATAGAGGGTTAGAGGGTTACCCTCTGCAAGGCCGCTGCCCATCCACCTTTTTATTATTAGAGCTAACCTCCTTTCTTGTTTCAGCACTGTAAACACTGCCTTTTCTCACAAATGACAGCATTTACACTGTTGATCAAGCAGGGACATGATATATGCCTCAGAACCACTACATTGAGTCCTGGTGACTATATTTAAAGTCAATTAAATCTAGAAGAAAAAATCATCAGTATCCTAGATTCATGTACCTTTTCACCATTTATAACACGCACCCTTATATGTAGGTTATTGGAGAACTGAGGAACATCCCCTCCCTTTATCCCACCTTACAGATGGGCAATGGTAAAGGAAGAACATTATAGCAACACTAAGATTATTTTTTTCCGTTAGTTAAACTACATATAGTAAATGACAACTGTCATCAAGTGTTCAATTCTAAATGTATAAGAATAGGATTGCAAAGTCCTATATATATGTACAATCAAAGTACCTTGGACTGTGCTAGTTTCCCCCTAAGTGGAATGCATGCGAAGGAGAATTCATTGCTCCAATTACATTGCGATCTCCGAGCCGGCCGGAGGGACTTTTGGCACTATACCACCAGCTACCTGCAGATCTTGTGGATTCCCAAGGACCCTACATTTGTTTTATACTACTTCACCCTTGTGAGTGTATTCTACTTCCTTTCAAAATAAATTATTTCGTTTTTAATTGAGAGCACGATGGCTTTGTATTTTGTATTAGAGATCACAGAGAAGATCATATCACTCTAGATCTGTATCGGTGATCTGAGTGTTGTTCTGGCGACATCACTATTTGGGAAATCAGTTATTCCAGTAACTGATTACTTCATACCATATTTTGGTTATATTATAACAGCTCTAGATACACTCATACTTCTGTTACTTTCTAATTAACAGTAGTGTATCTTGTTAGCTGTCACACTACAGATAATAGACTCTTGATGAACTTTATTTCACAAACTGTCTATCTACAGATTTCAACTGGACATTACTTTACTGGATATTATTTATCAAAAATTTCTGCTTTAATGCTACTAGCTGCTAGCTTTTAGAGGGTGAATATTTTGCAGTTTTAGTTCATTATATATTGTTTACATCGATTCACCACTTAGTCAGAAAAGTTTATTTGATTCCTGTTATCTGCTGCTTTCTGTTTCACCTATAGGGGGAGTATCGTTCTTGGACGTTACAAGCACAGTCCAAGGTACTTTTATTGTATATATATATATATATATATATATATATATATATATATGTTCTTGGTATCATTTGTACATGTTTAGTTGTGTGTTCACTAATACATGGGATATTTTCACTACTTACAAAGCAATATAATTGTAATGAAAATATACCCCAACACGCAGGATTCAACTAAACAGAAGACAACACAGAGGGGAGATACGTCTACCGGACCTTAGAGTGGCCGGACTCGACGTATATAGGAGAAGTACAGAGTCAGGAGCGATCTGAGGTCAAGGGCACAAAGAGACAGCGAAAACTAGGACTAGCCGGGGTCTGGTACACAGTAAACAGCAAGCTGGCAAACAGAGCAGATAAGGATAAAGAGATAAAGTAGTCAGAAAACAAAGCCACGGTCAAGTACGAAGGAACACAACTGAATACAACAAGCGCTAAAAGGAACTGAAACAGAAACCACGATAGGGCAAGGAACCAAGGGAAAGAGGTGAGTATATATATCTTAACATCTATTTTGATTGGTCCCTGTCACATCCACGCCCCCAAAAGCTAAGTGTATGGGGAGTGTGGCATGACAGGGACAAATGGGAGGCCTTTGCCAATTTAGGCTCCCACTGTCCCTTTAAGAGCATGCCCGAGACCCGCGGCGCGCTCTTAGAGTCAGGCGGGACACGTGACCGCTTCTCGTGATCACTGCCCGCCTTCCTGTTGTGGCCGTCGGATGAGCCGCGCACAGCTCGTGCAGCAGCAGGGCCACGCGCGGCTTGAACAGAGGACCCCGGCCGGCCCCTGGAAAGGGTAAGTACCGCTACAATAATACAACGCTTAAAAGTAGTCCCACAGACGATCTCCTAGTACGTGTAGGACTTTGCAATCCTATTCTTATACCTTTAGACTCAAAGCCATTATGGGGGCTTACTTTTACTAGTAGAGAACGTTTGTGTCAGAACATATTACGCCACGGGTCAGAACCCCATAGGGCAACATCTGTTTTAGTTCCCATTTTTCCACTCTACCAGGCCAGACTAGTCTGTCCTTTCTATCTTAAGTGTTCAATTCTAGTTTGCTTTTAAGTTCATTACATTTCTTTTAAATTATGTGCATTTATTTATTTATTTCAAATGTAACTTTTTATCTGGCTGATTAGCCATGTTGGGTCAGATTCTACTGTTATCTAGCCTAATATGGCTGCTCAACCAGATTAAAAAATAAATAAATATATATATTTGGCCTAAACGACCTTTATACATTCTCTTTGAATTCTAACATTAGTAAATAACCTTGAAAGTTTCATTAAATATAATAATACACTTTTAAAAAAATGGGACATTAAAATTTGATAGGCTTGTCTTGTTAAGAACAGAATATAATTAGCCTTTAAAAAAAAACCAAAACCATTTTCATTCAAAATATCAAGTGTTAATTAAGTGATTTAAACAGAGCAATGGGCCTTGGTATTTATGTAAAGGATTAAAGAATATGCTTTCAAAAATTATATATTTCTTATTTTCGTTGTCAGTGAACTGCAATCAACATACAAAATTGCTGTTTTGTGAGTTTAAGTTCATGTGCGTATATTTAGTCTATTTTTTTCTAAACCTGGCCCCTTTGATATCACATCATTAAATATAATTGATTAACATGAATTATAGACAATGTGAATATGTGGCAATTACACTTGAAAGAGTAATGTACCTGGGAAGCAATTAAATCCTACGATAATCACACATAATCGGTTTCCCTAAATACTCTTTGTTCTGATCACTGGGCGTTTAAAAAAAAAAAAAAAAACCTGCTTGCAATCAACTTACATATTCGGAGACAAAACCAATAACTTGCTTCTTAGAAACACAAAACCACAAACATTAATCACTTCCTTAAGATATAACATAGGAACCTGATGTAACATTATATAAATTGGATTAATTTCTATCATATACATGTTTTAACATATCACTCCCAGAAACACATCATTCAAGACAAATATCCATCAAAGGTAATTACTTCAATCCAAAGTAAAAAATAGCAAAATATCAATATGTACAGAACATTTTAGTAATGTATTTGTACTGCGCTTGTGCACAAATAAACTCAACTAGACAAATTGGAAAATTTGCTGCATGCAGAATCTATTGCAAATACAATGCTGTTAATGCAACTGCTTTAATGTATTTATACATGTGCCAATACATGCTACAACCTTAAACATAATTAATTAAGATTATTAGAAGAATTAAATTGATGCACCAGGCATGCTTTTTACTGACACGCAAACTCTAGATGTTGTTTCAATAAATACTCAAGCTTTAGTATCATTACTATACTTTAATTATTATTATTATTATTATTATTATTATTATTATTATTATTATATCTAAACATTGCTTTATGTATTTTTTCTTCTATAGGGTTTGGTATTTCTTTAAATGCATAAATAAACTGTGGTTTTTAGTGTTGATGTAGGCATAAGGCAGCTTTGTTTCTGCCTTAGTTATTCTCTTATTATGTTTTTTTATTATTTTGGGTGGAAGAAATAGTATGGAAAAGAGAGTGTATTAAATATAAATAAACATAAAAGTAAAAAAAAATTTGAAAATTAAAAAAAACACATGTACGTCTAATAAATAAACAGAGGTTGATAACTTTTTATCTTGGAGTTTATTCACTAAACGCAAAACTGTAAAAACTGGCAACTGAATAGCAAAATTTAGGTAAAAAAAGCCAACTTGAAAAATGATACAATTTAACTATTTTCCAACTTGTCTATTTTGCCTTAAAGGGACCAGTTTCACAATTCTGAGTTCACTTAATCAATTTGTTTTTGCACAAAAGTTCTGAAATTCACAAGATTTTACTGGAGCTTATAGTTCTGAGTGATAGAAGCCATGTTACGATAAGACAAGCCCAATACACAGGCTAACACTCACTGGAAATGCATACATTTTTATCACTGGCTTAATCATTTTAGTGCTGTTTAGGACCAGTGGGGGGTTGAAAAACCTCACTTTCAAACACTTTGCAAGTTCTCTTATACGTAAGAGGCTAAACTGCACTTTGGCTGTGAAAGCTATTATAGAAACAGTACTTCCCCACCCATCATTATAATGAAACATTGTAGAAACAGAGTGCTCAGCCCACTGTGAATATTTTTATTTGTTTTCTCTGTTAATCACAGACTGTGATATTCCATCAATTCATGTGTCATGTTGTGAGGAAGTTGACATTGGTGTTTCCCTAAGTTTCCCTATCTGTAGTTTTATCACCAGTGTGGTTTGGAGAAACGAGCTTTTTTAGTATTCACTCGTGCTGGATGGTAAAATATCAAGTGATAAGGAGGTTGCAGTATTTTTCATATATTGATAAAGTGTCCATGATGATGGAATGAAAACATTTCCATCATGACTTTACGACATGGTACAAAGTACAAAAGGTTTCGGGCACTCCAAGGTTCAGAAACGGCAATTTATTGGAGCCCAATGTCACACAACATTTCGACCTATACGGTCTTTGTCAAGCTTGTCAGGTTGAAACGTTGTGTGACATTGGACTTCAATAAATTGCGGTTTCTGAACCTTGGAGTGCCTGAACCTTTTTGTACTTTCTACAACGGTTACTGGGACCTGGTGCTGAGTCCCGGTTTGGTTGCACGCTGGCTCAGAGGGATGGGATAAAGTGCAGATCCATATTTTTTCGTGAAAACGATTTACAAACATGGTACATTATACCCTTGGCTTGATGTCCCATCCAGTACTTGTCTGTGGCAGTTTTATAAATGTGTGAGAGCACAGAAAACACCAAGTACCACATTTTTCTGTCATGTTCCTTGTGGGTTTGCTTTATTACGCAAGTGACTGAAGTTGTCATGGTGCTTGGGTTAACTCTTTAAAGTAAAAATGTCTACATGTTCATACCTACCCTGAAATACCCCATGGCAGATTATTCCATTTATTTAGCACAAGACGTGCTGTGTAGAGCTGCTGACACTATGTAAGGATCTTCTATGCTTGTCTTTGAAACAAAGGACACAAATCGAATGTTTGAGCTTTATATGCATACAACTCCTTCTAAAACATAATCTCCATTTGCATATTTTATAAGAAAAAGTTCAATTAGGCAAAACAAGTAAAACGTATTTTAGCTATAAATTGCAATGGATCCTTCTCACAAATCAACAGTATGTGTGCTCTTGTAATGCAGTTCATCTGTCTTCTCTGGGAGGTCAAGCAAAACATTGAAGCACAGATGAAGGTTATTTTTCTCATAGATCACAATTACTTCTAGTCTATCAGTGTCTTCAAGGCATTTATCTAAATCTTTCTTTACCATCTGAACTGCAACAGAAATACATTTATTTATGTTTATTTAGGATTGATGTCGACTGTAATTGACAAATTGCCTGTATGGTACAATGCGAATGACCAATTTTTATTAATCCAAGACTCAAGGCTTTTAGTCGTGAAGCTGGAATTCCATTTCAAAGTTCCTTGGTGCAATAAACCATCCATTATATTATTATATACTTGCCTGCAGTGCAGAATAGCTATAAAATCTGCAAAACGTAAACTTTCTGGTAGCACGTACGATCATTTTCTGGAAGACTATTATTTTGGACTAAATGTCACACGTGAGCTCTGGAGAAACGAAAACTCGTTGTTTCACAATATCAGGTCACAAGTCATCAAGATCAACCAGTAGGTTCAAGTTGTGGTACAAGTGTAATGATTGTTGACTTGCTATCCAAGCACATCTAACTTGCTACCCACAAACAGCTGAAAGTGATCTCGTTCTGAGAAACAAGGAAAGCCAGTTCTTTAAATTAAGTATTAGTTAATTATAGCTGACAGCTCACTGTTAAATAGTCAACTGTAAGTAAAGAAATACATACATGAATGAATGGATGAGTAATGGATGATTAAATAATGAGTGGTATCCAGGTGTGCTACTCCACCTATCCCTCTACTAACTGTGTGTCAGTGTGGGTGGTACAAAATTAGCAGAGCTTTTCCAGATGCCCTCTTAACTGGTGCATGGCTTCCTTTTTCCTATAAGCCACATGAATTAACATGAATGTGCATTATTATACATTATCCTCCCCTTTTAATGTTAGAAGTATGCCAGTCTCGTACAATTATTTACACCCCTCTTCAGTTTAGGCGTATAAGTAGCCTCAATAAAAAGCATTTATATCTAATTATCCAACCCAGCATTGTCTAATGATGCCCACATGTGCTCATCTGCTTTCTGTTGAAATACACAGCTTATTAATTAAACGTAAAACCTGAATAAAAATCAAGAAAAACAATTCCATAAACATTAATTTTATTACATGACAGAAGGCTTCATATTTTGCATTAACTTCCTTTACTACTCCATAGCATCAAAGAACACAGAAAAAATAAATGACCAATAGAAGACAAGCAGAGTGTATAGCAAGCTCCTCCCACTGTAGCACTTCCTCTTTCTTTGCTGCTCCATCACAAGTTAGGTCAGAGTATTTTGTTCTCACATTACTTTTGACTTGACTGTTGTAAATTTATATTAATTGGTTTATTACTTTATTTCATGCTTTTATCCACCTTTATTTTGGGTTTTCTGTGGTATATTGTTTCATTAGGGCACAGGGGAGGTTGTCTCTGGGCCCTGGACACCCTGAGAATCCACTCCTGCCATTAGGGGTTCCTTTATATTCAGTACTGGCTGGCTTCCCCTCCCCATGTTGCACCCCCCCACACACTACCTCCCGACACTCGGAGACTGGTTCCTAACCTTTTACCGTCAGCTCCACTCGGAGTGCTGGGAGCTTTCCCGTACATGGCTACGTTCGCCACCTTCTTTGGATGTGTTTGCGGCACCAAATGCTATACAATGTTAGATGCCACATTCACACACTTTTCTTTTCTTTGTTAAATTTTTAAATAGACATTTTTAAATAGTGGGTCCTTCTTACGGTTCTCTGGAATGGGACACCATGGCAATTCACTTGCCTCCCCTTTGGGCTCAGCTCAACACCATGGTGCTATACGAAGGTTCTCAAACTGGTGATGGCTCACTTACAGGGACAAGGCATTCGATGCCTGATTTACCTGGACAACATTCTACCCTTCGACCAGAACCGCAACCAACTACTTTCAAATACAGATTTAACGGGGACAGTGTTGGAATCCTTCTGATTTACCTGGACGACATTCTACCCTTCGACCAGAACCGCAACCAACTACTTTCAAATACAGATTTAACGGGGACAGTGTTGGAATCCTTCAGCTTCCTGGTCAATCGAGAAAAGTCAACACTGACTCCAACTCAATGTGAGCAATTCCTAGTGTTCGACATCGACTCCCTGTCATATACACTCCGACTTCCAATTACCAAAGTCGCTGCAATACGCAAGCAGATATGGAAGATACTACTGGGATTCAATCCTACTCAGACTGCTGGCACGGATCGTAGGACTACTATCAACCTCCATCCAGACGATCTTCCCAGGCCGACTGCCTAAAAGCTTAGTTTTCTCAGGAAAAACCCCACTTACGACCAACTGGTCCCCATGACAGAAGTAGTCCAATGGTAACTTCAAGGGTGGCTCGACTGTATGCAGACATGGAATTTTTGGCAAACGACTGGATTTAATTCTGGAATCGGACGCAAGTCGATAGGGTTGGGGTGCCACCAATGGACAGACAGCCATGGGCGGAGTTTGGACCACAGAAGAACTCGCCCTGCACATCAATTGCCTGGGATTGTTGGCAGGTGCCTCTGCTATCAGAAGTCTAGTGAAAGGGAGATCCGATTGCTGTATCCTGCTGCACATGGACAATGTCTCCGCAGTTCGTTACAGCAACTACTTTCTCAGACACTGACAGGCCTCACAAAGGAAATCTTCGACTATTGCCTCCCGCGCAATACCACATTGATGGCGGAACATCTCATAGGAGAAACCAATCTGATGGCAGACTAGTTCTCTCGACACTGGAGGGATAACAGAGATTGACATCTAGATCCACATATTTGCAACACTGAACAACCTGAGTGGTCTGCTCACATTCAACCTTTTTTCGCATCTCGCACCAACCATCAACTACCGATTTCTACAGTTGGTTGCCAGACCCGGAGGGTGCAGCGGTAGACGCATTCCTGCAGACATGGCTGACCAAAGGTGCTTACACATTTCCACCATTTGCAATGATCGCGAGAGTGGTTTAACACGTCAGAATGCAGGAAGTGGCAATTCCCCTGGTGACACACCTGTGCCAGAGTCAACCTTGGTTCCCAGATCTCCTCACACTATCATACCAGGATCCTCTGCTATTACCAGGCAATCAGATGTTGCCAGGGGTCAAGTCCTGGGGAATAAAGTGTGGGCAATCACTTGAGTTCCACCCCCACCCCACCACCAAAAAAAAAAAAAAAACTTGTATGCATTTATAAACGCGTACACACACACTCAGGTGTACACATACACTTACAGACACACACGTACACTCACAGACACACAAATAAACACACACACACAGACACACACACAAATTCACAGATAGAAACACATACTCTCACAGACACACACACACTCACAGACACATACACACACACTCCCAGACACATACACACACACATACATTCACTCACAGACACACACAGTCCCAGACACACACCCAGACACACACACACTCCCAGACACATACACACACACACACTCACAGACACACACACACACAGAGACACCAACAAACACATACACTCACAGACACACAAATACACATACATACACTCACAGACACACACACTCCCAGACACACTAACTCACAGACACATACACACACACACACATACACTCCCAGCCACACAACACACAAGAATTATTGTATATTTTTTTAAATTTAAAAATGTCCACCCAGCCTCCCTGCCTGGAGAGCTGTCGTGGACCTGTCCCTGGGGTCCAGTGGGGCTTCAGTGCGGCCGGCTCTTGTCTCGCTGTCAGACGCGGCGAGGGAGCTGTGTTCTCTCTGGCCCCTCTCGCCGCACAGGCTGTCTACTGATGCCGGGAGCCGGAAATGACGTCATATTCCGGCTCCCAGCATCAGCAAATGGCGCGCGGTGAGAACACAGCTCCCTCGCCGTGTCTGACAGTGAGACAAGAGCCGGCCGGGGGGGTTCTTCAGGTGGCCATTATGCCACCTCTTGGGCCCCCCATGACAGGGGGAACACAGGGGCATTTGGGGGCGGCATTTTTTGCCGCCCCCTGAGTGCCTGCAGGACCACAAACGGGAACGGCGTTCCTGCTCTAAAAAAAAAGGTGCAGGAACGCCGTTCCCACACGTTCCTGCAGGACTCCAGCCCTGGATGTTGCTCACGGATCTCATGTGGAATTCTCACCCCATGCTACAAAAAGGACATCTCTCTTTAGTAACCTGGAGTCTTTCAGGGGTGCTTGGTGCACCGATGACTTATCGTCAGCAGCTAGAGATATTCTCTGGGACTCATGGGCCCCTGGAATGAGGAAGTGTTACCTCTCAGCTTGAAATTCTTGGGTCAATTGGTGTATGGGACGGAACCTCGATCCCTTTACGGCCTCTGTATCCTACATATTGAACTTCAAGCATCCCTGTTTTTGGAAGGTAAGTCCTACCGGTCCATCAATGTCATGCATTCTGCAATTTCAGCGGCAAACATCCCTTTACAAGGGAAACCGATATGTCAGGATCCCTTGGTTTGTAGACTACTTCGGGGCATTCTGTTAGGTAGACCCACTGCACCAAAATATTCCTCCCTTTGGGATGTGGCCCAAGTTCTTCGTTTCATAAAGGAGTGGCCTTCTAACGACAAGTTGTCTTTAAGACAAGTTTTTTACCCTCCTTTGAGTCTGGTATCTTTCAGTCGGATTTCGGACGTTTGGGCATGCAATGTGAATGCCTTCTCAATTTCTACGGAAGGCATCACCTTCTGGGTGTCTCCACGTAATTTTTAAACACGTTTTTTTTCCATCAGAACCCCAACTGTGCAGGGTCCAGACGCTACAAGCCTACGTAACGGCTACAGCCACGCTACGATCTACCTCATCGCGACAATTATTAATATCCTACGTTAAACCACATGGGCCAGTCTCGGTTACTACCTTGTCCCGCTGGGTACGATGGCTTTTAACTCTCACTTGAATTGACCCATCCTTCGGTGTGCTTTCGGGGTGCGGTAGCCTTTTCTGCCTTCATGGCGGGGGCCTCCTTATCAGATATATTGCTCCCGGCAGCCTGGTCACGTGAATCCCCCTTTCGGACGTTTCACCTTTTCTATGTTTTTTGCTGCTATGGAAAAGTAAAGGAAGTTAATGCAAAATACTCGCCTCCTAACATTACTAAAATTAAGATTATTAGTACACTAATGCTAGCATAATCTTCAATTAGAACATTATTTCACAAAGCCTTACAGTTGTGGAAAAGACTATCTATTCACTTAAAACTCCAAAGAACACCCTGGGTGACTTACTGGGCTGTTCCACAAGGTACTTGTTAAGCAGCATTTCGAGAGACACTTTTTTTAGGGTTCTCAACTGTTGCACGTGTTGTGGGTAGACAGCTGTGTGGGGATCTCGGGGATCATTGCTTGATTTTTCTGTAAAACGCTCATGCTTATAGGCTGCTCTATGACAACCATTTTCTTCAAGTATTAATGAACATCCTGTAATTAAATATTAAGGACATATGCTTATGTTTGAAATTAGATATTTTATGTAATAAACAAAACACTAATAAGAAAGAAAAATTTGTGAAGCAGCACAAATATACTTGCCTGAATAGTATAAAAATAAAAATGTAGGCACACATCAATCAGTAATGTCAAGACACACTGTGGCCATATGATGTGTAGTAAATATTTATTGACTAGGCTTACAATACTTTATTAACAATCTGCTTTGAGTAATTTATTATCATAATGGATAATGTTATCGGTTGCTTCTGTTTATTTTGTTATTCTACAAATATGAAGTCCGTTCTGTGTGGTGTAAATGAAAAATTAAATTAGCTACTCTACACTGATCAATAACAACTAGCTAAAATGTTAACAGAAATTTCTAAATTATTTGTCTTAATTATAGTTCCAAATTCAATCACATTTGAAGGTCAGGAGATGAACGAATGAGAAATATGTCTCCATTATACTGCATTATAAGATACAACATGATTTCCACCTTGAGATAAATAATCTGTCTATTTTCCACATGCATCCTCTCCCATCCATCACCACCTTTCTGCCTTGTAAATTTTATTTCATTTTTTTTTTTCAAGGATGCAATTTTCAGGTTCTGTGTAGTTCTAAGATCCATAAAAATTGAGAATCATTTTTCAGTGTAGAGAAATGCGAGGTGTGTAGTGGAGTGAAAACAAGAAAGGTATAATATCATCAATACACAATGGACTCCTTTCAAAGGTTAAACACTGACTACATACCACGTTAATTAACTTCATAGATCTCAAACATATTTAATGCTTTAGTTTAGTGTGTGCTGGCGGCTTAGGGTTAAAATCATTCTCTTTCACTATGTGAAGCCTCATGTGAGATTTAGACTTTCTCTGGTCTTCAAAAAAATAGTGCTTCCAGTTAGTGAACATTATTATTGAGGAACTCAATGGAACGAGATAATGAGACAAATGGTTTTGCAAACTTATATATTTGAAACCTTTTATCTGCTTTGTATTATGTTGATTGATGTATATTTAGAGTTAAATCAAGTTTTACTTGTACCTATTAGATTATTTGGATAATTACATGAAACTATTTAAATCAGCAATTAGACCCAGTTAAAGATGTTAAAGTAAACATAATGGGCTCTTACATATTTTAGAAGTCAATTACATTAGAATATCAGAATTTGCAAAAATCATGCATGCATTCATTAAAAAATCTGGATTTCATCCATAAAAAAAGTATTAATTCTGTAAACCTTTCCTTAATACCAACATATACATAACCCTTGTATGTCCCTGATAGGTAGAATATAATTCACTAGTTTTCTAAATATGTCAATATAATGACCGGTTCCTAAAATTAGTCAATCTCAATGCAATTTTTTTTTTTTTCAAATCTGATGCACAGTACCAAGCGCAATGTTGTTTAGTCATTGTTTTATTGGAATATGACTGTGTTAAAAGAAATGCTTCAGAATATTCAGTTCAGCATACGCCAGATACTTAAATCACTGAGATACTCTGTATACTTCTAATCAGGAAGAGATTTTACTGCAAAGCTTTTTTCTTTAAAAAAAAGTGAAATTATAGACATTTGAATGTGGAGGAAAAATGATGAATGAATATCAAGCCAAAAACTTGCTGTTAAAGGAACACAGTCATCGTTGTATTATAATATTTTTTTAATTTATGTATAGTGCAATTTTTAAAGAAATTACTTGCCTACTTTTTCCAATCTCTTCTTTTAGACTGTCAATTATCCAACCCAATGCTCAATAATTTGCAACTGTTTTTCAAAATTGCCTGACAGATAATGCTTCAGGCAGAAAGAGCACACACATTTGAAAAGCAAAGGACAGTTACATATCAGTGAGCATTGGGTCAGACAACTGACAATCCAGCCGAATGATTATTAGCAATCCCATTCCATAAAGAAAAATGTATTTTTTAGCTCAAATTCTCCTGATTTTGACTTCAGCTCCCAGCATGTTCCATATCTGGAACCCTGAAGAAAGTTTATTGTTAAACTTAATTAATATTCTAATGTTCTGATTTAAAAAAACAAAACCAAAATAAAAGCCACTGGGTTTATTTGATATATTTAGCCGATTGATTCTCATTTCCCAATTCTTGTTTTGTATTGTCTTTTAGGGAATAAATTGCCTGCTGTCCCAATCAATTCATCGATTCCTTTATGGATAACATAACAAGTGAAGTAAGTTCTTTAAAGTCAGATTAATCATCCATTTTTTATTTAACTGCTGTATGAGTAATTTTCAAGTGGTACGCAGGTATCAACTATTGCGAACATTAAAATAGGGAGTAAAAGCAATGTTCTGTACTCTATAAATAAAAAGTAAATTGCATGATAAAATGGCATGTAAATTAGATCGGTTTGACCTCTGTTGCAGATTTTTTTAGCCTTAAAGCTACTGTGCGGTTTAGTTAAATGCTTTTATCCCCACTGGCTATTGATTAACACCAACTGCAATTAATCTTTATGTTTCATTCCCGCAAAAAACAATTAAGAGCGTGAAAATGATCACAGGGAGAAGATATCACAATACAAACAGAAAGCCAGAATTCTTCACAAGCAAAGAAAATGCTAGCAGAGATCTAACATTGACATCTATAAACCGTTATGCCAACATATATGTATCATTAAAAAAAAAAAATTAGTGGACAAATGTTATGTGTGTGCAAGAACGAGTAATACATAATTGATCATTTCTCTGTCACTGAAAGTTTTAAGGCACATCATTATAAAGATGTATCATCAGAAATAGATTGTACAATGTTGCCATAACACTAATGTACACCAATTTTATCAGGTCCCATTCTGTCCTAATGATTGCTCTTATTAAATTAACCCACTCTGTGGGGGATTGATCTGCCTGGGGCTGTCTGCAGTGCAACATTTAAATAGGTTCCTATAATGTGAAACCTGTGGCAGAGAAAGCTGAATTACTGAGTTTTTGGTCCGTACTCCCATACAACATATATAACACAAAGAAAGGCTGCACTCACATGGACACACATACATAATACAGCACACGCAAATCTGAAGTAGCCGTAATTCCACAGTAAAGGCTACAGAAGAAACAGATACCAATCTCACAAAAAAAGCAAATTTCTGATGATTAGTGAAACTTGGCACTTAGTCCAGTAAGAGGGGTGGGCCCTATATGGGTGTAGAACAAGTCAGAGGGACAGATGAGGGGATAACCCTAAGTTAATAAGTACAAAGAAACGAGAGAACAGTGCTGTCCCTGTGTTATGTCGGAGAAAATCTCAAAAATGTATTAATTAAATTGATCCTTTATTAATTTAAATCTAAACACACACACTGATAATAACAAGATCAGTGGTCATTGCTGCCCCAGTGATGGATAACTGAGGCAGAAACAGATGACTCAGACTTACTAGTACTAAGTGAGGAATATGTACAAACGGGAAGTGAAAAGGACAAAAGATATATACATAGAAAAAAGACAGGGGCACAAGTCACCGAAAACGGTGAAGTAGATAAATCCCTAAAAAAGGTTGCTATATGCACTGTACGGTATGTTTAAACCAAAAAGTAGCAGAGTAACTTATAGCAAGTTATCAGTGTTAGTAATGATCTTAACCACTTGATCCGATACGTACAGCACACCATAGAATACCAAAAGATCCGATGATTGTTAGAGTGGCTAGTTTATACAATGTATCAGTGCCGTTTAGTTGTATCTACGGCACACCAGAGAATAGGGACTGTAATCTGCACCATACAGTTGCTCTGATCGCAAAAATATATATAGGGTATCGATACAATCTCAAGGTATCAAGTAGGGGTTCCACACATAGGTCCGATACGTAGCAATATATCAGTGCCGTCTAGTTGTATCTACGGCACACCAGAGAATAGGGACTGTAATCTGCACCATATAGTTGCTCTGATCGCAAAAATATATATATAGGGTATCGATACAATCTCAAGGTATCAAGTAGGGGTTCCACACATAGGTCTGATACGTACAGTCCACCAAAGTGATGCCCCTAGGGAAATGGGGCTATTGTGGTCTGCTGTTTAGTAACAGAGGAGTATGTGTGGAAGCAGTTATCAAAATACGTGCCCTTAAAAACATGTAATCGTTAACCAGTCTAGTGAAAGCCTGGCAGAATCTCACTATTAGAGGTGAGATATCTGGATAGCACAATAACAACAGCAGAAAAATTGTGCCCCTTGGTTAGCACACAATGAGATAGTGGATATAGATCCTAAACTGTGCCTTCGAGGGCACCTGTGTCTAGTAAGTAAATATCTCAAATAGCTATCTGTATAAGAAGCAAAAAGTGCCCTAATCTGTGCCTTCAAGGGAACCTATCAGTGGTGCTAACAGTGCTAGGCTAGGCTAGAAACCTGGAGAGAGTCTTAGTGAACTGTAGTCTGATGGTCCAGCTACAGTATAATAGGTCCGAAAATCCTGGGTGTAACGATGGTGGCTGAGTGTAGAGTAGCACACCAAGCAGGATCGATGTCTAGAGCCCCGACGCGCCTTTCACCAAACACACAGGCTCATCAGGGGGAGTCCCTCAGTCCCTCACAGTGTGTTATAACTGAGCATTAATTCAATCTGTATGCTAATAATGAGTGTGTTCCAATTACCCTCTGTGTGTTACCATTGGTCAGAGGAAAGTTGATCCTGGCATTGTACAGAATGAAAACCAAACAGGAAATACATGTATATTTAATAATGGGAAATGTTGGGGTTTATGAACTAAACAGTTGTGCTGAGGTGTCCACTAATTTGTGAACTATAAGCTAAAATAGCCAAGTGTCAATACATACAGTTTTCATGTTTTTCTAATTTGAAAGATAGCTCACCACACTGTCTAGTTAATAAACCATGGAATAAGCTAAGCACGAGAGACATTTACTGATTTATATATACAGGCCTTAAAAATTAAAGTCCTACACTACTAGCAAGGCACACATACCTGGAGTGACATTATTAAGGAATATTAAACATTTATATATTATTTTCTCTTTTTGCAGCCATATTATGATGGATACTATATTGACAATGAAAATTACAGTCCAGGGGAAGTTGTCACGAATCATGTTCATATCAATAAAGGATACTCTGCATTACAGATATCTGTTACTTTGCTTTACACTGCAGTATGTCTCATGGGCATTGTTGGAAATGGCCTGGTTATTGCCATCATTTCATCCAAGATGAAGAAATCTGTAAATACGATTTGGCTTTTTAATCTTGCTCTCACAGATTTTCTATTTTCATTTTTTTTGCCACTAACTGCGACATATGCAGCCATGGATCACAACTGGATTTTTGGAAAAGCCATGTGCAAGTTAAATTCATTAATTCTGGTCCAAAATATGTTCACCAGTGTCATTTTATTAACATTAATTAGTCTGGATCGCTGTATTTCTGTTATGTTGCCAGTGTGGTCCCAAAATCATCGGTCTACTAAACTGGCCAACGTCTTGTGTGTCGCTGCATGGATGATTGCCTTTGTATTAGGCTCTGCTACACTGTTTTTCCGTGATACAGCATTCATCAATGGAAAAACTGTCTGTTTCATGAACTTTTCGTTATCTGGTGTCGGCGATCCACAACATGTACTTGTTGCATTCAACTCCGTGAGATTTGTCTTTGGATATGCAGTGCCACTCATTCTCATTTTGTCCAGCTATATAATCATTGTCTACAAGCTCAAGAGAAACAGGCTTGCCAAATCAAGGAAACCATTTAAAATCATTCTAACCATTATTGTGGCTTTCTTCCTCTGCTGGACCCCATTCCACGTGTTGAATATGTTAGAAATAATGCACACCCCATTTCAGACTGGTATGCCTTTTGCTTACATCCTGGCTTCGGCCAACAGCTGCATAAATCCAATATTATATGTGATTCTTGGACAAGATTTCAAGAAATTTAAGATGAGCATATTATCGAGACTTGATAATGCATTAAGTGAAGATACAATGCACTCACGTCTCAGCCACAGAACATTCTCCCGGATGTCTTCAATGAACGAAAAGGAGACAATAGTACAATAGGCCAACAAAAAAATCATGAATACATTTTGCATATAGTCAGTTGGTTTGTAACCAAATCAAAAATAATCATCTATGCTTGGTGCCTGATAAATCAGTTACCTATTAAAGTCAGGCAACATGAAGATTTCTAGTTGTTGATGAGCTACATTTCTAATAAGTCTCCTCTTATGATTAGCTACTCGAGGACCAAGGGAGTTGTAGTTCATAGCCCATAGCTGTGTAACTTCGTTAAACAAAACAAAAAAAAAGTTCTGCCTATTGCTTATAATTGTTTATAGAAGACATTCTTTACCTTGGTAGCTGAGCATTACAAACATATATCATTAGTTATTTTGCACTTTAATTTTCTTTTTTTATGATTATGATATTATGATTCAACTACCATATTGAAAATTTATATTTCTCATACAGTAAATGACAAAAAAAATGCTAAGTTAATATAACATATTATTAATAATTGAAAGGGACACGTTTATGAAAGCACTTTTACAAATTTGTAGAATAGTCACTTATTTGAATAACTAGACATTAAATAAAATAGTTGTGGCGGATCGTTCGTATACAGTTTACTAGATATTATATTTATTTGTATATGAAGTAAGTTTGATTCACAAATTGTATTTCTTACATTGTAAAATATATGTATAATATATATCCATCAACTCAACTTTCTATGATATTTTAAGATGAACAGAGAATCTTTAGATGAAAAAAATTGTATGACATTTTTAATGTTAGTTACCTTTTTCAATGTTTAATTAATTGCCTAATGATTCACTATATAATCTAAAAAACATTTTAAGGATTTCTGGGAGCTTTTTTTTTTTTAATTCGTGGCCTTAATAAACTGGGGGATAGCGCAGCATTTCAGTGGTAGTGAAAAGTCTGTTTCAAATAGTATTACATTTTAATAGGATGTCTTTTAGAGGCAGAGTTGTTGGCAACTGACAGTGAGAAATTATATAAAATTAATTTGTTAAAAGGAAACTCTAGAGTAGACTGCTTGCTGTGTAAAGAGTGTGTCCTTTTTTTCATTTGACAAAAAGTACAGACTTGAATAAAAATTGGCACTTTATAAAAAAAACTTGTTACACCCCCTGGTCAATCAGGTAGCAAGTCCTGTTACTTCCTGGTTGTTTAGCTCAGTGGAGGTAAACTCAAGAAGCACCTCCCTTGCAGAGACTTCCCATTGCTCTATATTGGGTAGTCTGTGATTGGACACCCACAGAAAGACTGGGCTGAGGCAGACAGGGTGGACATACAAAGGCTTCAGACAATATATCTGCAGTTTTTGCAAGCTGACTTTAAACATACAATCCAATGGAAAAATGCATAATTAAATGCATGCATGCTTTCATTGAGGCTATATCTATTAAACAGTGACTTTTTTTAAAAATGTAGACATTAAAGTGTCTAACTAAAGATACTAACATATGGACATTAATAAAGATACATCTAACTTTCATTTATTTTATATCTAAGATTTGCAGAATACTATTATGTCACACTGCATAGAGAGCAAACTTAATCATAATTGTTATAGATATAACAGATATAATTGTTACACAGGTGATAT
The DNA here is from genome assembly GCF_036172605.1 of Pelobates fuscus. Lineage (NCBI taxonomy): Eukaryota > Metazoa > Chordata > Amphibia > Anura > Pelobatidae > Pelobates > Pelobates fuscus. Next base: position 121,749,855 of record NC_086321.1, read on the forward strand.
AAATAGCAATGTACCATTTTTCATGCATGATCAATGTGCAATTTGAAGAAAGAATGTAATAAAAAGAAAAAATCCCTTTATTGTCTTTTAAATTAGTAGAAAAGTGTATGAATAATATGATAATTTCACATGACAATTATTTAGTTTTATGTTGAAGCTTACATGAAACCTTCATTGAATTAGTATTTCTCTCTCTCTCTCTCTCTCTCTCTCTCTCTCTCTCTCTCTCTCTCTCTCTCTCTATATATATATATATATATATATATATATATATATATATATATATATATACACACACACACACACATACACACATAACATATATACACACATTAGACCTGCACATGGTGAAAAAATTAGTTTTGGCAAAATCACTTCATCCGAAAATAAAAATACATTTTCAGGATGGCCACATTTAGGAAATATGGCAATTCAGATCATCCAGAATTTTTTAACGAAAAAAGATTTAGTAAAATTTATATCCATACTGTTGCATGGATTTTAAAATAACACACACACACAAAATGTTTCTTGAAGTGATGTTGCCTAATTTTTAAACGTACATTTTATAAATTCAAGGTATTCTAAAAAAAATCCAAAAAAAAACATTTTTTTTGAGGGTAAAACTTATTCTTAGTCATTCCTCTCTTTGTAAAAAACTTGGATGGTTTTCTCAATGGCCAGCACTGCCCCCCCCCCCCCACCCTCCCCCAAGCCTCCCCCAATGACATTTATGTGGTGGCTTAATCTGATGTCTGACATTACTCTGTTCATTTATGGGGGAGGTAGTAAGTAAATAAAGATTAACTTGTTTGTGAGGCTCCTATGCCTTTTCGTGCCCGCATACCTGTGGACCACAATGGGGTGCCTTTGGAGCTTGGTCTTATGGGAGTATGTATCACTGCCTGCTGTTGCCACAGATTGGCACGACAATGCTCTGACTGTTCCTGGTGCAGACTTACTAGACAGGGTCTGCATCAGCTGGGGCTTTTACTGGACCACCAGGGATCAATTTGCTTCCCTCCCTCAAGATAAGCAAGAGGGAGGAGGGAAGAAAATGTATATTTACATAACTATAAATATAAATATGTATTATCAGGCCCCAAAACACACCTACAGCTCCTACCCTACTACTCTAGATCAATACCCATTGACAGTACTGCATCTTCCCCCATGAACCACAGCCTCAACCTCCTACTATACTACAGCCTCTGCACTCCAGCCCCTACCCCCTAAATGGGTTTTATACGTGTTGTGTTGTGAGTTCTTTAATTTGCCACGATGTCACTTTATGGCAGATACTGGAAGCATGCATGACTAAATCATATGAAGCACAAACCGAGAACATCATGAAGGTAGTTTACTCTTGTAGACTGATATTAGTATAGAATCTGTCTGCCAGAAGGGAGCAAACACGATTTTTGTGCCAATTTTGCAACAAGTATTTACTAGTGATTAAGCCTAGGATTTTATTGAATGCAAGTAAAAAGTGGCATGATAGGTACCTTTTAAATGTTATAAAAGACTTACACAGAATATACAAATATAAAAGAAGTACTGGTCAATTTGTTTTTCTCAAAATTGATACCAGAAAACATTTATTGGTCAATTCACCAGGGAGATGTTCATTAATTGGCAAAAAGTATGTGGATACCCCTACTAGATCTGTCATAGTCAACTGTAAGTACTATTATTGCTATTATCTGTTGCATCACTCATTACAGAGTCTATACTGCCTTTGAAACAATATCAGCACAAGAGCCTTCCATGGTTGAGCGTTCGTACACAAGTTTCACATCAACAGGTGTCAACTAGAAAGTTATTAAAAAAAAAAAAAAACATCACTGAACTAGAGAGAATTGGAAAGTTGGTACCTGAAATTATGTTTTGTGTTTCACTCTCTGGCAATCTGATGGAAAACTGGGTGTGATGGATGCCAGGAGAAAGCAACCTACCCTTTTTAAGAGATTGACTTTAGTTTTAGTGAAGAGCCATCTAAATCTTACAGATTATGAAGCTATTTTTAGAAAGTTGGGTGTTTCTAATTTTATGACAACAGTTTAGAGAAGATCCTTTCCTATTCCAACATGATTGTGCCTCAAAGCGAGGTCCATGAATACATGGTTTAATGAGTTTGGTGTGGAGGAATGCAGGGGGCCTGCACAGAGCACTGACCACTCAATTCCGTTGGGATTGATTGTAATGCTTGTTGCGAACCAGACCTTCTCGTTCAGTATCAGTGCTTGAACTTGTTATGCATGATTTCGTTTAATATCTACCCATTGTTATTATTTTATTAAAACATGAATACAGATAAGGTCATGTAATATCTGCACAAATCAATTTAAAAAACAATAAAGTACAATAAACAAGTATGTGTTAGAAGAATGCACAATACTCAATTAATCTAACATAAAAAGTATTAAATAAGTCTGCGAAGGGAAATACAAAGCTTTTCTATATATATATATATATATATATATAAACATAGAAACATAGAATGTGATTGCAGATAAGAACCTTTCGGCCCATCTAGTCTGCCCACTTCTAAGTGAAAGAGAATTGAAAAGTAAGACTTCAGAGGCATACACTATATATAAAATGTGCTTCGTTAAGCTAAAGCTGGTTTGGTGACTATAGTGTCCCTTTAAGAGCAACTAATAGATACATTTTAGGTAGCATTGAAAATGTGATTTTCCCTTTGACACAATTGCTCTTTTCAAAACTAGGACAAAATTATTATAAGCATATTCTAAGTGACTGATGTCCCTACCACCTTACAGACAGATGGGACTCTCTGTTAACTCCTAAAACACATCAGCAAGCTGAAGTTCTTTAGGTGTTTGGAGTGTTCATTAAAGTGTAACATTTAAATTAGGTATTGGGAGTGAACCACAGTGCTACCCATGCATGCAAAATACAACCATCATCACAACACAGAATAATAGAATAAATGAAACAAATGATCATAAAAAATAACACATTCATTGAAAGTATTAAATATATATATATGTATTATATACATTTGTACAATTATGATTCATGCCTCAGTGGCTTCATTTGTAAACTACTAACAATGCAGCAATCATTAGGCACAGTATAAATACAACCAACAGAAACAACAACAGAGCTTTCTGGTCACCCGACAGACACTAGGGATAGCACAAAACCTCTCTCCCACTCTGAGTAAGGTAAGGAGAACATAATTATATTAATGTGCGTCAGTGGATGGCGGTGAGTTTGTTAGTGTGTGTCTATGGATATCTACTGTATGTATGTAATGGATCTGTGATAGTTTGTATCAGCATAAGTGATGGTAAGGGTGTGAGTGAGTGAGTGTGAGTGTGTCTATCTATGGATGCTAGTTAGCATCTTTGTTTGTGTGCTAGCATGTGACCGCAGTTCCTGATTTTTATATTAGTTTGGTATGTGACAAGTTATGCATGAATAATTTTGTTTGTATATTTATCTAACAAAATTATACCACCTAGGGCAAAGCAAATTATGAGATAACCTTGCAACCCACAGACTGCATAGTTTTGTCCTTTTTTTTACGTGTCAGGATAAAACTTATTTTCATTTATTTTCTTTACTTAAGATGTTGTGCTAAGTTTCCCTGATAGATCAAAGAATGCAGCACTTCCATGCCAGTAATCAAGGCATCCAGAAATACTTTTTTAAGCAAATTAGATATAATTGTTTGTGATCATGTCATCACAGTTTCACTTTAACTTATACCATCGCCTTCACCAATAAATACATAATTTATCATAAATATAAATTATGCAGTATAATTAATTGTTTTAGGAAAGGGACACTCTAAGCAGAAAAACATATTTAATGCATTTTATAGCTTTTAAGCTGAGCAGTGCACTGTGTGTTTTCCCTGCTCAACTGCTCAAAAAAAAAAAAAAAAAAGAAAGAAAAATAAATCTATTGCAAATCTTTTGCAGGTAAGCCTGCCTATTGGCCACCTCCATTTTATGACATTTTCTTTCCTACAGTGCATATGCCGCTCAGTCATTGACAGAATGGGTCACATTTTATTGAGCAGCTATCAAGAGGACATCAAGGCATAAATGTCTAGGCATAAGTATATGTCTTGCTCTGTTTTATTGCCTCACTGCATGAGTTAACTAAACACTTCTTTCATAGCCGTGTGTTATTTGTAAGAGATAAAGACCAGTTCTGTAGACCACCTTCTGGAAGTATGTAATCAAGACAGGGTTGGGCAGGCTTTGGAGGGTGACACCCAAAATGTGCAGGTCCACCCATTCCATAGGGACTGGCCCACCATAATTGGGGCAGTTGAAAGTCTTGTAATTATAACTGACTGTTATGGTTTAGTATATCACTCTGCAACCCCTGGAGCTCCCCCTATCACCGGCCCACCTCAGAGTGCAGCTCACATACATTGTATGGATGCTAAACACATTCAGGTAATCTCTAGGTCAGCCAGTATCAACCCAGACATGCTTGCACTGTAACAACTTCCTGGTTTCCGGTTATTTGGTGCTAAAAAGTTAATTGTAAGTCTCTTTCATGAGACAATTACTATGTCAGTATGTCATACTGCCTGAGATGGAGTTTACCTGAATAAGCTTACTGAATACATCCAGGATGTATTCAGTACGTTAGCGGCAGGTAAAACTCCATATATTAAATAGAAAGGGAGGGGAACAGCGCTACAGTGCTGATCACAAGGGGGGATAGAGCTGCACACCTGAAAGGAAGGGTAACCCTCAAACCCTTCAAAGAATGGAGAGAACAAAAGACAACAAATACAGGGTGCGCTAAATAAAATAAAGGGAGATGAAAAAGTCTTTATAGGTACAATGTGGACCTTGAGTGAGTGTTCTTATGTTCTTTCTTTGGGATCTCAGTAGTCGAATATGGAATACAAAAGCAGAAAGGGGAGACCAATAGTGCAAAACCGTAATGCGGAAAGGATCACGAACAACACAGACGTGGAGAAGTGCCAACTTACAATTTAAAGAGCTAAGCCCAGCTCTAGGTAAAACAGCATACAGTGGTATTTAGTACTCCCCACATGTAGGATATTGCTGGACAATTGGAGGTGTCTTCACAAGATTCTTTTTTTTTTTTTTTTTTATATATAAATCTTTATTTTCAATTAAATAGAAAAAAAATTCATTCACATACAGCTTTTCGGATATAGAGTTGAAACAACAGTACAATAGGTTGCGTTACAGTAAAATATTGTGCATATATTACAATAGGACCGTGTTTCAAATGCTGATAAATAATCTTTCTGCTGTATCTACATTCATACATTACATACTATTCAACTTATTCATACACAGTTTTCTGCTACCTAGGAGTGGCGATCTATGGGGGAGCGGGGGGTTTGAGTTTTGTGATTTAGGTATCTAACCCAAGGGGCCCAGACTTCATTGTATTTCTCTTTGGATATCTTATTTTGAGCTATCCCAGCTTCCATACTACGTTGAAATTCTATCTGTAAATATATATCTTGCCAGTTTAGCGGACCCATATTTCTCCAGTTTCTGGCCATGACTATTTTTATTGCCATACAGACATGAATCATGAGAATTTTTAATTTTATATTGCTTTTTGGCAGATCCAAATGAAACAGAAACATTTGAGGCGTAATCACAGTCTGAATCTCAAAAATAAAAGCTACCAGTTCTGATAAGATTATTTTCACAGGCTTCAGCTCCTCGCAGTCCCACCAGATGTGGGAGAATGAACCTAACTCCCTGCCACATCTCCAGCAGTCTGGTAGGAGTGTGGGTTGAAATCTGTGAAGACGAGTAGGTACCAAGTACCAACGATATACAACTTTAAAGTGCACTTCCTGAATATTCACCCCATGTATGTATCTTTTTACTGCTTGTAGGCCCGAAACCCAGTCCTCAGCCGAAGATGAAAAATGGAGTTCTTGCTCCCATTTGTTCATTGCTGGTGCTTTATCTATTTGCCTTTGGCTTCTTAGGAATTGATTAAATTTAGATGCAATTTTTTTTTTGTGATGGGATGCTACGAACTGATCTATTGGAGAAGTTTCCGAAAGGACTTTTCCCATAGTAAAAGATTTTATTCTTAGGTAGTTAAATAATAACTTCGAAGGGAGGTTATATTTCGACTGTAACGTTGGAAATGACATTATTTTGTTATCATTTAGGAGTTCCGCGATTCTTACGATTCCGCAGTTTTCCCATTCATGAATATTTATATCCTTTATGTAAAGTTTTAAGCATGCTAATGGGGCGTTTCTTGATATATATTTTGTTCCGTATTTTTTTTTCAAGTGCTTGACAATATAAATCATTGTATTATTCATCGGGTTGCTAGACCTTATATTTTTTAAAAATTCACTGTCGCACCACCAGAGAAATAGGGGTTCAATATTACAAAGGTCTGATTTTTCGATATCTAACCAATTTGGTCTTGACATTGTAAAATTATCACACTTAATTAAGTGTGCTGACATATTGTTCAAGTATAGTTTCTGTATATCTGGGAAAGAAATTCCCCCTTTTTTCCAATCTCTCTGTAATATTTCCAATGCTACTCTAGGTCTCCTATCTTGCCATATATAGTTTGATAGTTGTCTTTGGAGACCGCGTATCGTCTGGCATGGCACCCTCAGCGGGAGACTATTAAATAAATAATGCTTGCACTGTAACAACTTCCTGGTTTCCGGTTATTTGGTGCTAAAAAGTTAATTGTAAGTCTCTTTCATGAGACAATTACTATGTCAGTATGTCATACTGCCTGAGATGGAGTTTACCTGAATAAGCTTACTGAATACATCCAGGATGTATTCAGTACGTTAGCGGCAGGTAAAACTCCATATATTAAATAGAAAGGGAGGGGAACAGCGCTACAGTGCTGATCACAAGGGGGGATAGAGCTGCACACCTGAAAGGAAGGGTAACCCTCAAACCCTTCAAAGAATGGAGAGAACAAAAGACAACAAATACAGGGTGCGCTAAATAAAATAAAGGGAGATGAAAAAGTCTTTATAGGTACAATGTGGACCTTGAGTGAGTGTTCTTATGTTCTTTCTTTGGGATCTCAGTAGTCGAATATGGAATACAAAAGCAGAAAGGGGAGACCAATAGTGCAAAACCGTAATGCGGAAAGGATCACGAACAACACAGACGTGGAGAAGTGCCAACTTACAATTTAAAGAGCTAAGCCCAGCTCTAGGTAAAACAGCATACAGTGGTATTTAGTACTCCCCACATGTAGGATATTGCTGGACAATTGGAGGTGTCTTCACAAGATTCTTTACACCATCCCAGACAGACGTCAGCATATAAAATATATAAAAGATGGAAAAACCCAATGGTGCAATAATTGTGGTAATACTGCAACAACAGACAACACTGAGGTCCTAAGAGTGCCAACTTACAATTTAAAAAGCTATGACCAGCTCTGAGTAAAACAGCATACAGTGGTATTTTAACTCCCCACGTGTAGGATATTCCTCTAATGATGCTTGCAGTGCCGGTCTTATGAAAATAAAATCACAAGAGAGGGCCCATAGTGTTTTCCATATATAAAATGACAGTGGAATAAAAATGAAACGTACTTACAGTGTTCAGAGCAGCCACACTGCTCTATGAACCAAGCGTGGGTGGAATAATCCCCACCAGGGATTTCTTTTGAAGTACTGGATCTTGTTTAAAAAAAATCAGCCAGGATAAAACAGCAAAGTAAATGTACTAACCAAAGATAAGTGGTAGTCACAAAATACTTTAATTAAAAACAAAGTAAAAATACACAACGCGTTGTGTATTTTAACAGTCCATTATAACGTCAGGGAATTCAAATAACAGTCCTGAGTAACGTGTAGAACATAACTTGGAACACGACTTGAAACCTTCCAGCTTTATCTTGATCTTTATGATGGTTACTCTGAAAAGAACAGAAATACGTGAAAGGTGATGGAACCCAACTGATGTCCACATTAAATCCAGTACTATATGTATCTATATTTATATTACGTTAATATACTGAAACATTAAACAACCTTAGTATACTTAATAATCGCCACAGCTGTAACACCTGTCAACCAGATAAGCATCCCATAAATATACTGAAATACCCAAAACCTTATAATTAGACTGTGAAAATGACAACCAGAAAATTAGAATTTCCCAGAGTATAGGGAGGGAAACAGGGAGGGAAAATACTCGCCTCCTGTCATTATTAAAATTAAGATTATAGGTACACTACGTTAGCATAATCTACAATTTTATCACCTGACAGGAGGCTTCATATTTTGCATTTTTAAAGCTGTGGTATGAGCGAGAAGGATGCGTGTGTGGTTTGACGAAAATAAATATCCGGAAATTGTCTCGCCGTGTCCAATTCGCCGCCTGTAAAATATAGAGGCCCCCTCCGTGAAGGCCTGAGAAGCAGCCGCGTCTCGTACCCAAAGCACATCTCCACCCCCGTTAGCGATAACAACCAATTAACCCATCTAGACGGAGTGTTCATGGTAACTGGCTTGTATGGTTGGTATAAGCCCAGCAGATGTCCTTAATGTGACAATCTAAGTGTTGTCGGGATCTCCATATAACAAAACACCGCTATAACTGCACAATGACTGGGAAACCGCCGGGAATCAGGTAAAATACGGATGCGAATAGGATTTAGTTCTACGAGACACCGTAGAGATCCTTCCTTCTGGTGATACCGAAAAGACCATCTACGTCGAACTCCAGTATATCTGATACCCGACGAAAAATCTAAAGTAACGTGACTATGGCTGACGGCTGATGGAGGGATAGGTTCGTGTTATCTGACAAGTTCCAAAAGACCCCAATCAAAGTCCCACAACAGTGATACTTTGATTCATGGTTCTGGACCGTTTGCTACCCCGCAGAAAGCGGCCTATCAAAGGCTCTTGATTGACCGGAGTGTCGTGAATCGTACTATGCGCCGTCTAAATAGCGGAACGAATCCCGTTAAAGAAACGGTCGGATCCTTCCAAACAGTCCGTAGTGAAAATTATGATAAAGATTCAACATCGAGGTAGATAGGGGTAATAAAAGGATCGCAGTCCCTTTCCATACCCCAGCGAACTCCAAGTGTTCCATGCGGATAAGTTATTTCGGGGAATACCTGTTGTCCATGAGTCCCATAATAGGTCTCTAGTTGGTTGCGATAGTCCCTTGACATACCAGTCTCCCTTAGAAGACACCAATCCACCAACTCTAGCCGCTCCTGCATTATCAATAGATGATGTTCTCCTTTTGGATCTGCCCGAAGGCAATTTAAAACTGAAGAAGCAGAGGATGATCCCAATTAACAACAATCCTTCTAGGTGCCACACTTGGCTCCTTTACCTCGGTAATGAGTACTATCGAAGTCCTTGCCATTCTGATCCCAATTTCATAGGTGTGCCCGGATCTCAGGCAGTGAGCTTTCAGCCGATGTCTGGCCCGGTAGTGAAGTGGTCCTGGGAAATAGTCAAGCGATTATGGAGCCTTTCCGCCGTACCCATCTGATTTCCTTACGAAAAATCGCTATCGCTGATGTGGGAAGGTGTAATCCACCCAAGGTGGAATCTATTCCGAAGTAGAGGTACGTAGTTACTCGGAACTGGGATCGAACCGACTCCTCTCTGTTCACTATGAATCCCAACAATTCCCGAAACAGTAACATAAATCTCATTTGTAGATGTAGTCAGGAATTGGACTTGCAAAAGGTCAGCAAGTCATCTAGGTATGCTACAGCGGATACCCTTTGCTCTTCAGTGCGCCATGACCAGCTTCCGAAACTTCTTGAGGCACCATGTGAACCAGTAGGTAAGTGTCCTTCAAATCCAATCTTGCAAACCCCTTTCGAGGAGTAGGTCTCCTAATAGATGTATACCTTCCTTCTTGAGTTGTCGGTACGCCCCAAAACCATTGGGTTGGCCTAGATTGATGACTGGGTGATAGTCTCCTGTCTTCTTCCTTACTACCAAAACAATAGTCCGTCCGCTTGAGGTCCTTGTTCTTTCGTCCCTAACTTCAAAGGTGTAAAATCCATCTTTAATTGGGCTGTTCTGCACCACTGTCTGCCTTGCGTTCCTCCAACCTACATATTGCCCTTTGCACCCATTCCTTCACATCGTGAGTTTCTAGAGGTGAGTCTTGGGTGGGGTCAGTTCCGCAAAGTATTGAATTTTTACTCGGGGATGATCATGTCCAGTTATTTATCCTAATTGGTTTTGAGTCCTTCTCTTACACCTTTACGTGGACCCTGCCCCGATCGGGACATAGATATCCCCGCAGTGACACCGAGCTCCCTGGTGAGGACTATCTTGTTCATTCATAGAGGGTATGGGCATTCCACCCTGAGCTTGTTTCGGACTTCTTTTCCCTGAAGCCGGAAGTTGGCAAAGTGTGCCCGGTGCTCCGGTAAACCCCTCTCGGATGACCCTGGATGTCGGGTGGTACGTGAGTCAAACCAGATTGTCCAGTGTGCCTAAGGAAACCTTTCTTGCTAGGCGGATTCTGTCACTTTATCTCTTCCGATGGAGACTCTCCATTCTCTCATGATCTCCAGAGAAGGGGGAGGGATGAAGTCCTCATCCCCTGATGATGGAGCCTGAGATGTTTAATGGACAGGACGTTCTGAGGGACGGGGTGTTCTGTTTCCCCTTTGGGGGAGCCGTGTTGGGCCCTTCCAATGGTGTTTAGGTGGTAAGGTGTCCGACTTGTTAGTCAGTATCTTGGAGAGGACTTCTTCCTCCGGAGCTGCCCTGGCGGCTTTAATCCTCCCCTGAAAATCGGTCAGGGGAATTGAGGGAAGTCTGACTTGTTGGTTCACACCTTTTCGGTCTGTGGAGCCAGGATCGTACAACAGTATGCTTATTGCCACTCAGTGTGCCTCTGTGTACAACTGTGGTCACCCAGAATTTTGATCAATAGGTACCACTTTCTCAGGATCTGGGTAGTGGTCTGAGAATGAGGACACCCTCAGTAGGATCGGGATGAGCGGTCTGTGATGTCGGGGCGTTGCCCGAGTATGTATAATCCAAGGGTTCATCCTTATATGTCCTAGAATTGTGGAGTTTGGCAGTATTGTGAGTTCTCCTTCTCGGTTAAGGGAAGGGTGTGCGGATCCTCCAGTTGAAGCATAGAGGTGTCGGAACACATGCATCTAGTCTGCCCTGGTCTGTGCATACAATGACAGAGCGTACTCTGAAGGTAGAAGCCCTAGAAAAGGGCGTGGGGGGTCACCCCTTCGTACCTATGCCACTAGCACCGTAGTAAGACTAACCTGGGGGTCATCCAGCGTAGGGGGGTCACCCCTGTATGTATGTCTCTTATGGCATGTTGGGACACTCTTTCGGTTTGTGGGGTACCGAACAGGTGTCAGGTACGGCAGTACACTTATTGCCACTAGTGGGCCTCCACGTACAACTGGGGGTCACCCAGAATTGTTTCAATCAGTACCACTTAGAGATTTCCTGGGAGTGGTCTGAGGAGGGGTCACCCTCAATAAGACCGGGATGAGCGGTCAGTAATGTCGGGACGTAAGCCCGTGTATGGGGAGGTATGGTAGCCTCCAAATTATCCAAGGGGTTACCCTTATTGGATATAGTACTGTGGAGATTTGGCAGCACTGTGAGCTCTCCTTCCTGGTTCTGTCGACATACATGTATCCATTGTGTTCCGGTCTGTGCATACAGTAACAGATCGTACTCCGTGGTTATCAGCCTGTCCTAGGGCGTGGGGGTTAAACCCCAGTATATATATGTCCCTAGTACTGGAATAGGATTCGCTTGGGATTCGCCCAGCGTAGGTTGTTCACCCCAGTCTATGTATGTCAGTAGGACAGGGACCAGATTCGCTTGGGGGTCACCCAGCGTAGGGGGTTCACCCCGGTAGAAGTATGTCAGTAGGACAGGAACCAGATTCGCTTGGGGGTCACCCAGCGTAGGGGTTTCACCCCAGTATAGGTATGCCACTAGGACAGGGACCAGATTCGCTTGGGGGGTTACCCCAGTATAGGTATGTCACAAGGACAGGGACCAGATTCGCTTGGGGGTTACCCAGCGTAGGGGGTTCACCCCAGTTTAGGTATGTCACTAGGACAGGGACCAGATTCGCTTGGGGTTCATCCAGTGTAAGGGGGGTCACCCCTGAACCACAATGTCACTTTGGAGAGGTGTCTGCCATGCTTGGGGTTCACCCAGCATAAGGGGGGTCACCCCTGTTAATTACTCCGTTATGTGCCTCCACTACTGTGTCCTGTATCCCTGTGGGAATGGAGTATATCCAGTGGTTGTGAGGTCCAGTGGGATTAGGGAGCTGAGTAAGTTATCAGCTCTATTTAATTTTCCTGCCAGCAGATAGAGTAAAGCATTCACTATGTGCCCACAGCAGGGAAAAGTCCAGTCTTAATCCTCCAGATTTACAAGAAAACTTTTATTTCACATGACATTAGTATGTAACATTATAGAGCAGACTGCCAGCAGACCTGAGTACTGCATCCAGTATATGCACACAGCAGGGATCAGTCCTACATAAGTGGACACTCCATGCATAATCCTGTCAACTTTATTCCACCTGCCAGTGTTGTGTAACAGGATTGATTTTAGCAGTGAACATTTAATACATAATCTCCCAGAAAAAGACTTGGAGAACTTCATTTCACAGGAACTTTATTTTTGACAATGTAGAGCAGACTGCCAGTTCGTGGGAATCACGAACTGGCTAAAACCGAATGGCCGACGTGAATCTCGCAAAAGCCGCGAGATTCAAGATGGCCGCTGCTCGCGCGCAAGTGCGCCGTGCGGTCCGCGATCGCCAAAGCGATCGCGGCCAGCAGTGCAGTACTGAGTCCACCGGGTACCCCCAACCCCCAGAGACCTGCCCTAAAGTCCTGGCACCAGAGCAAACAAAACGCGATCACGGTAAAACGCTGCGATCCGCGCAAGATTAAATCAGAGAAAGTGAAACAACAAAGTGCCAGCAGAGACAAGTCCAATAGAAAAACGTAAAATCAACAGCAAAAAAATCAGGATAGAAGGACCAATGTAATCCCCACAAAGCAAAAGGGAATTAGCAAATTATCATATTAACCCTTTAAGGACACGTGACATGTGTGACATGTCATGATTCCCTTTTATTCCAGAAGTTTGGTCCTTAAGGGGTTAAAGAGACAAAGCTAATACCAACTGAAAAGGCAACTAGCAAATTATCAGGGAAGAAAAGCAAGTCTAATACCAAAATGTAAAAGCAATTTAGCAGATAATCAGGGTAGAGAATGTAATGATAAATGTAATATAAATGAAAACTGTTTGGAGCAAGATACTCTGACCTGTGCCTTGGCTGGTAAGCAGCAAAGAAAGAGGAAATCATGTGACTGTCAGGGCTTTATATATGGATGTGATGCCTGTTACTGATTGGTTTAAAGTTTTCTGATTGACTTGTGCTGCTGGAGGCATAAAGTAAAGAAAGTTATGCAAAATATGAAGCCTCCTGTCATGTGATAAAATTAAGTTCTGCAAACATGGTTAACGGTATTCTATTGTTAATGTGTACACAACATATACATTACATTTCTTAATTTCAACCTGGGGTGTTCTTTAATTAAATACCAACCTCCTCTCCAGTGCGACTAATGCTACCATGATCCTGTTCCAATCTATCCCCTGGCCTTCCCAAGCAGGGAGATTGAGTCTCCAAATGCTGCACGCTAGATTCAATGTCAGATACATTTCATAGAAAATGGTACGCACTACTGTAGCACTGCAAAAGTCACAGTCATTAGGGGAATAATCACACTATGTGCTTGTATGATGGTTCTCCTGCTCTTCCCTGTCAGTCAATTCTATGTATAGAGAACACAACTCTTATATGCTGTGAATTGTTTGACAGGTGAGAGATTAAATTGTATTAAACAAAAATGTTTTCTAGTCATTCTGCTCACTAAATCTTTAGATTAAAATTATTATTTTTTATCTTCAACTTAACATATGTGATTGTACCATGACATAAACTTTTAAGAAGGAAGGCAGGAAATTGTGACTTCTTCTAAAAGTTCTTGCGTGGCAAATATATTCTTATTATATGCTTGTTTTGTAAACTTTGCATGGGTAAGCTTGCAAATTATTGGAAAATGTTATTCGAATGATGAATTAAACTGTCTTCTGGAATCAGGATTTGTTAAAGATTTTTTTTCTAGAGAGTAATAAACAATTGTTTGAAGTTCTGAATGTGTGTTATTTTCATTTTATCCTGCCAAACTGACAACATTTATATTTATGGTAAGTGAGAGTTAGGTGAAAAATTAAGCTTTTTTTAGCCTTCTATTAAATAAATAAGTTGAAAAATCTACGGAAACCTGAATTTCATGTATTGATGTGTTTTCTTAACCTTGCAAGTTATGTAAAATCCTAAATACATTTATAAATGTTATAAAACATATTGTCATACGAGATGATTATGTTTCTGCAGTAACATAAATTTACAATAAATTGCAATATATCAGGTAGATAGCATAAAGATGTGCCACAGGTAAAATGTGATTAATATCTCAGGATTTTATTGCCTCTTCGCAACAGATAAAGAACACATTTTTTTTCTAAAGATGATCATCGAGATATCAATTAATTTGATTCTGTTGCCAGTGGCTAAAGAATTACCAGAATTGTTTCTGAATAAATAGTGTACAGATGTAATAGTGTTTTATACCTATGTTCTTTTGATTGTAATATTCTTGTTCAACTGTATATTTCTCTGTGTCCATGGCAACAGACACATAGTGCACTTGGCAATTTTCAGCATTATTTACTAAACAAATACGAACATAAGCAGAGCTTTGGTGCCTTATTAAAAGGTCACTCTGGATACCCGTACAACATTCATACAAATTAAAGAAATAGGTCATCTATTTTTCTTGCTTAATATGCATAATAACATAGTTCAACAAAAATAAATAAATGCTGCACGGTTTGGATTGCTGAAAGCCTAACAATTAAGTATTTATGGTTATTTACAATATGGAGAACATTGATGGTACTTGCATGCACGGTACTAATGCAGCAGTATTCATTGAAGTTAATAGCAGCAATAGCCCAAGTTATAGGAAATCATTGCAATCTTGTAAGTGTAATAACATGTGAGCACTTATACATACGTATATTACCAAATGGTTCACATGCACACGCATGCGATGTGAGATATGTGCATGCCCAGTGTTAAATTATTCAGCCTATGTGTGGCTTCAGAAAGTGACCACTATCTTGATAATTTGCCTACAATACAGGGAGCTTCAAATCTATTATTTTTCTAATTGTTATTATTTATTTAAAATCAAAAAGAAGATTTTGCCACAAAAGGGTAAAAAAAAAAATATGTCGAGTTTCAAAAAGTGTTTTCACAGTAAAAAATATTGTGGAGTACTGCAGCAGACTGTGAGGTAGGATGAGTGAAAACAATTTTCATTGAAATGGACTTCATATTTAATTCTGACTAATTAATCCATGACCGACTTTAAAAGTAATTAAGATAAACAAGCTAATTGTTCTGTAAAGTGTGTATGCATGTGTATGTGTGTGCGTGGGGGGGGGGGGGGGGGGGACTATAGGAACAAATTCACACTTTATGATTTATTTGTGGTTTGACTTGAAATGACATAACACGCTTATTAATTCACTCATGTTATCATAAGAGGAGTAAGCTATTTAAGGTAAACCTGCACATGATGTCTCAATACTAGTGTTGTCGCGAACCCGAAATTTTCGGTTCGCGGACGGCGAACGCGAACTTCCGCAAATGTTCGCGAACCGGCGAACCGCGCGAACCGCCATTGACTTCAATGGGCAGGCGAATTTTAAAACCAACAGGGACTCTTTCTGGCCACAAAAGTGATGGAAAAGTTGTTTCAAGGGGACTAACATCTGGACTGTGGCATGCCGGAGGGGGATCCATGGCAAAACTCCCATGGAAAATTACACAGTTGATGCAGAGTCTGGTTTTAATCCATAAAGGGCAGAAATCACCTAACATTGACACCTGTCCTCAAAGCCCCTGATACACACTGACACAGAGCAGAATAGAGACTGTTCCCCATCCTCAGAGACCATGATACACACTGACACAGAGCAGAATAGAGACCGGGGGTCTAGTAGCGTGGACACCCAGCACAGGTCGTTCTCCTTCAGCCTTTTTATACGAGGGTCCCTCAACAGGCACGACAGCATGAAAGACCCCATTTGCACAAAGTTGGATGCCGAGCTACTCATTTCCCGTTCCTCTTTCTCACACAGAGCAGAATAGGGACTGTTCCCCCTACATAGGGTCACTTGGCAGATATGGATTGACACCTATCCTAAGGATCCCTGATACACACTGACACAGAGCAGAATAGGGACTGTCCCCCCTACATAGGGTCACTTGGCAGATATGGATTGACACCTGTCCTCAGAGACCCTGATACACACTGACACAGAGCAGAATAGGGACTGTTCCCCCTACATAGGGTCACTTGGCAGATATGGATTGACACCTATCCTAAGGATCCCTGATACACACTGTCACAGAGCAGAATAAGGACTGTTCCCCCTACATAGGGTCACTTGGCAGATATGGATTGACACCTATCCTAAGGATCCCTGATACATACTGACACAGAGCAGAATATGGACTGTTCCCCCTACATAGGGTCACTTGGCAGATATGGATTGACACCTATCCTAAGGATCCCTGATACACACTGACACAGAGCAGAATAGGGACTGTCCCCCCTACATAGGGTCACTTGGCAGATATGGATTGACACCTGTCCTCAGAGACCCTGATACACACTGACACAGAGCACAATAGGGACTGTTCCCCCTACATAGGGTCACTTGGCAGATATGGATTGACACCTATCCTAAGGATCCCTGATACACACTGTCACAGAGCAGAATAGGGACTGTCCCCCCTACATAGGGTCACTTGGCAGATATGGATTGACACCTATCCTAAGGATCCCTGATACATACTGACACAGAGCAGAATATGGACTGTTCCCCTACATAGGGTCACTTGGCAGATTTGGATTGACACCTGTCCTCAAAGTCCATGATACACACTGACAAAGAGCATAATAGAGACTGTTCCCCCTACATAGGGTCACTTGGCAGGTATGGATTGACACCTGTCCTCAAAGCCCCTGATACACACTGACACAGAGCAGAATAGAGACTGTTCCCCGTCCACAGAGACCATGATACACACTGACACAGAGCAGAATAGAGACTGTTCCCCGTCCACAGAGACCATGATACACACTGACACAGAGCAGAATAGAGACTGTTCCCCCTACATAGGGTCACTTGGCAGATATGGATTGACACCTGTCCTCAAAGCCCATGATACACACTGACACAGAGCAGAATAGGGACTGTTCCCCCTACATAGGGTCACTTGGCAGATATGGATTGACACCTGTCCTCAAAGCCCATGATACACACTGACACAGAGCAGAATAGAGACTGTTCCCCCTACATAGGG
Source organism: Pelobates fuscus (assembly GCF_036172605.1). Taxonomy (NCBI): domain Eukaryota; kingdom Metazoa; phylum Chordata; class Amphibia; order Anura; family Pelobatidae; genus Pelobates; species Pelobates fuscus. The sequence continues at coordinate 121,767,353 of NC_086321.1, forward strand.
TCACTTGGCAGGTATGGATTGACACCTGTCCTCAAAGCCCCTGATACACACTGACACAGAGCAGAATAGAGACTGTTCCCCGTCCACAGCGACCATGATACACACTGACACAGAGCAGAATAGAGACTGTTCCCCCTACATAGGGTCACTTGGCAGATATGGATTGACACCTGTCCTCAAAGGCAATGATACACACTGACACAGAGCAGAATAGGGACTGTTCCCCCTACATAGGGTCACTTGGCAGATATGGATTGACACCTGTCCTCAAAGCCCTTGATACACACTGACACAGAGCAGAATAGAGAATGTTCCCCCTACATAGGGTCACTTGGCAGGTATGGATTGATACCTGTCCTCAAAGCCCCTGATACACACTGACACAGAGCAGAATAGAGACTGTTCCCTGTCCACAGAGACCATGATACACACTGACACAGAGCAGAATAGAGACTGTTCCCCGTCCACAGAGACCATGATACACACTGACACAGAGCAGAATAGAGACTGTTCCCCCTACATAGGGTCACTTGGCAGGTATGGATTGACACCTGTCCTCAAAGCCCATGATACACACTGGGGGGAGCTACTGTCCTCCCCAACCCCTGCGCGGTGGGTGGGGGCCATAAATCACAATGGGGGATCTACTGTCCTCCCCCCCCCTCGGCCCCCACGCCCCGTGCGGTGGGTGGGGGCCATAAATCACAATGGGGGGCCTACTTTCCTCCCCCCCGGCCCCCATCCCTGCGCGGTGGGTGGGGGGCATAATTCACAATGGGACGGACCTACTGATAGGAGTGGAGTATTGTTCATATCAGTTTAATACCTTCCGCGTCTCCTATCAGTGGACATGTATATGGCAGCCATTTTAGGAACCGCACACCTGGGACCAGAGCAAGGTCACCTCGTTCAAGCTGCTCTGGTTCCTTGATGAGCCAGCTGCCCGTGAGTTAACATGTCCCGTGGAGAAGCACTCTGTCCTGTAAAGCCTCACCACAAAAAAATTAAATAAATAACAGCACTCGGAGTGGTGAGTTTAGTAAATGTTCATATCAGTTTAATACCTTCCGCGTCTCCTATCGGTGGACATGTATATGGCAGCCATTTTAGGAACCGCACACCTGGGACCCGAGCAAGGTCACCTCTTTCAACAGGCGACATGATTTGGCCCTGTAAAACTATCCTGGATATTCTCTACAATTTCTATGGATATAGCAGTGATTTCTGTAACAGGGAGATGGAAGAAGATGCTTGGTCGGTCCTGTTACTTGAAATTTGGGGCACTGCGCGGGCAAGCTAATGTGCCACCAGATAGGATTGGTGAGTTTAGTATTGTTCATATCAGTTTAATACCTTCCGCGTCTCCTATCAGTGGACATGTATATGGCAGCTATTTTAGGAACCGCACACCTGGGACCCGAGCAAGGTCACCTCTTTCAACAGGCGACATGATTCTATGCATATGTCAGTGATTTCTGTAACAGGGAGATGGAAGAAGATGCTTGGTCGGTCCTCTTACTTGAAATTTGGGGCACTGCGCGGGCAAGCTAATGTGCCACCAGATAGGAGTGGTGAGTTTAGTATTGTTCATATCAGTTTAATACCTTCTGCGTCTCCTATCAGTGGACGTGTATATGGCAGTGATTTTTAATTGTGGAATCACCTCCCCTTTTTAGGCCAAGGTGGGAAGATGCTTAGACCACTGGTATATTGGTGCCATCTTGGAGGATTTTTTTTTGGTTTGGTTTTTGAAGCCACAGTGCTGCACCAGTGGGCCTAAAAATTAGGCATGTACACATGCCTGAAAAATTTGGTATTGTTGCAGCTGCTGCGGTAGTAGCGGCCATAAAAATTGATGTTTGTTTCACAGGCAGAAAGTGCCCTAAAACATGGCGTCTTGAACCCTAGTTGGTGGCGGATAAGTCACGCAAGTCAAACGTCATTCAGAGCTAAAATACAGCAGCGTGTGGACCATTTTTAGACCAAGGCAGCTCATCTCATCAGGCCTTTTTTAATCGAATGTATCGCCCAGTGTCAGTCCCTTCGGGATCCATCCCTCATTCATCTTAATAAAGGTGAGGTAATCTAGACATTTTTGACCTAGGCGACTTCTCTTCTCAGTGACAATACCTCCTGCTGCACTGAAGGTCCTTTCTGACAGGACACTTGAAGCGGGGCAGGCCAGAAGTTCTATCGCAAATTGGGATAGCTCAGGCCACAGGTCAAGCCTGCAAACCCAGTAGTCAAGAGGTTCATCGCTCCTCAGAGTGTCGATATCTGCAGTTAAGGCGAGGTAGTCTGCTACCTGTCGGTCGAGTCGCTCTCTGAGGGTGGATCCCGAAGGGCTGTGGCGATGCGTAGGACTTAAAAAGGTCCGCATGTCCTCTATCAACAACACGTCTTTAAAGCGTCCTGTCATTGTCGGCGTGGTCGTGGGAGGAGGAGGATGACTTCCACCTCTCCCCCTGTTAGATTCCCGTTGTGCTGTGACATCACCCTTATACGCTGTGTAAAGCATACTTTTTAATTTATTTTGCAAATGCTGCATCCTTTCCGACTTGTTGTAATTCGGTAACATTTCCGCCACTTTCTGCTTATACCGGGGGTCTAGTAGCGTGGACACCCAGTACAGGTCGTTCTCCTTCAGCCTTTTTATACGAGGGTCCCTCAACAGGCAGGACAGCATGAAAGACCCCATTTGCACAAGGTTGGATGCCGAGCTACTCATATCCCGTTCCTCCTCCTCACTGATGTCATTGAAGGTATGTTCTTCCCCCCAGCCACGTACAACACCACGGGTACCAGATAGGTGACAACGAGCACCCTGGGATGCCTGTTGTGTTTGGTCGTGCTCCTCCTCCTCCTCCTCAAAGCCACATTCCTCCTCTGACTCCTCTTCCTCACAATCCTCTTCCAGCGTTGCCGCAGGTCCAGCAAGCGATGCTGATAAGGCTGTTTCTGGTGGTGATGGTGACCACAACTCTTCCTCTTCACGCTCATCTACGGCCTGATCCAGCACTCTTCGCAGGGCACACTCCAGGAAGAAAACAAATGGTATGATGTCGCTGATGGTGCCTTCGTTGTGACTGACTAGGTTTGTCACCTCCTCAAAAGGACGCATGAGCCTACAGGCATTGCGCATGAGCGTCCAGCAACGTGGCAAAAAAATTCCTAGCTCCCCAGAGGCTGTCCTAGCACCCCGGTCATACAAATATTCATTAACAGCTTTTTCTTGTTGGAGCAGGCGGTCGAACATTAGGAGTGTTGAATTCCAACGTGTAGGGCTGTCGCAAAACAAGTGCCTCACTGGCATGTTGTTTCGCCGCTGGATATCGGCAAAGTGAGCCATGGCCGTGTAGGAACGCCTGAAATGGCCACACACCTTCCTGGCCTGCTTCAGGACGTCCTGTGAGCCTGTGTACTTATGCACAAAGCGTTGTACGATCAGATTACACACATGTGCCATGCACGGCACATGTGTCAACTTGCCCAACTTCAATGCCGCTATCAATTTTTTTCCGTTGTCACACACCACTTTGCCGATATCCAGTTGCTGCGGAGTCAGCCACTTTTCCACCTGTGCGTTCAGGGCGGACAGGAGTGCTTGTCCGGTGTGACTCTCTGCTTTCAAGCAAGTCAAACCCAAGACGGCGTGACACTGCCGTATCCGGGATGTGGAATAGTACCTGGGGAGCTGGGGGGGGGGGGTGCCGTTGATGTGGAGCAAGACGCAGCAGCACAAGAGGACTCAGCCGAGGAGGTTATGGAAGAGGATGGAGTAGGAGGAGTAGAGGAGGTGGCAGCAGGACTGCCTGCAAGTCGTGGCGGTGTCACCAACTCCTCTGCAATGCCACGCATTCCTTGCTTGTCAGCCGTCAGCAGGTTTACCCAATGCGCAGTGTAGGTGATATACCTGCCCTGACCATGCTTTGCAGACCAGGTATCAGTGGTCAGATGGACCCTTGCCCCAACACTGTGTGCCAGACATGCCATGACTTCCTTTTGCACAATCGAGTACAGGTTGGGGATTGCCTTTTGTGAAAAGAAATTCCGGCCGGGTATCTTCCACTGCGGTGTCCCAATAGCTACAAATTTTTTGAACGCCTCAGACTCAACCAGATTGTATGGTAAAAGCTGGTGGGCTAATAGTTCGGACAAGCCAGCTGTCAGACGCTGGGCAAGGGGGTGACTTGGTGACATTGGCTTCTTACGCTCAAACATGTCCTTAACAGACACATGACTGTGGGCAGATGAGCGGGAACTGCTCAAGGCGCGAGACGGAGTGGCGGATGGTTGAGAGGGGGCAAGGAGGACAGCAGTGGTTGACGTGGCTGAAGATGCTGGACCAGGAGGAGGATGGCGGCTTAGCAGAGCAGAGCAAAGCAGTTGTACCTAGGTGGGTGTTTGACCTCCCACGACTCAGTTTCCTTTGGCACAGGTTGCAAATGGCATCGCTGTTGTCAGAGGCAGACACACAAAATAAATGCCACACTGCTGAGCTCTGCAATGACGGCATTCTGGTGGTGGACACAGCATGCGTTGATTGGCGTGCTGTCGGGCTGACCCCGGGTGCCGATGCATGCTGTCTGACTTTGCCACTAGCTCCTTGCGACGACCCCCCCCTGCTTCCAACTCGTCTCCTCCTCCTCTCTGTCTCCCCATCTGAACTTTCGTCCTGTTCTTCTTCTTGCCGAGCGGGCACCCACGTGACATCCATTGACGCATCGTCATCATCAACCGCTTCGCTTGTATCTGACAACTCAGAAAAGGAAGCAGCAGCGGGTACAACATCATCATCATCACACCGTACCTCCATGTGTTTAATGCTGCCTGCCTGAGACATATCCCTGTTATCTACATCCACTAGCAATAATGGTTGCGCATCACTCATTTCTTCAAACGGGTGTGTGAATAACTCCTCTGACATACCAAGTAAAGCGGCTGTGGTGCTAGTTTTGGTGGTGGCGGCAGGCGGGTGAGTGGTATCTTGAGAGGTGCCTGAAGCTAAGCTGGAGGAGGATGGGGCGTCAAGGTTCCGAGCGGAGGCTGTAGAAGATTGGGTGTCCTGTGTTAGCCAGTCAACTATGTCCTCAGAACTTTTCAAGTTCAGGGTACGTGGCTTCTGAAAACTGGGCATTATTCTAGGGCAAAAGGGAATCACAGCACCACGACCACGACGGCCCCTGCGGGGTGGCCTGCCTCTGCCTGTCATTTTTTTGGGGATTAGTGGTACTATGCGTGCAAGCTACTGTGAGACCAGATATGATTGGCAATGTGAACTGTAATGTGGTGGAATCTCGGTAAAAATAAATTTAGTAGGCCGAGATTACCACGTGGCATGTGTACGTGCATATGCTGACGTATCGATCAGTTGGTTGCACGAGGCAAGATACGATCAGTAGTGTACGGAGCATGTGCAAGAATACAGGATATAGTATTCCCCCTCCTCCATTGTGCTGGACAAGCCATGCGGTCAAACAGGAAGTTAATTCTTATTTGGGTTGATTGGTTGAGAGAATGTGAGGGTGGAGCTTAATATGGGAGGAGTTATATGCCTATATAAGGAGCCTGCACTATTGTCCGGGGCTCAGAACTTGCTGTATTTTGGTGACATTAGTCCCTCTGAGTCCCGATCGGTGATCCAATAAAGAATCTCTTCCTTCCTGAAGAAACCTGTGTCCATCTCTCTGTGCTTGGCTTCCGTCAGTTTCTCCGGTATCATTTGGTGCATTGGCCGGGAAGCTCATCGTTCAACGGTAGCTGAGAGGCAGAGGCGTGAGACGGTCTATCTTTGCCCACGTTCTCTACGGCTGCACCCCTGAACTTCTGCGTGGACCTCCCTTCGTCTCGGCGCCACTGGTCTGTTGTCCAGGAGATCATCGGCCTCTACGTGAGAAGTGCTGGGGTGTCCCCGTCGATGAGTGTGAACTCAGGTTCAGGAACGAGGAGGTAAGACAACTGCTGTTTTAGACGGCAGGACCCACTAGGGGTATACCGATTGTGCGGTAGGCCCAAAGGGGTTTTTGAATCTGTGTATCTGCCCCCTCTGTCGGAGGGAAGGAGCGAAGGCGCACCGCTCGATCGAACGCTCTTTAGTCAGACCGTTTGATTTGGTTAGTCAGGCGGGGTTCTGGTGTAAATAGCCCTAGCCGGACACCGGTGTCTTGTCTAGACTAGCGTTCTAGGGTGTATATTACGTTCGCTAGGTCGGAGGGACCGGGAGACTAAGCGGCGCCTGTGTAAATTCGGTTCGCTAGTTCTCATCCTATCTGGGCTAAGTGGGAAGGCGTGTAAATTTGGAACCCACTAGACTTTTGATAGTGCGACTAAGAGGCGCCTGTGTAAATTCGGTTCTCTAGCTCGCTATATATGTGGTGATTGGGCAGTGTGGCTAACCAAAACGGGTGTATATAGTTTTAGGTAGTCCATTCAAGGTACTGGCCAATAGTTTAGTTGGGAATTGTAAATGTGTTAACGATTGTTTTAGTAAAGTGTATATCTTGTTAGATAGCGCGAGCTCAGCCGTCTAGCGAGAGTGTTAATAGTGTGTTGCTGTATTATAGTGCACGGTACCATAACCCTGTAAATTTACTGACATTGTATATAAGTACTAATCATTGTCGTCAATTGCATGTTTTAACACCATAACCACTAATAATTGTATTGTGACCTTAACTTGTGCTTTGACCTATGCTAACCGTACTGTAACCGCTATTTGTAAAAGACGATGTTACTGGGGTGTGTTATAGACGGGTAATTCGTATATAGAGAATTATAGCGTGGGTGACTGTATAGTTACGCCAAAGGGCATAATATTGATTATATAGTGACTGGTGTAACAGCTGTGTGTGTACGGGAATTCCCTGAGTGTTTATTGTTATTGTGTACGTTTCACTTGGTAACCGTACCACGTGGTGCTGTTGCCAGAGGAAACGGGTGTGACTGTTGAATAGTACGCGTGTATAGTATTCGTTGTCGACAACGTTCCATTGTTAAGTATGGGTGCGTCGCAGTCAACGATTCCGGATCCCTTAGGTTGTATGGTGAAGAATTTTAAAAAGGGATTCAAAACTTGTGATTTTGGGGTTAAGATGTCTCCTGTGCGTTTAGTTACTTTGTGTACTAGAGAGTGGCCTACTTTGGTTGCGGCATGGCCGCCACGTGGCAGTTTGGATCTAACTCTGGTACAGCGCTTACACGTGGCTGTATCAGGTAGGCCTGAACTTTACGGCCAGTTTCCTTATATTGACTGTTGGAGACAGGCCGTAAATGACTCGCCAAAATGGCTCCAGACATGCCACGAGGAGCAGTGTCGCCTCATGGTAGCTAGGACTTGTTCGTCCACTAGGACTGGTGTTAGGCCCATTTTGGACACGCCCCCTGAGTCCGAGATCCCTTTGCCGCCCCCTTACTTTCCGTTAAGAAGAAGTGACGCAAACGCAGGAAGTCCTGCACCCCTCCCCTCATTACCCTCATCCACTTCCGCTTCCTCCTCCAGTACAGGATCCACCCCCCCTCGTACTAAATCTCCCCTTCCGGAACCAGAACCCACCCCCATTAAAAACGAATATCCTGATTTGGCGCCACTTCAGACTTCCGGTCAAGCTTCATCTAGCTCGGCTCGAAGTGTTTTATTTACGACCTTTTCCCAAAACCAACCTCCCACATCCCCATACCCTATCTCTCCCCGACCGGAACCCATGACTGACGCCTCTCTACGTAGCCCCATCCAAACCCGACAGTTGACTGGTGCCCAACAATTAAAGCACTATCAGATGCCTCTTCGCCTAAATCCCGGGTCAGCTTATATCGATGCCGCAGGTCAAATGGCACACGCTGACCCAGTCTTCGTATATGTCCCATTTACCACTACCGACCTTTTAAACTGGAAGACCCATAATTCCTCGTATACTGAGAAACCACAAGCCATGACTGATCTGTTCACCTCAATAGTACAGACGCATAATCCGACATGGGCTGATTGCCAGCAGTTATTAATGACTTTATTTAACAATGAGGAAAGGACAAGAATAAATCAAGCAGCCATTAAAGCACTAGAGGATAGAGCCCGTGCTTTGAACCAAGCTAATCCAGCAGCATGGGCCGCAACACATTATCCCAACACTGATCCCGATTGGAACGTAAATGGTGCTGATATGGTTCAACTCAGAGCCTATAGAGACGCTATAATTGCTGGCATGAAAGCAGGAGGAAAGAAAGCCATTAACATGTCGAAGACAGTTGAGGTGATTCAGAAAAGCGATGAAGCGCCCAGTGTCTTTTATGACCGATTATTGGAGGCATACCGCTTGTATACCCCCTTTAATCCGGAAGACGCAGACAATTCCCGAATGGTTAACTCCCCTTTGTCAGCCAAGCATACGGAGATATTAAGCGCAAGCTACAAAAGTTAGAAGGGTTTGCAGGTATGTCCATCACCCAACTAATGGAGGTAGCAAATAAGGTCTATATGAACAGGGATACAGAAAGTAAGAAAGAGGAAGAGCGCAAGATGCGTAAAAAGGCTGATATGCTAGCGGTAGCGATCGCAGGCGTAGATAAACGGGGCCCAGATAGAGGCAATAATAGATGGAGTAGGGAGCCTTTGAGTAGGGATCAGTGCGCGTATTGCAGGGAAGAAGGGCATTGGAGGAACGAATGTCCGCAAAGAGAGCAGTACGAGAGAGACCAACCCAGGGCAGGCTACGGAAACTTTAGAGGCAGAGCGAGAGGTAGAGGAGGCCCCGGAGGGAGTAATGGTTATAGAGGGAGTAATGGGAACAGAGGAAGTGTTAGGGAAGACAGGTATATTCCAGCAGCGCAAAGGTCCCGCGATAGAGAAGGTAGGGACTTCGTAGGATTGGCTGACACGGTCATGGAGGACTATTGATACCGACCGGGCTCCATCCCCCTTGGTCGAGCGGAGCCTATGGTCGATGTATCAATAGGGGGAAAAAGGAGTGCGTTCATGATCGACACTGGTGCTGAACATTCAGTGGTGACTAATCTAGTTGCTCCTCCATCTGGAAGGACTATTACTGTGATAGGAGCAACTGGAAGAAGTGCTGAAAGACCGGTTCTTAAAAGTCGACTCTGTACATTGGGAGGCCACGTAGTAAAACACCAATTCCTTTATATGCCTGAATGTCCAGTCCAATTGCTGGGACGTGATATGCTATCAAAATTACAAGCGCAGATTACGTTCCTACCAAATGGAACAACATCTTTAAAGTTTAATGGACCTTCAGGTATTATGACTTTATCCGTACCAAAGGAAGAAGAGTGGCGACTTTATACAGTGTTGACTAGCCAAAACCCTAGGAGTGATGAGACATTATTTAACATACCAGGAGTTTGGGCAGAGAACAACCCACCAGGACTGGCCCGCAATATTCCACCTATAAAAATTGAACTGAAACTTGGGGTTTATCCAGTGAGCCTAAGACAATACCACATCCCACAGAAGGCTAAGAAGAACATCCAATCCTATCTGGATAAGTTCATACGGTATGGTATCCTAAAATTCTGTACTTCCCCCTGGAACACCCCATTGCTGCCTGTTCAAAAGCCCGGTACAGATGAGTATCGACCTGTGCAGGACTTGAGAGCAGTCAATGATGCGGTTGTTAGTATACATCCAGTTGTACCCAATCCATATAACCTGCTTGCTTTAATTCCGGGCGGGGCTACTTACTTCACAGTCTTAGATCTCAAAGATGCCTTCTTTTGCCTCCGAATTGCCGCAGAAAGTCAATGTATTTTCGCTTTCCAATGGGAGAACGCTGTAACGGGCTCAAAACGCCAGATGACTTGGACAAGACTGCCCCAAGGGTTTAAAAATTCACCTACCCTATTTGGTTCAGCTCTAAGTCAAGATTTACTGGATTTCGAGTCTATCCCAGGAGAATGTGTATTGTTACAATATGTAGATGACTTGTTGATAGCAGCAGTTACAAAAGAAAAATGTCAGCAAGCAACGCACGATCTACTACATATTCTCTGGAAGGCAGGATACAAGGTGTCTAGAAAGAAGGCTCAGTTGTGTTTGCCAACTGTCAAGTATCTGGGATTCCATATCTCTGAAGGTCAAAGGATTATGGGGCCAGAGAGAAAAGAAGCTGTCTGCCAAATACCAATACCCAAGAATAGAAGACAAGTGCGAGAATTCTTGGGGGCAGCAGGCTTCTGTAGGATATGGATTCCCAGCTATGCGATATTAGCAAAACCTCTGTACGCAGCCATCAAAGGTACAGAGCACGATCCCTTCTTATGGACCCAAGAACAGCAAACGGCATTTGAAGATGTGAAGAAGGCTTTGATGAGTGCCCCAGCATTAGGTCTACCTGATCACACACGACCATTCTACTTATATGTACACGAGCAAAGAAGAATGGCTGTGGGAGTATTGACACAGTACTTGGGATCATGGCAAAGACCTGTTGCCTACATGTCTAAGCAACTGGATGCAGTGGCCAGCGGACTTCCACCTTGTCTAAGAGCCGTAGCTGCAGCCGCCCTGCTAGTAGCTGAAGCCGATAAACTCACTCTGGGTCAAGAACTTTATGTACGAGTCCCACATGCAGTACAGACGTTGTTGGATTACAAAGGAAATCATTGGTTTAGTAACAGCCGTATGACCAAGTATCAAGCAATGTTGTGTGAAAACCCAAGAGTGCATTTAGAGACTGTAAACACCTTAAATCCAGCTACCCTTTTGCCACAACCTACTGAAAGTCAACATGATTGTTTGGAAGTAATGGATGAAGTATTCTCAAGTAGACCAGATCTTCGTGATTTTCCCATCCAGAACCCCGATGTTCAATATTATACCGACGGCAGTAGTTATGTGAAAGAAGGGATTCGCTATGCAGGATATGCAGTAACAACAATAGACAAGGTGATAGAAGCTCGGCCACTGGCGAAAGGAACATCAGCACAAAAGGCAGAATTGATAGCACTAACACGAGCGTTACAATTGGCTGAAGGTTTAAGAGTAAATATCTATACGGACTCTAAGTATGCGTTCTTAACCACTCATGCCCACGGAGCTTTGTATAAAGAAAGAGGACTACTGAATTCAGAAGGCAAAGAAATCAAATACGCAGCTGAAATCCTACAACTATTGGAAGCAGTGTGGGAGCCGAAAGAAGTCGGTATTATACATTGTCGAGCGCATCTGAGAGGAGATGGTGATGTAACCAAAGGAAATCGGATGGCAGATAGTGCAGCTAAGCGTGCTGCTGAATCAGGAAGACAGGAGTATGTGGGGCATATAGCTGCTCTAATACCAACCCCACTGTCTCAATGGACTCCAGTTTATACAGCTCAAGAAGAGGAGTGGTTAAAGACTGAACCGGGAAAGTATCTGGAGAACAAGTGGTATCAGCTAGAAGATGGAAGAATAGTCATACCAGCATCACTAGCAGTAGAAATTGTCCAAAATTATCATAACGGGACACATTCTGGGAGAGACAGTACTGAAGAATCTCTCAGGAAACATTTCTACATACCAAGATTGTCCAACTTGACTCAGGCCATTGTACGCAGATGTGTAACGTGTGCTAAGAATAATGCAAGACAAGGACCAGTAAAGCCACCAGGAGTCCAGTTTATGGGGGGACTCCCCATGTCCGATCTACAAATAGACTTTACAGTGATGCCTAAATCGGGTGGACATCGTTACCTGCTGGTAATTGTGTGCACCTATTCAGGCTGGGTAGAAGCATGTCCTACTCGTACAGAGAAAGCAGGAGAAGTTGTGAGATTCCTGCTACGAGAAATAATACCCCGATATGGACTACCCTGTTCTATAGGATCGGACAATGGTCCAGCTTTTGTTCACCAGTGCCTACAACAACTGACTCATATGCTTGGTATAAAGTGGAGGCTTCATACTGCATATAGACCCCAGAGTTCTGGTAAGGTAGAGAGAATGAATAGAACTATTAAGAACCAGTTGGCTAAAATGTGTCAGGAAACCCAACTTAAGTGGAACGTTCTCTTACCTATAGCTCTATTGCGAATCCGCAGTACCCCTACCAGAAGGATGGGCCTCTCTCCTTTTGAAATTATGTATGGGCGACCACCTCCCGTACTTGGTAACTTAAGGGGGGATTTGAGTCAGTTGGGAGAAGGAATTACCCGGCAGCAGGTTGTAGAGTTGGGTAAGACTATGGAGGAGGTACAGAAATGGGTACAAGATAGATTACCTGTGAATATTTATCCCCCTGTTCATAGTTATCATCCAGGAGACCAAGTGTGGATTAAAGAGTGGAATAATGTACCGTTAGGGCCCAAGTGGAGAGGTCCTTATGTTGTTCTTTTGTCTACCCCTACAGCGATAAAAGTAGCAGAAGTGACTCCGTGGATACATCACTCCAGGGTTAAGCCAGCAGCAGTCGATTCTTGGCAAGTTACAGCAGATCCAGAGAATCCCTGCAAGATCCGGTTGAAACGCACTACTCAGTCGGAGTAACGAGGAATTATTGTGGATTACAAATTTTATTGTTACAGGTGTGAGTGAGAAGGCCATAATAAAGCCTGTCCTCTTACCAACACATAGTGTATAAGCCAGGAAAGTCTCGAAGGGACACCTGTGAAGACGAGCAGAACTCCATTCCCTGCAGCCCTCACATCCTGGAAGCTGAGGTTCCATCGCACGGACGAAGACTGAGGATGACGGCGAAAGATGTGCTTTTGATTGTGTTTATTTATATGTGTTTTTATATTCAGGAAGGTAGAGGTACCGACACTCCTAGCTGTGAGGTATGCATTAAGACTACGAGAACAGGTAACCATATTTCCCAAACCCTAATTTGGCATTCACAATACGAGTGTAAAGGAGAGGTATCAAGATGTAGATACCTAAATATAGACTATAGTGTGTGCCATTTAGGAGTAGGAGAACCTAAGTGCTTCAGTCCAGAGTATCAACCTCGTACAATTTGGTTGACTCTCAGGAATGGAGATCCTCAGGGGACCCTAATTAATAAGACGGTGTTAGAATCCGTACATTCTTCGGGTGTTCTGCTATTTGATGCGTGTAAAGCAATATCGAGTGGTAGAAAACCGTGGAATGTATGTGGGGATCTTAGATGGGAGAGGACGTATGGGTCTAATGATAAATATATTTGTCCCAGTAGTAAAAATAAATATGTAAGTCCTAGATGCCCAAATAAAGACTATAACTTTTGCCCATATTGGTCTTGTGTGGGGTGGGCGACTTGGGGACAGACAGTAGATAAAGACATGATAGTGACTAAGTTGCCGACTAGCCCTTATTGTAAGTCTATGGAATGCAACCCAGTCCATATACTTATTAATAACCCCGACAAGTTCCTAGATAAGTATGGAAATTTATTTGGGTTTCAGATATACGGGACGGGTTTAGATCCTGGGACATTATTGTTTATAGGAATAGAGACTGATACGGTATCCTCCCAGACTCATCAAGTATACCATTCCTTTTATGAAGAGATGAGTATAGATAATAAGATCCCCCATAACGCTAAAAACCTGTTCATAGACCTAGCTGAAAGTATTGCCGGTAGTCTTAATGTTACCAACTGCTATGTGTGTGGAGGTACTAACATGGGAGACCAATGGCCTTGGGAAGCAAAGGAGGTAATGTCCGGTTCTGAGGCAGTTGACCAACTAATATCTACACAAGCCGATTATCATATGAGTGTTAGAGGTAAATCTGAGTGGAGATTAAAGACCTCCATCATAGGTTATGTTTGCATAGCAAGGAAAGGAATAATGTATAATACTTCTGTAGGAGAATTAACTTGTCTAGGGCAAAAAGCTTATGATGATGATACTAAAAATACAACTTGGTGGTCGGCTTCAAATGTCTCAGAACCATCAAACCCGTTTGCTAGATACGCCAATTTAAAGGATGTGTGGTTTGATCTATCTATCACATCTACCTGGAGAGCCCCAGCAAATTTGTACTGGATCTGTGGTAAGAAAGCCTATTCGGAGCTGCCACAGGACTGGGAAGGGGCATGTGTGTTGGGTATGCTCAAACCATCCTTCTTCTTGTTACCGATTGAAACAGGTGAGACTTTAGGTGTTAAAGTGTATGATGTGAATCATAGGAAGAAAAGGGGACCCATAGAGATAGGCGCCTGGGAAGATAATGAATGGCCTCCCCAGCGTATCATAGATTATTATGGGCCAGCCACGTGGGCTGAGGATGGTACCTTTGGTTATAGAACCCCTATTTATATGCTCAACCGCATTATAAGATTACAGGCGGTGGTTGAGATTATCACAAATGAAACATCACAAGCGCTCAATCTTCTAGCGAAACATAATACCAGGATGAGGACAGCAGTATACCAGAATAGGTTAGCCTTGGATTACCTTTTGGCAGTAGAGGGAGGTGTATGTGGGAAGTTTAACCTAAGCAATTGCTGTCTTCAAATAGATGACGAAGGGCAAGCAATAGCTGAGCTTACTAGCCATATGGTTAAACTAGCGCATGTGCCTACTCAGGTATGGAAAGGGTACAATCCAAGTAGTTGGTTTGGTAGCTGGTATGAGTGGTTTGGAGGGCTTAAGGCAGTGGTAGGTGGAGTCCTACTGATTTTACTGTTGTGTCTACTCCTACCGTGTCTTATACCCCTAGTAGTTAGGTCTGTGCAAAGCCTGATAGGAAGTATAGCAGAGAGGAAGGCTGCTGCACAGATAATGGCGATATATAAATATAAGGCTCTAGATCAGGGAGAACCAATGCAAGAAGATGAATGTTGAAGATTCACATCATAAGATAAGTCTGGTCTGGTTCAAGGTAACTTGCGGTGTAAGCAAAACTAAGGTTATGTGATGCCTCAAGTAATTGTAAAATATCAAGAGGCATCAAAGGGGGGAATGTGGTGGAATCTCGGTAAAAATAAATTTAGTAGGCCGAGATTACCACGTGGCATGTGTACGTGCATATGCTGACGTATCGATCAGTTGGTTGCACGAGGCAAGATACGATCAGTAGTGTACGGAGCATGTGCAAGAATACAGGATATAGTATTCCCCCTCCTCCATTGTGCTGGACAAGCCATGCGGTCAAACAGGAAGTTAATTCTTATTTGGGTTGATTGGTTGAGAGAATGTGAGGGTGGAGCTTAATATGGGAGGAGTTATATGCCTATATAAGGAGCCTGCACTATTGTCCGGGGCTCAGAACTTGCTGTATTTTGGTGACATTAGTCCCTCTGAGTCCCGATCGGTGATCCAATAAAGAATCTCTTCCTTCCTGAAGAAACCTGTGTCCATCTCTCTGTGCTTGGCTTCCGTCAGTTTCTCCGGTATCAGTAACAGTTCTGCAGAGCACACACTGTAGGCCTGACACACCCGCTTGAAGACAAGTAACTGCTATTCAATCTATAACAGTGAAAAACAAATTTTGGTTTTAAAAGCACGCTATAGAGACACCAGATATGATTGGCAATGTGCACTGGAACAGTTCTGGAGAGCACACGCTGAAGGAAGAACTGACAGAGCCGCTTGAAGGACACTGACTGGCTGCTATTAGCTTACACTGGAAACCTTTTTTCTTTGTAAAAGCACGCTATAGAGACACCAGATATGAGTGGCAACTGTCAAAGTACGCTGGCACAGGTCTGCAGAGCACACGCTGAAGGAGGCCTGACACCCAGACGCTTGCAGACAACTAACTGCTCTTCTATTACAGTGAATTTTTTTTTATTTATTTTAAATCTAAAGCTTAAGCTATTGTAAAAACAGATATGAGTGGTGGCACTGGGCAAGTATCCACTGTGAACCTCAACAGAAGCTGGCAGGCAGGCAACTGCTCTTCTATTACAGTGGAAAAAAAATTTTGGTTTTAAAAGCACGCTATAGAGATACCAGATATGATTGGCAATCTGCACTGTAACAGTTCTGCAGAGCACACACTGTAGGCCTGACAGAGCCGCTTGAAGGACACTGACTGGCAGCTATTAGCTTACACTGGAAACCTTTTTTATTTGTAAAAGCACGCTATAGAGATACCAGATATGATTGGCAATCTGCACTGTAACAGTTCTGCAGAGCACACACTGTAGGCCTGACAGAGCCGCTTGAAGGACACTGACTGGCTGCTAATAGCTTACACTGGAAACCTTTTTTCTTTGTAAAAGCACGCTATAAAGACACCAGATATGATTGGCAATCTGCACTGTAACAGTTCTGCAGAGCACACACTGTAGGCCTGACAGAGCTGATTGAAGGACACTGACTGGCTGCTATTAGCTTACACTGGAAACCTTTTTTCTTTGTAAAAGCACGCTATAGAGACACCAGATATGATTGGCAATCTGCACTGTAACAGTTCTGCAGAGCACACACTGTAGGCCTGACAGAGCCGATTGAAGGACACTGACTGGCTGCTATTAGCTTACACTGGAAACCTTTTTTCTTTGTAAAAGCACGCTTCAGAGACACCAGATATGATTGGCAATCTGCACTGGAACAGTTCTGCAGAGCACACACTGTAGGCCTGACAGAGCCGCTTGAAGGACACTGACTGGCTGCTATTATCTTACACTGGAAACCTTTTTTCTTTGTAAAAGCACACTATAGAGACACCAGATATGAGTGGCAACTGTCAAAGTACGCTGGCACAGGTCTGCAGAGCACACGCTGAAGGAGGCCTGACACCCAGACGCTTGCAGACAACTAACTGCTCTTCTATTACAGTGAAAAAAAAATAATTTATTTTAAATCTAAAGCTTAAGCTATTGTAAAAACAGATATGAGTGGTGGCACTGGGCAAGAGGGCACAGTATCCACTGTGAACCTCACACAGAAGCTGGCAGGCAGGCAACTGCTCTTCTATTACAGTGGGAAAAAAATTTTGATTTTAAAAGCACGCTATAGAGACACCAGATATGAATGGCAACTGTCAAAGTACGCTGGCACAGGTCTGCAGAGCACACGGTGAAGGAGGCCTGACACCAAGACGCTTGCAGACAACTAACTGCTGTTCTATTACAGTGAAAAAATTTTTTTTTTAAATCTAAAGCTTAAGCTATTGTAAAAACAGATATGAGTGGTGGCACTGACTGTGCAAATTGGCAAGGCATCCAGCCTGACACAGAAGCTGGCAGGCAGGCAACTGCTCTTCTATTACAGTGAAAAAAAAATATTTATTTTAAATCTAAAGCTTAACCTATTGTAAAAACAGATATAAGGTGGTGGCACTGGGCAAGTGGGCACAGTATCCAATGTGAACCTCACACAGAAGCTGTCAGGCAGGCACCTGCAATTACATTACACAGAAAAAAAAAAAAAGCAGCCTGATGTTCTAGCCCTAAAAAGGGCTTTTTGGGGTGCTGTCCTTACAGCAGAGATCAGATGAGTCCTTCAGGATTGTAGTGGACACTGAATACCCTAGCCTAGCTATCAATTTCCCTATCTAATCAGCAGCAGCTAAACTTTCCCTCCTCTCACTAAGCATGCAGCTTCAGAATGAATGGAAAATGGATGCTGGGAGGGAGGTTGGAGGGTGTGGAAGGGAGGGAGTGCTGCTGATTGGCTGGAATGTGTCTGCTGACCGAGAGGCACAGGGTCAAAGTTTGCCCAATGATGACGAATAGGGGGCGGATCGAACTGCGCATGTGTCCGCCTGCCGCGGCGAACGCGAACACGCTAAGTTCGCCGGGAACTGTTCGCCGGTGGACAGTTCGGTACATCACTACTCAATACAAACAGAACAAAATATACTGGGGGTGTATCACAAAAGCAAACCATCGGAAATTGTTGAGAATAAGCAAAATGTGTGAATAATTACAAATATTCTTGTGCTAATGCATGATTTCTAAAATTGAAATGGGCACTCCAAGCACCATAACCACTCTCACTGTAGTGGTATTGGTGCCAGGAGTGCAGTGGAAGCCCCTTTTGTAAGGAGTAAACCCATTTTTGAATGGTTTAATTTCTTATCTGGGATGTGCTTGGCACTGCTCCACACCTTCACTACCTCACTAGGAACTTGCATTAAGTCTTCTGAGCTAAATCATGCAATTCAGTGGTTACCTCATTGATTGAGAGCATCAGCCAATACATAGTAGATTGAGAAACTGACAGTGATATAACTTCGTAGGTAATATTAAGTAACAGAGCACCTGATAACTCTGTTTTCTTTCTCCAGGATGTATCATTACATATTCCTGTTGGAGTCATGGCCAAACAATGATATCCCTCTGTTGTATTATATTGGTCATTTAAATCTACATATTTTTTTAGTTTTTAGCAATGTCTCCAAGATAAACAACAATTACTTGAAAATTACTTGATGGAATAGATTAGCACCACATATATGGACAAATGACAAGAGTGCAAATTGATTTATTTGGTCCTAACCACAACAATAGGAGTGTCTAATTTACGATCCTTTCAGAGGTATGGACAGTTTGCTCTTTGTGATATCTGCAGCACCATAATGCAAGTGCTCACGGATTACTCATGACACATTTACATTGTCTTTCAAGGTCCCAATTGCCTGTCAGTATGCAATATGACTTCCAAGCCTCTCAACTTTGAGAATCTGGGCTCTTTTAACTGCAAAGTGCATTATCATTATATCTAAATATTTGAAAGCATCTCTGGGTCTTCTATCAGTTTTCTAGTCTCTTAGAATCCTGATTATTGGCTTTGATTGTTTGACAGACTTGTATTTTATGTTCTTGACTTGATTCTTTGACTTGATATTTGACTGCCCTTGAGATCTTGGATCTGTCAATCTATGCAGTTACAGTTTTCTACTTACAGGATATTTAACAGCAAATCAAATACAATTTAAAAAGTCTATATTAAATGGAGAAATGTTGAAAATTAACAACGAACAAAATATGATAGCCCAGATTACATTTATTTCGAATCTTTAAAGGGAAAAAAATGGCGTTAGTTGAAAATTCTTCATATAAATCCAAACGATCCTCCTGCATTCTTAAATGAATTTAAATGAGATTACATAGTTACAGTTGCATAGGCTGAAAAAAGACTTGCGTCCATCAAGTTCAGCCTTTCTCACATCTGTTTTTGCTTTTGATCCAAAAGAAGGCAAAAAAAAGAAAAACGTTTAAAGCGCTTTCCAATTTTGCAACAAGCTAGGAAAAAAAATATTCTGGACCCCAAAATGGTAGTCTTGAAAGAACCCTATTGGACGAAAATTGTTGCCAGCTGCCTGTGTCATTACGTCGTTTTATCTCACACCTACGTTTCATCTTTTAGATTGAAATCTTATTTTGGCAAGGCCCTCTTCACCTACTGTTCCCATATGTAAAACATGTTTTGTAAGAATTGTTTGTCTTGTTTGCCTTTTTTACCTGTGCAGCACTGTGAAATATATTGGCACTATATAAATGACTGTAATTGTGTCACTGTGGTACGATTTGTACTACGAGGGCTGTCGAACTAGTTGTTCCACCAACTATTTGAAGAGTTTTCAGACAGTATGATTGGTAATCAATTAATTTAAGGATCCAACAGGCTTGTTTCGATTTACATGAAATATTATTTTCTAACATTTACCTGGTTGTACTCATTGGAATTCTTCACTAGGTACCATAAATATTATTTATTTATTGTATTTTTTAGGACTGGTGGTATTTGTGATGTACTTTTGTTGCCTATGATTAGACATTTTAATGTGTTTTTATTTATTTATAAAAGACAGTCCTCGATTTTAATACTTATTTAATTATCGTTAATATGTCTTTGCTTTTAATATTTTGATTAAATGGATTTTGGTTTACAATTTTGGTGCACCATGTTTTGTTGATTGCTTTTTTTTCCTGTAATTTAGATACAAGGGGAACTGCCTATATTTGATTTTGTTGGATTACATACAAACATATTACATTTAAGAGTACTAAACATATTACTATTTTATTAGTATGGTGTTTTAACCCTTCATTTTTTTTTCAAAATCAGTTTGTTCCGCTGCATCATAGCAAGCCATTCTCATCACCCCTACTCTGCAACAACATTAGTAACTTCATTCTAGCAGCAAGGGATATGTAGATTAAAGGTAATAGTATAAATGCATTCAGTACACTACAAAGATTATCAACAGGCTGCAATAACTGACTGCAATGCCCTATAAAGTAAAGATTATTTGCATTTATGCACATACAAACCTTATATTTATATTTAATTGACATTTTTAGTGAGTTCAATCCTCATACATTATAATTGTTTGTTGTTACCTATATGGAAAGCACTATGTATGTCCCATTTGTTTTACAGATGTAACCACCATACTTATATCTGCAATAGGTGGTATAATCATTTTATACTTTTTAAATCTTTCTGAGTGGGTGTGAATTACTCTAACTGTTTCATTTTTAGTTAGTTGCATTCACAGATATATTATCAGATTTCTTACAAACACACATAATGCAAGTTTTTTTTTCCTATTTGTATTTATCTACCCTTGCCAGGCATCTTGTATGTAATGTGACAAAAATGTGTGTTTGCTTCTATGTGTATTTCGCACCTTATCTGAAAAAACAAGAAATACAAAAAAACAAGATAAGGGATACAATTTAATCTCTAAAACTTCTTTTTTTTAAATTCCGGTATAATAAATTCTTGCGTTTACTGCAGAATGGAGCATTAAGACCTGAAGTGAAAGTTACAATATATATATATATATATATATATATATATATATATATATATATATATATATATATATATATATATGAATATATATATATATATATATTCACTTAATTTTTTTTTAACTTTACTTGTTCAGAAATCATTTTGTTCTATGCAACTATGTACTCTGACGTTCCCTAGGCAAACATGCTATTTGTTAGTTTATTCTGCCCTTTATTTCTATAAAGAACAAAGATGCAAGTCACAGCTATACATTCATTATAGTGCTCTCCATTGTCTAATGGGTGACTTGCATAATCATGTGTTTATCTGTTCCTCTTTTTTGTTATTGCTCCATGGTTTGGAGGTTGTTTTAAAGCTGATACCAGCATTTTTCGATCATATTGTCATGTGATGTCCATATGTTGAATGAATAAATAAACTATTTGGAAATATTACTTTCAATCTCAGTTGCAAATATCAGATGTCATAATGCAAATGTCATCAAAGTTAAATTATAGTTATTAAAACTTTTTTAACCCCTTTCCAACTAAAATCTTTGAATGCATATATTTATTTTGAGTTTGAATTAAACCAAATATATTCAGGTTATTTATTTTGTAATAAATTTAACTTTGTCTTCAGCATAAATAATTAAACCAAAAGTCATTCACTGAGCTCACACGTTATGTATTAAATTAGATACGGAGAGACTCATTTACTTTGTAGCCATATAATATTGAACTTGAAAAAATGATAACTATATATAAATGCTGCATCTCACCATTTCTCTCTGAGCAATATCCTGCCCATCCATCCATATCTGATTTTATCTATCTATCTATCTATCTATCTATCTATCTGTCTGTCTGTCTGTCTGTCTGTCTGTCTGTCTGTCTGTCTGTCTATCTATCTTATCTATCTATCTCTCTCGTGTCTCACTCCTGCGCTGGGCCCAGCACACGTTGAGGTGATTTTCTGGGATTCTTACCTTGATAGTTACCGGGTTGCATTTCACAACCTTTTATGCTATCTATGCTTCTTCACCGCCTTGGAGGTATTTTGATTAGCCTGGCCACATGAAGGTCTTTAATACATCTCCATAATGTTTTATTTTTCAATCCTTCTTACTTAGTGTTGTGTATGTATGCATGTAGGTTTGTCTGATCCCAACACTTATCACACAAATATTGGTTAAGCATAAACATGGCTCTCAGGATTGCAAAATTAAATCTATCACTGATTATGCAAGCACCCAACATCTTTTATCCAGTATGTTTTTCTATAAATTTTGGTTATGTGATGCCCTTATTGAAAGGATTTGTGTCTATATAATTGCTGATGTGTTTTTTTGTAAAACCTGGACCTCTTTTATTAATTCTGTTAGCCATTTACTTACTTATTCCTTACCATGTTTTTTAAAGTTCTGATATATTGATTTGATATATTGAGTGAATAATTTTTAACACGTTTTTCTAATGAAATTTGTAATTGCCTAATTGATTGTTTGTTTGTATTTTGTGTGTATATAAGTGCAATTCTGTCACTGTGGTGTTAGCTTGATAAAGACTTTAACAGGTTGAAACGTTGCAATAAATCTGCCTGGAAGAAATCACAGTGAGTGCCTGAGAGTTTCTTATTCAAAGATGCAGTCAGAGACACGAGTCAAGATGGGCGGAGAGAGATCACGAGAGGACAGGTAGATTTGCGTGTCATCTGCATAGAAATGATAACGGAAGCCAAAGGAGCTGATTAGTTTACCAAGGGAGTAGTATAGATAAAGAACAGTAGGGAACCAAGGACAGAACCTTGGGGGATGCCGAAGGAGAGTGGTTGGGTGAAGAGGCAGAGTCAGAGAAAGAAACACTTAAAGAGTGCTGGGAGAGGTAGGAGAAGCACCAGGAGAGAGCAGTATCCTGTAGACCAAAATTACGGAGAATTCGAAGAAGCTGTTGATGAGCAACAGTGTCGAAGGCAGCAGAAAGATCAAGGAGAATTAGGATAGAGTAATGGCTGCGAGATTTAGCAGCAATTAAATCGTTGGATACTTTGGTCACAGCCGTTTCGACAGAATGACCAGCGTGGAATCGAGACTGAAGGGGGTCAAGCAGAGAGTTGGATTTGAGAAAGTCAGTCAGTCTGGTGTACACAACTCTCTCTTGGATCTTGGAGGCAAATGGCAGTAGCGAGATAGGGAGGTAGCTGGATGGGGAGTTGGGGTCAAGGCTGGGCTTTTTCAGAATTGTGCTTACAGTTGCATGTTTGAAGGGTGAGGGATATGTGCCAGAAGAAAGGGAGAGATTGAACATTTTAGTGAGAGGAAGAGCAAGAGAGGGAGACAAAGTGCAGATGAGATATGAGGGAAAAGGTGGTGGGGCGGGAGGACCGGAGCTTTTAATGTGGAATGGATTTCTGGATGTTTATTTCTATAGATTTTTTTTTTTCAAATGCTACATTTGCTACAAACTACTTGTTACCCCTGAAACAGGGGTAGGCAACCTTCAGCATTTCAGATGTTGTGGACTACATCTCCCATAATGCTCTTACAGTCATAACGCTGACAATGAATCAAGGTAGATGTAGTCCAGAAAATCTGGAGTGCCAAAACTTGCCTACCCCTGTTTTAGGGGATGCAAGTGGTTAACAATTTTAACCAGATAAACTGATATTAAATGCTCCAGCAGAACCTTAGGTAGAGTCAGCTTTAAAAACAAATGTAAAATAATAATAATAAAATAACCACATGTATAAGGTTGTGATGGTAGCTACAAAAAGCAGGTCAACATATCCTGTATTTATTTGACATAGCTTACAAGAATAAATAACCCCATCCTCAAACGTACACACAGCTTCAAAAAGCTACTGCATTTGCATGGTCTTATCAGAATCAGCAGTCTTCTGATCTGTTTACAAGACTTCAATTAACCTCAATTCCAATCACTGCCAAACAGGGAATTCCTATGTACATTGCAGCCTTGGGCTGCATTGCATATTCATTAACCATTAACTGATAGTCAGATTGCACCCCAATGCCATATATATAATAATTGCATTTTACTATAATGATCTGTGGGGATGATTTTTAATATGAGCAAGAGAAAACGTAATAGCTTAAATACATTTTTATGAGTTCTTTGTTTAAACGTTTTAGAATTATTGCACATACAAATCATGAACAGGTAAAATACAAAGATAAATACAACAAAGAAGAAAAGGAATGGGAAAGAAGAACAGAACTATGAACATTAGAAGAAATAAATGAGAAGGATGCAGAAGGTTGAGAGGGTTAGAACAGAGAATCGTGAGCAGCAAAATGCTTAGTATTCAGTATCAAAACAGGATTTTGTGAAATCCACACCATTTTATCCCAGAAGGATAATGTAAACTTGAGAATAAATAATTATATTGTGGATCAAAGAAGTTGATTTGTTTAAAATAAAATGATTAAATTGCAGATCAAAGATGTTGATTGGCTGCAAATAAAATCAATAGCTGTTTCAGTTGCTAAGGCAACACGTGCAATCAGTTCGTTTTTCAGTCTAAGAGATTTAATAACAGAATTACTTCATATTTTACGTAGATTAAAAAACAAATAATAATAAAGAAATAAAGTAAAACTTACCTGTAATCCCACGTCAAGTTCAAGCTCTCCTAGCACCCTGATTCTTCTCCTGTGAAGTCTCTCACCTTCGGTGCAAGGGGACTCTAGAGAGGCAGAAGAATCTAAAGATAAATGTTGAAGACATGAAGGAGACACAAACTGTATTTTTTGGCTAGGGTGAAAATATTTCATGCAGTGGTCCTGGTGCCTGGTGCCTGCTGACCAACTGGAAGTAATGTGAATGGTGCCGAAAGTCAAGACTGCAATTTAAATGTAGAATAATTTAATTAATTCAAAATGTTTATATTGTTCTAAATAAACTGATCTATAAATTGCTGGAGGAGGTGAATATCCAGGATGTAAGCAAGCTAACATAGATTCACTTTTATATTTAAACAAGCCAAAGGAAAAAAAAAATGTGGCTCTTTCAGTGATCTAAATAAGTTGTGGGTTTTTGAAATAAAAATGGCATATGTTCATTAGTGATGTCGCGAACATAAAATTTTCGGTTCGCGAACGGCGAACGCGAACTTCCGCAAACGTTCGCGAACCGGCGAACCGGGCGAACCGCCATAGACTTCAATGTGCAGGAGAATTTTAAAACCCACAGGGACTCTTTCTGGCCACAATAGTGATGGAAAAGTTGTTTCAAGGGGACTAACACCTGGACTGTGGCATGCCGGAAGGGGATCCATGGCAAAGCTCCCATGGAAAATTACACAGTTGACGCAGAGTCTGGTTTTAATCCATAAAGGGCATAAATCACCTAACATTCCTAAATCACAATGGATATGGATTGAAACCTGACATATGACATATTGACACCTTGACATATGGATTGAAACCTGTCCTCAGAGACCCTGATACACACTGACACAGAGCATAATAGGGACTGTTCCCCCTTCATAGGGTCACTAATTGGCAGATATGGTTTGACACCTGTCCTCAGGGACCCTGGTACACACTGACACGGAGCAGAATAGGGACTGTTCCCCCTACATAGGGTCACTTGGCAGATATGGATTGACACTTGTCCTCAGGGACCCTGATACACACTGACACAGAGCAGAATAGGCACTGTTCCCCCTACATATGGTCACTTGGCAGATATGGATTGACACCTGTCCTCAGGGACCCTGATACACACTGACACAGAGCAGAATAGGGACTGTCCCCCCTACATAGGGTCACTTGGCAGATATGGATTGACACCTGTCCTCAGGGACCCTGATACACACTGTCACAGAGCAGAATAGGGACTGTTCCCCCTACATAGGGTCACTTGGCAGATATGGATTGACACCTGTCCTCAGGGACCCTGATACACACTGTCACAGAGCAGAATAGGGACTGTTCCCCCTACATAGGGTCACTTGGCAGATATGGATTGACACCTGTCCTCAGGGACCCTGATACACATTGACACAGAGCAGAATAGGGACTGTTCCCCCTACATAGGGTCACTTGGCAGATATGGATTGACACCTGTCCTCAGGGACCCTGATACACACTGACACAGAGCAGAATAGGGACTGTTCCCCCTACATAGGGTCACTTGGCAGATATGGATTGACACCTGTCCTCAGGGACCCTGATACACACTGACACAGAGCAGAATAGGGACTGTTCCCCCTACATAGGGTCACTTGGCAGATATGGATTGACACCTGTCCACAGGGACCCTGATACACACTGACACAGAGCAGAATAGGGACTGTTCCCCCTACATAGGGTCACTTGGAAGATATGGATTGACACCTAACCTAAGGATCCCTGATACACACTGACACAGAGCAGAATATGGACTGTTCCCCCTACATAGGGTCACTTTGCAGATATGGATTGACACCTGTTCTCAGGGACCCTGATACACACTGTCACAGAGCAGAATAGGGACTGTTCCCCCTACATAGGGTCACTTGGCAGATATGGATTGACACCTGTCCTCAGGGACCCTGATACAAACTGACACAGAGCATAATAGGGACTGTTCCCCATACTTAGGGTCACTTGGCAGATATGGATTGACACCTGTCCTCAGGGACCCTGATACACACTGTCACAGAGCAGAATAGGGACTGTTCCCCCTACATAGGGTCACTTGGCAGATATGGATTGACACCTGTCCTCAGGGACCCTGATACACATTGACACAAAGCAGAATAGGGACTGTTCCCCCTACATAGGGTCACTTGGCAGATATGGATTGACACCTGTCCTCAGGGACCCTGATACACACTGACACAGAGCAGAATAGGACTGTTCCCCCTACATAGGGTCACTTGGCAGATATGGATTGACACCTGTCCTCAGGGACCCTGATACACACTGACACAGAGCAGAATAGGGACTGTTCCCCCTACATAGGGTCACTTGGCAGATATGGATTGACACCTGTCCACAGGGACCCTGATACACACTGACACAGAGCAGAATAGAGACTGTTCCCCCTACATAGGGTCACTTGGCAGATATGGATTGACACCTGTCCTCAGGGACCCTGATACACACTGACACAGAGCAAAATAGGGACTGTTCCCCCTACATAGGGTCACATGGCAGATATGGATTGACACCTAACCTAAGGATCCCTGATACACACTGACACAGAGCAGAATAGGGACTGTTCCCCCTACATAGGGTCACTTTGCAGATATGGATTGACACCTGTTCTCAGGGACCCTGATACACACTGTCACAGAGCAGAATAGGGACTGTTCCCCCTACATAGGGTCACTTGGCAGATATGGATTGACACCTGTCCTCAGGGACCCTGATACACATTGACACAGAGAAGAATAGGGACTGTTCCCCCTACATAGGGTCACTTGGCAGATATGGATTGCCACCTGTATTCAGGGACCCTGATACACACTGACACAGAGCAGAATAGGGACTGTTCCCCCTACATAGGGTCACTTGGCAGATATGGATTGACACCTGTCCTCAGGGACCCTGATACACACTGACACAGAGCAGAATAGGACTGTTCCCCCTACATAGGGTCACTTGGCAGATATGGATTGACACCTGTCCTCAGGGACCCTGATACACACTGACACAGAGCAGAATAGGGACTGTTCCCCCTACATAGGGTCACTTGGCAGATATGGATTGACCCCTGTCCACAGGGACCCTGATACACACTGACACAGAGCAGAATAGGGACTGATCCCCCTACATAGGGTCACTTGGCAGATATGGATTGACACCTGTCCTCAGGGACCCTGATACACACTGACACAGAGCAAAATAGGGACTGTTCCCCCTACATAGGGTCACATGGCAGATATGGATTGACACCTGTCCTCAGGGACCCTGATACACACTGACACAGAGCAGATTAGGGACTGTTCCTCCTACATAGGGTCACCATTTTTAGCCCAAGGCAGCTCATCTCATCAGGCCATTTTTAGTCGAATGTATCACCCACTATCAGTCCCTTTAGAATCCATCCCTCATTCATCTTAATAAAGATGAGGTAATCTAGACTTTTTTGACCTAGACGACTTCTCTTCTCAGTGACAATACCTCCTGCTGCACTGAAGGTCCTTTCTGACAGGACACATGAAGCGGGGCAGGCCAGAAGTTCTATCGCAAATTGGGATAGCTCAGGCCACAGGTCAAGCCTGCACACCCAGTAGTCAAGGGGTTCATCGCTCCTCAGAGTGTCGATATCTGCAGTTAAGGCGAGGTAGTCTGCTACCTGTCGGTCGAGTCGTTCTCTGAGGGTGGATCCCGAAGGGCTATGGCGATGCGTAGGACTTAAAAAGCTCTGCATGTCCTCCATCAACAACACGTCTTTAAAGCGTCCTGTCCTTGCCGTCGTGGTCGTGGTAGGAGGAGGATTACTTTGACCTCTTCCCCTGTTAGATTCCCGTTGTGCTGTGACATCACCCTTATAAGCTGTGTAAAGCATACTTTTTAATTTATTTTGCAAATGCTGCATCCTTTCCGACTTGTTGTAATTTGGTAACATTTCAGCCACTTTCTGCTTATACCGGGGGTCTAGTAGCGTGGACACCCAGTACAGGTCGTTCTCCTTCAGCCTTTTTATACGAGAGTCCCTCAACAGGCACGACAGCATGAAAGACCCCATTTGCACAAGGTTGGATGCCGAGGTACTCATTTCCCGTTCCTCCTCCTCAGTGATCTCAATGAAGGTATGTTCTTCCCCCCAGCCACGTACAACACCACAGGTACCAGATAGGTGACAACGAGCACCCTGGGATGCCTGTTGTGGTTGGTCTTGCTCCTCCTCCTCAAAGCCACATTCCTCCTCTGACTCCTCTTCCTCACAATCCTCTTCCAGCGTTGCCGCAGGTCCAGCAAGCGATGCTGATAAGGCTGTTTCTGGTGGTGATGGTGACCACAACTCTTCCTCTTCACGCTCATCTACGGCCTGATGCAGCACTCTTCGCAGGGCATGCTCCAGGAAGAAAACCAATGGTATGATGTCGCTGATGGTGCCTTTGGTGCGACTGACTAGGTTTGTCACCTCCTCAAAAGGACGCATGAGCCTACAGGCATTGCGCATGAGCGTCTAGTAACGTGACAAAAAAATTCCCAGCTCCCCAGAGGCTGTCCTAGCACCCCGGTCATACAAATATTCATTAACGGCTTTTTCTTCTTGGAGCAGGTGGTCGAACATTAGGAGTGTTGAATTCCAACGTGTCGGGTAGTGTTGTCGCGAACCCAAAATTTTCGGTTCGCGAACGGCGAACTTCCGCAAATGTTCGCGAACCGGCGAACCGCGCGAACCGCCATTGACTTCAATGGGCAGGCGAATTTTAAAAACAACAGGGAGTCTTTCTGGCCACAATAGTGATGGAAAAGTTGTTTCAAGGGGACTAACACCTGGACTGTGGCATGCCAGAGGGGGATCAATGGCAAAACTCCCATGGAAAATTGCACAGTTGATGCTTTTAATCCATAAAGGGCAGAAATCACCTAACATTGACACCTGTCCTCAAAGCCCAGCCCTGATACACACTGACACAGAGCAGAATAGAGACTGTTCCCTGTCCACAGAGACCATGATACACACTGACATAGAGCAGAATAGGGACTGTTACCCCTACATAGGGTCACTTGGCAGATATGGATTGAAACCTGTCCTCAAAACCCCTGATACACACTGACACAGAGCAGAATAGGGACTGTTCCTCCTACATAGGGTCACTTGGCAGATATGGATTGACACCTGTCCTCAAAACCCCTGATACACACTGACACAGAGCAGAATAGGGACTGTTCCCCCTACATAGGGTCACTTGGCAGATATGGATTGACACCTGTCCTCAAAACCCCTGATACACACTGACACAGAGCAGAATAGAGACTGTTCCCCCTACATAGGGTCACTTGGTAGATATGGATTGACACCTGTCCTCAAAACCCCTGATACACACTGACACAGAGCAGAATAGAGACTGTTCCCCCTACATAGGGTCACTTGGCAGATATGGATTGACACCTGTCCTCAAAACCCCTGATACACACTGACACAGAGCAGAATAGAGACTGTTCCCCCTACATAGGGCCACTTGGCAGATATGGATTGACACCTGTCCTCAAAACCCCTGATACACACTGACACAGAGCAGAATAGAGACTGTTCCCCCTACATAGGGGCACTTGGCAGATATGGATTGACACCTGTCCTCAAAACCCCTGATACACACTGACACAGAGCAGAATAGAGACTGTTCCCCCTACATAGGGTCACTTGGCAGATATGGATTGACACCTGTCCTCAAAACCCCTGATACACACTGACACAGAGCAGAATAGAGACTGTTCCCCCTACATAGGGTCACTTGGCAGATATGGATTGACACTTGTCCTCAAAACCCCTGATACACACTGACACAGAGCAGAATAGAGACTGTTCCCTGTCCACAGAGACCATGATACACACTGACACAGAGCAGAATAGGGACTGTTCCCCCTACATAGGGTCACTTGGCAGATATGGATTGACACCTATCCTATTGATCCCTGATACACACTGACACAGAGCAGAATAGAGACTGTTCCCCCTACATAGGGTCACTTGGCAGATATGGATTGACACCTGTCCTCAAAACCCCTGATACACACTGACACAGAGCAGAATAGAGACTGTTCCCCCTACATAGGGTCACTTGGCAGATATGGATTGACACCTGTCCTCAAAACCCCTGATACACACTGACACAGAGCAGAATAGAGACTGTTCCCCCTACATAGGGCCACTTGGCAGATATGGATTGACACCTGTCCTCAAAACCCCTGATACACACTGACACAGAGCAGAATAGAGACTGTTCACCGTCCACAGAGACCATGATACACACTGACACAGAGCAGAATAGAGACTGTTCACCATTCACAGAGACCATGATACACACTGACACAGAGCAGAATAGAGACTGTTCCCTGTCCACAGACACCATGATACACACTGACACAGAGCAGAATAGTGACTGTTACCCCTACATAGGGTCACTTGGCAGATATGGATTGACAAATCCCTGACAAACAGCTACCACACGCAAGGAAGGCAGCAGGGGCGCAAATGACCCACTCCCGACGCGGGAAGGTAGTGACGACAAATAACAATACCGGACTCTTTAGAGGCCCTGTAATTGTAATCAGTCCACTTGAAATCCTTTAACTTTGATCAATTGGAGGGAAGTCTGGTGCAGAGCCACTGACCCATGCGCATGGCCAGCCTTAGGCCTTTGGGCGCCCTGTGCAAGAAATCTTCACCCTGTCACACCCATGTGCAAGAAATCTTCACCCTGTCACACACACACACACAGGCAGACAGCCATACACACGCACACACACAACTGCGACTGACTAGGTTTGTCGCCTCCTCAAAAGGACGCATGAGCCTACAGGCATTGCGCATGAGCGTCCAGTAACGTGGCAAAAAAATTCCCAGCTCCCCAGAGGCTGTCCTAGCACCCCGGTCATACAAATATTCATTAACAGCTTTTTCTTGTTGGAGCAGGTGGTCGAACATTAGGAGTGTTGAATTCCAACGTGTAGGGCTGTCGCAAATCAAGCGCCTCACTGGCATGTTGTTTCGCCGCTGGATATCGGCAAAGTGAGCCATGGCCGTGTAGGAACGCCTGAAATGGCCACACACCTTCCTGGCCTGCTTCAGGACGTCCTGTAAGCCTGTGTACTTATGCACAAAGCGTTGTACGATCAGATTACACACATGTGCCATGCACGGCACATGTGTTAACTTGCCCAACTTCAATGCCGCTATCAAATGCGCTGGCCGCTCAGCCAGGGAGGTTATGGAAGAGGATGGAGTAGGAGGAGTAGAGGAGGTGGCAGCAGGACTGCCTGCAATTCGTGGTGGTGTCACCAACTCCTCTGCAATGCCACGCATTCCTTGCTTGTCAGCCGTCAGCAGGTTTACCCAATGTGCAGTGTAGGTGATATACCTGCCCTGACCATGCTTTGCAGACCAGGTATCAGTGGTCAGATGGACCCTTGCCCCAACACTGTGTGCCAGACATGCCATGACTTCCTTTTGCACAATCGAGTACAAGTTGGGGATTGCCTTTTGTGAAAAGAAATTCCGGCCGGGTACCTTCCACTGCGGTGTCCCAATAGCTACAAATTTTTTGAACGCCTCAGACTCAACCAGATTGTATGGTAAAAGCTGGCGGGCTAATAGTTCGGACAAGCCAGCTGTCAGATGCTGGGCAAGGGGGTGACTTGGTGACATTGGCTTCTTACGCTCAAACATGTCCTTGACAGAAACACATGACTGTGGGCAGATGAGCGGGAACTGCTCAAGGCGGGAGACGGAGTGGCGGATGGTTGAGAGGGGGCAAGAAGGACAGCAGTGGTTGACGTGGCTGAAGATGCTGGACCAGGAGGAGGATGGCGGCTTAGAGTAGGCGTGCTGCTTGTACTCATGTGTTGATCCCATAGGCGTTTGTGATGTGAGATCATGTGCCTACGCAAAGCAGTTGTACCTAGGTGGGTGTTGGACCTCCCACGACTCAGTTTCCTTTGGCACAGGTTGCAAATGGCATCGCTGTTGTCAGAGGCAGACACACAAAAAAAATGCCACACTGCTGAGCTCTGCAATGACGGCATTCTGGTGGTGGACACAGCATGCGTTGATTAGCGTGCTGTCGGGCTGACCCCGGGTGCCGATGCATGCTGTCTGACTGTGCCACTAGCTCCTTGCGACGACCCCCCCCTGCTTCCAACTCGTCTCCTCCTCCTCCTCCTCTCTGTCTCCCCATCTGAACTTTCGCCCTGTTCTTCTTCTTGCCGAGCGGGCACCCACGTGACATCCATGGACGCATCGTCATCATCAACCGCTTCGCTTGTATCTGACAACTCAGAAAAGGAAGCAGCAGCGGGTACAACATCATCATCATCACACCGTACCTCCATGTGTTTAATGCTGCCTGCCTGAGACATATCCCTGTTATCTACATCCTCTAGCAATAATGGTTGCGCATCACTCATTTCTTCAAACGGGTGTGTGAATAACTCCTCTGACATACCAAGTAAAGCGGCTGTGGTGCTAGTTTTGGTGGTGGCGGCAGGCGGGTGAGTGCTATCTTGAGAGGTGCCTGAAGCTAAGCTGGAGGAGGATGGTGCATCAAGGTTCCGAGCGGAGGCTGTAGAAGATTGGGTGTCCTGTGTTAGCCAGTCAACTAAGTCCTCAGAACTTTTCAAGTTCAGGGTACGTGGCTTCTGAAAACTGGCCATTATTCTAGGGCAAAAGGGAATCACAGCACCACGACCACGACGGCCCCTGCGGGGTGGCCTGCCTCTGCCTGTCATTTTGTTGGGAATTAGTGGTACTATGCGTGCAAGCTACTGTGAGACCAGATATGATTGGCAATGTGCACTGGAACAGTTCTGCAGAGCACACACTGTAGGCCTGAGACACCCGCTTGAAGACAAGTAACTGCTATTCAATCTATAACAGTGAAAAACTAATTTTGGTTTTAAAAGCACGCTATAGAGACACCAGATATGATTGGCAATGTGCACTGGAACAGTTCTGCAGAGCACACACTGTAGGCCTGAGACACCCGCTTGAAGACAAGTAACTGCTATTCAATCTATAACAGTGAAAAACAAATTTTGGTTTTAAAAGCACGCTATAGAGACACCAAATATGATTGGCAACTGTCAAAGCACGCTGGAACAGGTCTACAGAGCACACGCTGAAGTAGGCCTGACACCCAGACGCTTGCAGACAACTAACTGATCTTCTATTACAGTGAAAAAAAATGATTTCTTTAAAATCTAAATCTTAAGCTATTGTTAAAACAGATATGAGTGGTGGCACTGACTGTGCAAATGGGCAAGGCATCCAACCTGACACAGAAGCTGGCAGGCAGGCAACTGCTCTTCTATTACAGTGAAAAAAAAATATTTATTTTAAATCTAAAGCTTAACCAATTGTTAAAACAGATATGAGTGGTGGCACTGGGCTAGTGGGCACAGTATCCAATGTGAACCTCACACAGAAGCTGGCAGGCAGGCAACTGCTCTTCTATTACAGTGGAAACAAAA
The DNA here is from genome assembly GCF_036172605.1 of Pelobates fuscus. Taxonomy (NCBI): domain Eukaryota; kingdom Metazoa; phylum Chordata; class Amphibia; order Anura; family Pelobatidae; genus Pelobates; species Pelobates fuscus. The sequence goes on from NC_086321.1 coordinate 121,801,113, forward strand.
TTTTGGTTGTAAAAGCACGCTATAGAGACACAAGATATGAGTGGCAACTGTCAAAGCACGCTGGCAGGGTTGTGCAGGGCACACGCTGAAGGAAGGCCTGACAGAGCCGCTTGAAGGACACTGACTGTCTGCTATAAGCTTACACTGGAAACCTTTTTTCTTTGTAAAAGCACGCTAAAGAGACACCAGATATGATTGGCAACTGTCAAAGCACGCTGGCACAGGTCTGCAGAGCACACGCTGAAGTAGGCCTGACACCCAGACGCTTGCAGACAACTAACTGATCTTCTATTACAGTGAAAAAAAATGATTTCTTTAAAATCTAAAGCTTAAGCTATTGTTAAAACAGATATGAGTGGTGGCACTGACTGTGCAAATGGGCAAGGCATCCAACCTGACACAGAAGCTGGCAGGCAGGCAACTGCTCTTCTATTACAGTGAAAAAAAATTATTTATTTTAAATCTAAAGCTTAACCAATTGTTAAAACAGATATGAGTGGTGGCACTGGGCTAGTGGGCACAGTATCCAATGTGAACCTCACACAGAAGCTGGCAGGCAAGCAACTGCTCTTCTATTACAGTGGAAACAAAATTTTGGTTGTAAAAGCACGCTATAGAGACACAAGATATGAGTGGCAACTGTCAAAGCACGCTGGCAGGGTTGTGCAGGGCACACGCTGAAGGAAGGCCTGACAGAGCCGCTTGAAGGACACTGACTGTCTGCTATTAGCTTACACTGGAAACCTTTTTTCTTTGTAAAAGCACGCTAAAGAGACACCAGATATGATTGGCAACTGTCAAAGCATGCTGGCACAGGTCTGCAGAGCACACGCTGAAGTAGGCCTGACACCCAGACGCTTGCAGACAACTAACTGATCTTCTATTACAGTGAAAAAAATGATTTCTTTAAAATCTAAAGCTTAACCAATTGTTAAAACAGATATGAGTGGTGGCACTGGGCAAGTAGGCACAGTATCCAATGTGAACCTCACACAGAAGCTGGCAGGCAGGCAACTGCTCTTCTATTACAGTGGAAACAAAATTTTGGTTGTAAAAGCACGCTATAGAGACACCAGATATGAATGGCAACTGTCAAAGCACGCTGGCACAGGTCTGCAGAGCACACGCTGAAGTAGGCCTGACACCCAGATGCTTGCAGACAACTAACTGATCTTCTCTTACAGTGAAAAAAAATGATTTCTTTAAAATCTAAAGCTTAAGCTATTGTTAAAACAGATATGAGTGGTGGCACTGACTGTGCAAATGGGCAAGGCATCCAACCTGACACAGAAGCTGGCAGGCAGGCAACTGCTCTTCTATTACAGTGAAAAAAATTATTATTTTTTTTTTTTTTAAATTCTTTATTTTGGTGTGCAATAAAGAGATAACATACAGGCTGGTAGTGCCACAACAGCATCTACGAGCTTAACGAGGTCAAACAATAATGTACAGTGTCATGGCATGAGTGACGATTGCACTTTTTTTTTAAAGGAACAGGCTTCATCATAGATAATAGATAATAGTATAACATTTGAGTTATAACCTTGGTGTTGTAAGCTCTGGTATTTGACATAAGGTAAAATAACAATTATAAATCATTGATAAGGTGTGCACATAGTTTAACATTTATAAAACAGGTTAGGTATTTGCTGGATGGTCATAATGAATTATTCTGTCGCTTGGTGACAGTAGTCTGAGGTTAAAAATCATAATATGCTTTGTCGCTTTTGCTTCTGACCTTTAATATTGCACCTAGCTTGTGCTTAAGTGTGGGGTGTGTATCCCGAACATTAAAAGCCTCTCTGACTCATCATGTCCCACAACGCGCAGGCAGTTAGTTTGCATTTCAGTGTATCAGTCGATGGTTGAATCACGTCAATGAGGTGGTCTAATTGTGCATGTTCAAATGCTACCTTTGGTATAGTAATTAAACTCACTGTGCTTCCACCAAACAGCAGCAATCCAGAGACAGGCTGGTTAAGTTCACCGGATGCATACTCGTGTTTACGTTGTGGCCTATAGGCGAGCTTGTGAATGGGGTACGATTGAGACAAGCTTAACCTGATACTTAACTATGGTGTGCGGTTCGTATAAGCTGGGGTATATGGTGTTATCGTAGGGGGACCAATCGTGCGGTGAGGCACTGGAAGAAGTGGCAGTTTTATACATTTATGGCTGTCGCTTATGACTCATGTATTCGCCCTGGGGTCGATTGGCGTCGTGTGTCCTGTGGTTATATACACTACATAAGGGGCTTACATTGCTTCTGCTGGGGGACGCCGTGCCCTATAGTGATTGACTTTTGGCGCTTGAGTCTCTGACACGGAGGGTAACGGGATGGCCGTTTAGTCAAGGCTTCCCCTCATATCTGTCCCCGTGTCTTACGTGTGTGAGTACCTTCTGTCAGTCGTGTACTCTGTGTCCTCTGTCTAGCATCAGGTCGTGGCCTGTCAGTTAGCCTGCCGCTAGGTCGGTGGGAGCCCCTGTGTTTCAGACTATAAGTTGTGGCCCCAATGTCTATGCTACCCTCTGAGTGCATCTCTGAGCGTCACAGGACATAGGGTCGCCCGCCATGCGGTGCCAGCTACTCATGCTATTAAACAAAAACATGCCAGTGTATGAAGCAAGAAAAAAAAATAAAAAAAAAATCACGGTATTAGTAAAGAAACTATTAACATTAAGTCCATACGAGACAAACAGTGGTTACCAATGGGGAAAGGCTTAAGAAGAGCCTCTCCGTTATACATGTCCTGCGATATAACCTTGAAGGCACAATGTGCGAGTAAAACCTTTCCGATGGCAATGAGGTCGGTGTGAGTGCATGTAGCTTTCTGCTGCCATCAGACCCCTAAGGAGGGGTAGGTAGCTGATTCTGTCTCTCCCCCTCAGTGCGGTGAGGGATGTTGCTGGCGTGGTTTACCCCTTTTTGTCTCTGCTCTGGAGCCGTTGTCTTGCTCTTCTTCCCCGCCTGACGCGTCCTTGGGCCTTTTATTGCCCTGGGTCAGAGGTGATGCCTTCAGTTGTTGTAAGTCCCTCAGGAATCTTGTGGGGTCTTCCTCCGGTGATAGCGACAATACAGTGTCTTTGTAGGGTACGACCAGTGTACCCGTTGCTCCCCAACGGTAGCGGATACCGCTATCTCTTAACTGGCTTGTGATTGGGATAAGTTTACGTCTTTCCATCAGGGTTGTGAAGGGGAGGTCGTCGAAAACTCTGATACTGTAGTTATCCACAGCGGTGGTAGGCGATTTTCGGGAGTGGGCCATGAGCGCTGCCTTGACAGAAACGTCCCTAGTGATGGCAATGATGTCTCTAGAGGCGTCTGCTGGGGCTGTTGGGGCCTTTCTGATCCTGAAAGCTGCAGTTATCGGCCGTGCCTCTCCCACTCGCCTGGCTCCCATTAACTCTGCAATTTTATTTGCGTACTCTAGTAGTGCTTCGGGGCCTACCTCTTCAGGGGCTCCCCTGATGCGCACATTTCTCTTCCGATGGCGCGTTTCGATCGCTGTGACAGTGCGGGATAGGCTCTGGAGTTGTTGTGACAGGGCCTCCACCCTTGTTGTGGTCTCTGTAAGTACCGAGTCTCTGTTAGTTTCTCGTGTTTCTACGGCCCCCAGGCGCGTGGTGATGTTTGCCACCTCTGCTTGTACCCCAGCGAGGTCTGATTTCCAAACCTCCCGCAGGTCCAGTAGTAGTCTTTTGATGTCGCCTTTCGTAGAGGGCGAGTCATCGGAGTCGGAGTCCCCTTGTCTGTACACTGCGGTTGTAGGCTGCTCGGTTTGGGGGTCTTCGTCTTCGCTGGACGCATCCGACTCACTGGCGCTGCTAGGCCTGTCCGGCGCCATCTTTGGCTGCGGAGGGTGCTGCGGCCTGTCAAAGGATCGCCTGATGTCGGGTTGGTGAGAGCCCTCTGTGCGGGCGAGCTTCTTACTTCTTCGCCCCATCTCTCTGTGGGGTGTTCCGCTCTATTTGTTCCTCGATTTGGAGGGCTTTGTATCGTGATTTTGTGGCTTTTCAGCTAGTTTTGTGCGTTTTGAGCAGGAGCTCCACACAGACACGTCTTGCTCGCTCCGTTGCTTGGCCACGCCCCCCAAAATTATTTATTTTAAATCTAAAGCTTAACCAATTGTTAAAACAGATATGAGTGGTGGCACTGGGCTAGTGGGCACAGTATCCAATGTGAACCTCACACAGAAGCTGGCAGGCAGGCAACTGCTCTTCTATTACAGTGGAAACAAAATTTTGGCTGTAAAAGCACGCTATAGAGACACAAGATATGAGTGGCAACACGCTGAAGGAAGGCCTGACAGAGCCGCTTGAAGGACACTGACTGTCTGCTATTAGCTTACACTGGAAACCTTTTTTCTTTGTAAAAGCACGCTAAAGAGACACCAGATATGATTGGCAACTGTCAAAGCACCTGGCACAGGTCTGCAGAGCACACGCTGAAGTAGGCCTGACACCCAGACGCTTGCAGACAACTAACTGATCTTCTATTACAGTGAAAAAAAATGATTTCTTTAAAATCTAAAGCTTAAGCTATTGTTAAAACAGATATGAGTGGTGGCACTGACTGTGCAAATGGGCAAGGCATCCAACCTGACACAGAAGCTGGCAGGCAGGCAACTGCTCTTCTATTACAGTGAAAAAAAAATATTTATTTTAAATCTAAAGCTTAACCAATTGTTAAAACAGATATGAGTGGTGGCACTGGGCTAGTGGGCACAGTATCCAATGTGAACCTCACACAGAAGCTGGCAGACAGGCAACTGCTCTTCTATTACAGTGAAAAAAATGATTTCTTTAAAATCTAAAGCTTAACCAATTGTTAAAACAGATATGAGTGGTGGCACTGACTGTGCAAATGGGCAAGGCATCCAACCTGACACAGAAGCTGGCAGGCAGGCAACTGCTCTTCTATTACAGTGAAAAAAAAATATTTATTTTAAATCTAAAGCTTAACCAATTGTTAAAACAGATATGAGTGGTGGCACTGGGCTAGTGGGCACAGTATCCAATGTGAACCTCACACAGAAGCTGGCAGGCAAGCAACTGCTCTTCTATTACAGTAAAAAAAAAAAAATTATTTTAAATGTAAAGCTTAACCTATTGTTAAAACAGATATGAGTGGTGGCACTGGGCAAATAGGCACAGTATCCAATGTGAACCTCACACAGAAGCTGGCAGGCAGGCACCTGCAATTACATTACACAGGAAAAAAAAAAAAGCAGCCTGATGTTATAGCCCTAAAAAGGGCTTTTTGGGGTGCTGTCCTTACAGCAGAGATCAGATGAGTCCTTCAGGATTGTAGTGTACCCTAGCCTAGCTATCAATTTCCCTATCTAATCAGCAGCAGCTAAACTTTCCCTCCTCTCACTAAGCATGCATCTTCCGAATGAATCGAAAATGGATGCTGGGAGGGAGGTTGGAGGGTGTGGAAGGGAGGGAGTGCTGCTGATTGGCTGGAATGTGTCTGCTGACCGAGAGGCACAGGGTCAAAGTTTGCCCAATGATGACGAATAGGGGGCGGATCGAACTGCGCATGTGTCCGCCCGCTGTGGCGAATGCAAACAGGCTAATTTCGCCAGGAACTGTTCGCCGGCGGACAGTTCGGTACATCACTAGTGTCGGGCTGTCGCAAATCAAGCGCCTCACTGGCATGTTGTTTCAACGCTGGATTTCTGCAAAGTGCGCCATGGCTGTGTAGGAACGCCTGAAATGGCCACACACCTTCCTGGCCTGCTTCAGGACGTCCTGTAAGCCTGTGTACTTATGCACAAAGCATTGTACGATCAGATTACACACATGTGCCATGCACGGCACATGTGTCAACTTGCCCAACTTCAATGCCGCTAACAAATTTGTTCCGTTGTCACAAACCACTTTGCCGATATCCAGTTGCTGCGGAGTCAGCCACTTTTCCACCTGTGCGTTCAGGGCAGACAGGAGTACTTGTCCGGTGTGACTCTCTGCTTTCAAGCAAGTCAAACCGAAGACAGCGTGACACTGCCGTATCCGGGATGTGGAATAGTACATGAGGAGCTGGGGGGGTGCCGTTGATGTGGAGCAAGACGCAGCATGCTTGGCAGCCGTCAGCAATTTTACCCAATGCGCAGTGTAGGTGATATACCTGCCCTGACCATGCTTTGCAGACCAGGTATCAGTGGTCAGATGGACCCTTGCCCCAACACTGTGTGCCAGACATGCCATTACTTCCTTTTGCACAATCGAGTACAGGTTGGGGATTGCCTTTTGTGAAAAGAAATTTCGTCCGGGTACCTTCCACTGCGGTGTCCCAATAGCCACAAATTTTTTGAATGCCTCAGACTCCACCAGCTTGTATGGTAAAAGCTGGCGGGCTAATAGTTCAGACAAACCAGCTGTCAGACGCTGGGCAAGGGGGTGACGTTCTGACATTGGCTTCTTACGCTCAACCATGTCCTTGACAGACACCTGACTGTGGGCAGATGAGCGGGAACTGCTCAAGGCGAGAGAAGGAGTGGCGGATGGTTGAGAGGGGGCAAGGAGGACAGCAGTGGTTGACGTGGCTGAAGATGCTGGACCAGGAGGAGGATATCGGCTTTGAGTTTGTGTGCTGCTTGTACTCATGTGTTCATCCCATAGGCGTTTGTGATGTGCGATCATGTGCCTACGCAAAGCAGTTACACCTAGGTGGGTGTTAGACTTCCCACGACTCAGTTTCTTTTGGCACAGGTTGCAAATGGCATCGCTGTTGTCAGAGGCAGACACACAAAAAAAATGCCACACTGCTGAGCTCTGCAATGATGGCATTCTGGTGGTGGACACAGCATGCGTTGATTGGCGTGCTGTCGGGCTGACCCCAGGTGCGGATGCATGCTGTCTGACTGTGCCACTAGCTCCTTGCGACGACCTCCCTCTGCTTCCAACTCGTCTCCTCCTCCTCTCTGTCTCCCCATCTGAACTTTCGCCCTGTTCTTCTTCTTGCCAAGCGGGCACCCACGTGACATCCATGGACGCATCGTCATCATCAACCGCTTCACTTGTATCTGACAACTCAGCAAAGGAAGCAGCAGCGGGTACAACATCATCATCATCACACCGTACGTCCATGTGTGTAATGCTGCCTGACTGAGACATATCCCTGTTATCTACATCCTCTGGCAATAATGTTTGCGCATCACACATTTCTTCAAACGGATGTGTAAATAACTCCTCTGACAGATAAAGGCTGTGGTGCTAGTGTTAGTGGTGGCGGCAGGCGGGTGAGTGGTATCTTGAGAGGTGCCCGAAGCTAAGCTGGAGGAGGATGGTGCATCAAGGTTCCAAGCGGAAGCTGTAGAAGATTGGGTGTCCTGTGTTAGTCAGTCAACTATGTCCTCAGAACTTTTCAACTTCATGGTACGTGGCCTCTGAAAATTGGGCATTATTCTAGGGCAAAAGGGAATCACAGCACGACGACCACGACGGCCCCTGCGGGGTGGCCTGCCTCTGCCTGTCATTTTTTTGGGATTAGTGGTACTATGCTTGCAAGCTACTGTGAGACCAGATATGAGTGGCAATGTGCACTGGCAGAGGTTGGTAGAGTACACGCTGTAGGCCTGACACACCCGCTTGAAGACAAGTAACTGCTATTCAATCTATAACAGTGAAAAAAGTTTTTTGGTTTTAAATGCACGCTATTGTGACACCAGATATGAGTGGCAATGTGCACTTGCAGAGGTTGGCAGAGTACACGCTGTAGGCCTGACACACCCGCTTGAAGACAACTAACTGCTATTCAATCTATAACAGTGAAAAAAGTTTTTGGGTTTTAAATGCACGCTATTGTGACACCAGATATGAGTGGCAATGTGCACTTGCAGAGGTTGGCAGAGTACACGCTGTAGGCCTGACACACCCGCTTGAAGACAAGTAACTGCTATTCAATCTATAACAGTGAAAAAAGTTTTTGGGTTTTAAATGCACGCTATTGTGACACCAGATAGGAGTGGCAATGTGCACTTGCAGAGGTTGGCAGAGTACACGCTGTAGGCCTGACACACCCGCTTGAAGACAAGTAACTGCTATTCAATCTATAACAGTGAAAAAAGTTTTTTGGTTTTAAATGCACGCTATTGTGACACCAGATATGAGTGGCAATGTGCACTTGCAGAGGTTGGCAGAGTACACGCTGTACGCCTGACACCCGCTTGCAGACAAGTAACTGCTATTCAATCTATAACAGTGAAAAAAGTTTTTGGGTTTTAAATGCACGCTATTGTGACACCAGATATTAGTGGCAATGTGCACATGCAGAGGTTGGCAGAGTACACGCTGTAGGCCTGACACACCCGCTTGAAGACAAGTAACTGCTATTCAATCTATAACAGTGAAAAAAGTTTTTTGGTTTTAAATGCACGCTATTGTGACACCAGATATGAGTGGCATTGTGCACTTGCAGAGGTTGGCAGAGTACACGCTGTAGGCCTGACACCCGCTTGAAGACAACTAACTGCTTTTCAATCTATAACAGTGAAAAAAAGTGTTTTGGTTTTAAATGCACGCTATTGTGACACCAGATATGAGTGACACTGTGCACTGGCAGAGGTTGGCAGAGTACACGCTGTAGGCCTGACACCCGCTTGCAGACAAGTAACTGCTATTCAATCTATAACAGTGAAAAAAGTTTTTTTGTTTTAAATGCACGCTATTGTGACACCAGATATGAGTGGCATTGTGCACTTGCAGAGGTTGGCAGAGTACACGCTGTAGGCCTGACACCCGCTTGAAGACAACTAACTGCTTTTCAATCTATAACAGTGAAAAAAGTTTTTGGGTTTTAAATGCACGCTATTGTGACACCAGATATGAGTGGCTCTGTGCACTGGCAGAGGTTGGCAGAGTACACGCTGTTGGCCTGACACACAGACGCTTGCAGACAACTAACTGCTATTCAATCTATTACAGTGAAAAAAAGTTTTGGGGTTTTTAAATGCACGCTTTTGTGCCACCAGATATGAGTGGCACTGTGCACTGGCAGAGAAGACGCTGTTGGCCTGACACACAGACGCTTGCAGACAACTAACTGCTATTCAATCTATAACAGTGAAAACAATGTTTTTGTTTTTAAATGCACGCTATTGTGACACCAGATATGAGTGGCACTGTGCACTGGCAGAGGTTGGCAGAGTACACGCTGTAGGCCTGACACACAGACGCTTGCAGACAACTAACTGCTATTCAATCTATTACAGTGAAAAAAATGTTTTTGTTTTAAATGCAAGCTATTGTGACACCAGATATGAGTGGTGGCACTGGGCAAGTGGGCACAGTATCCCCAGTGAGCCTGACACAGAAGCTGGCAGGCAGGCAGGCAACTGTAATTAGATTACACAAAAAAAGCAGACTGATGTTCTAGCCATAAAAAGGGCTTTTTGGGGTGCTGTCCTTACAGCAGAGATCGAATGAGTCCTTCAGGACTGTAGTGGACACTGAATACACTAGCCTAGCTATACATTTCCCTATCAAATGAGCAGCAGCTGCACTTTCCCTCCTCTATCTAAGAATGCAGCTTCAGAATGAATCTAAAATGGATGCTGTACAGGAGGTGGGAGGGTCTGGAAGGGAGGGTCTGCTGCTGATTGGCTGGAATGTGTCTGCTGACTGTGAGGCACAGGGTCAAAGTTTAGTCAATGATGACGAATAGGGGGCGGATCGAACCGCACATGTGTTCGCCCGCCGTGGCGAACGCGAACACGCTATGTTCGCCAGGAACTATTCGCCTGCGAACAGTTCGGTACATCACTAATGTTCATAATTTAGTTTTTTCTTGAAATAAAATATAATATGAACCTCTGAATAGGTAATGGATTCAAGCAATAGAAAAAAAAAACTAAATTTGGTTCATTCAATTGTATTGAGTGAATTCAATGGAATGAGAGACAGAAAAAAATAGATTTAGAATTGCATAAGAAAGCCAAATATGGCAAATATTAAAAAACAAAAACAAAAAAAAAACATTGCTGCCAAGTGAGATGTTGAATAAGAGCTTGTGAAATATGTTTTGGTTGAAAAAGTTTGTTTTGATCGGTTTTGCCGCACACTATTTTTGCTTCCATTTTTTTCACGTGTAATTCTTAATTTGCAACCCCACTATTCAAATAACGTAGTGTTTGTTCAAGCAATGTTCAGCATATGTTGGCAATTTATACATAAATTATAATTGAGGAGAATTTGTTTTACTTTCTCTTTGTACAGTATAAGTAATACTTTTAAGTAAACAGCAAACGCGACACAGCAAAAACACCCTAGGCAAACATGTGGCAGCAAATCGGAATCCCTTTAGTCAAATGAAGTGTCCAAAGTCGTGAGTGTTGAAGTACTCAGACAACTACATAAAACAAATAGATTGAGGAAATGTAAGCCAGCCTGTCATAATCTTGCTCTTCACTTTTCGGCATTAATTATATTGCCGGTACCATAGCTTTCTGCCCAGGGCAATGTATGAATAAACCCAGTAAGCAGATGGAGTCTCCCAGGAGAATATGAATGTCATATTGCCTGTTGCTGGAAAAATGTAACCCAAGATAAAAATGTTATCAACACTTGTATTCAAAAAGCAAAAAAGAATAAATCCAAACTTTACTTCTGTATTAAATTAATTCCATCCTTTATATATTCCTTGTATTATTAAGTGTGAAATAAGTTTTGCAAATCCTAATTTAATAGAGCAGAGAGTCTGGAGCTTTACTAATATAATAAGGTTTATGGAGAGACAGTCGGTAGCCTGCTTTTCAGTAGGGCCTCGAATCGGACCAGTTTTGCTCTTTTTTATATTTTTATGTTTACTTTTTTTTTTAGCAACTTTTGTCTTCAGTTCAGATGATCTCAGAACACATTCTTTAGCAAATTGTTTGGAGGAGGATGATAGTTGGTGTTCTTGTAATAATGGGGATGAAAATAGTTAGTGAGACTCAGATTAACTAGGAGAGTTTTAAAGAATTGTGGGTAAAACGTGTGATCATCTCTACTACATAATATATTCTTTAGTAACTAGAAGCATGCTGAATCCTGACAGCAAAGGGACCCATTTTATTGGTTCCAACATTATTTAATTGATTCCTATTAACACCTAAAGCATCAAATCTTCCAATTTGCCATCATAACAATTGGGTCCATAAATTAAAGTTTTTATATTTAATTTTGTATTTTTTGCGTAGCAAAAATGTAATTTACAATGTGTGCCTGTCTGTTAGCTGTGCAGGTACAGCCAAAGCACACAGTGCAAATTAATTTAACCCTCATGATACCACCTCAGTTTTTTACAGGCAACATAATGTATTATCACCTATGATTCTATGAGTAGAAAGAGGTAACCAACTTTTAACATAGTTTTTTTTATTTTTGCTTACTTTCTTAAAAAGTGAAACATATGATTTTAAATGACATATTGATTTTGGAATTCACACTTTCTTCTTCTAGTGTATTTTAGCTATTAGAAATTTGTGATTTACACTTTCTTTCCACCTTTAGATAATAGTAATCAGATTGAATTATAGTAATTATTCTAATAGGTTCTGAATCTATTGTTAACAATTGAAACCAACAATTAATACATTCTAATGTGGCTAGTGTAGTCACCTTTTCCTTCTGGTCAACCATCTATTACCTTTGGGTCAATTATTTTTCAGTTAGAGTAACCTCTGATAATTAGGCTATTTTCGAGTAATTTAATATGTTAGCATTCTACCAGAAATCAGGTGGTGATCAGAGATTGTTCTAACGATTAGTTCAAGTGTCAAATGACATTTAAAGGGACACTATATTCACCAGAACAACTATGGCTTATTATATTTGTTCAGGTTAGTATAATTATTCCCTTCAGGCTTTTTGCAGTAAACACTGTCTTTTCAGAAAAAAGGCAGCGTTTACATTACAGCCTAGGGACACCTTCACTGGCCACTCCTCATATGGCTACTAGAGGTGCTTCCTGGGTCAGTGCTGCACAGTGTGACTGATATTCAGTGTCTCCACCCTCTGCATGGAGACTCTGAACTTTCCTTATAGAGCTGCATTGATTCAATGCATTTCTATAAGGAGATGCTGATTGTCCAGGACTGACAGTGGCATCTCTAGGATTCATTTTTAGGGGGGGCACATGGTGGGCCAGGGACAAAAGTAGGGGGGCACATTTTACCCCGCCCTCACTGCAGTTTGACCCCGCCCCTGCCACATGTTAAGCCCTGCCCCCGACACAATGTGTTGTTTTTTGTTTTTTTTTATAATCCCTGGTGGAGATTTACCAGATTTTACTAATTACATGACGTAAAGTCATGATTTTATAAAGGACACGGAAGCGAGTATTAGGCTTTATCTCTTTCTTTATTCCTCAGCAGCAAAGAAAGGATATTGATATTTTAATATAGCAATAACAAGAAAAAACACAGGATACCCGTAAGGGTTAACATATATAACATTCCAAACATATTAACCAATGGGATCAATCCTTGTTCTATGTCTCCTCATGTGACCTAATCCACTTCCTCTTTCTAGCTGACGCCGAAGCTGAGCATATCAACAGGTAAAATTATGAACTTGAACTGTCTCAGGTAGAGGGTTCCAGTGAGTCTGTTTCGGTATAGATAGGCAGGAGAAGGTGATCCTGAACATTCCATTACAGGGTTAAGCTGTAGGAAACAGAGAGATATGTGGTAAAATATCGCCTCCGTGTCCTTTATAAAATCATGACTTTACGCCATGTAAATTAGTAAAATCTGGTAATTGTATTAAAGGACACGGAGGCTCATATTTGGCTAGTTTAAAGCTGTGATATAACCATAGATGAGATATGTTCTGTTGGTCTGAAGTAGTATTCTTTGAACGTTGATTCCTGGGACCAATCACCTGTGCGGAGAAGGACTTCCAATTTACAGCCCATAGAGAATGCCTTTGAGGCCATAGCACATCTCGCGGAGTGCGCTCCATAAACTGGTGTGTCGATGTTAGCAGCTGACATTATCCATTTTACCCAGCGTGCCAGAGTTACTGTGGATATTGGGTGATGAGGTTTTCTGACAGCCAAGAACAGGTCGTGTGTTGTTGGGTTCCGAAATGCCTGTGTCAGACGTTCGTATTCCTGGAGGCATGCCACCGGGCAGAGGTTAGCATTGTGAGGAAAGGCGGGATAGAAGACTGACGTGATTTTTGATTTCGTACGTCTGGTAATAGTAAACAGGACACCTTGGGGGGTGAAGGACCGTGCATCGATATCCAGGGCTCGAACGTCTGACACCCTTTTGCAGGAGATTAGGCACAGGAGCATAGCTAATTTTGCGGACACTTGTTTGAGTGTGAGATCTGCGTTTGGAGGCCAGTCTTCCAGTAAACAAAGGACTATATTAAACATCCCATAAGGCCGTTTAGCGGGGTTGAGGTGGGCGTGCAAATTTTATGCCTCGTAGAAGCCGGCATACCAATAAGTGTTTCCCAGCCGGGAAACCGTCCCATCCGTCATGGGCAGCTGAAATCGCTGATCTATACACATTTATGGTGCGATAGGCCAAGCCTTGATCATACAGGGTAGTAAGGAAACTGAGTACCTGGTTTATATGGGATCCCCTGATTCCACGTGGGTGCCACGACCTGCCCCTGGTCGGGAAAAATGGTGGCTGTGTTCTGGGTTCGGGAGGCTGAAATCGTGTTGTGGCGGAGCCTCTGTAGCCCCGGTGAGAAGTCCGGGGATGGCGGCCAGACAGATGACCCCGCTGTCTGCCGGCCCCACCAAAAACCCTCTGCGAGAACACACGCTTCATATTATTTTGCGCCTTGTCAAGTGACGTGAAAGTGCTGACATAGTTTTCCAGGGTTTTTACAAAGTCATCTCTGAATAGGAGACCTTTTGCCTGTATGCCAGGCTCTGAAATTGCTAGATCTATTAGCATTGGTTCAATTTTCATTAATATGGCTTTATGCCGTTCTGTGGCCAAATCGGTATTGGCGTTTCCAATTAGGCAAATGCCTCTCTGGATTGATCCCCTGATGGCCAGTAAGTCAACAGAGGTTCCCTCAGCAAGAGCAGTTTCAACTAAGTCGAACATTTTTGCTATAGGCCCGAGAATGTCTAGGACCTTGTCTTGGCAATGTTTGAGGGAGTAGTCCAGTCCCATTTTGGCCTTCCACCCCGTCTTGCCCAGGAACTGGGTGATCTTGGGGTCCACCTCTGGGGTTACACAAGCCATGTCCGGGACCATGGGGCTTGGGCATTCTGCCCTTAACTTACTCCTTGTGGCCTCATCAAGGGGTTTTCTTACCCTGGTTGCTATGTAGATGGCCACGTGCGTTATGGGATACCAGTCCGCTGAGCGCGGATTGTGCAGGGTATCCGGATCAAAGAGGGGTTCCCCTTGGGGATCTTAAACTGCGGATTCGTCCGCCTCTTGCTCAGAGTCTATCGTTTGGAGTGCAGTCTCGCTGCGCTCAGGGGACAAGTTGTCTAAATCAACCGGGTCGATGGCATTGGACCCATCTGACACCTCCTCTGAGTCCGAATCGGAGTCGGACGAATCTTGTAGGGCTTTTGCCCTCTTCCAATTCCGCACCGCTTTTGCCCGGCGGGGGGCTCTTTTACGTGGGAGCACCACGTCCTCAGTTTCAACAGGGCGCAACCTGTCCGTCACACTGGTTTTGGAGGCAGCACCTGTTAGATGGTGCGTTTTGCAAGTAGCCTTGCGGCCGCTAGGGACCATCGGCTTACTATCAGAGATTACAGGGCCTGAGCTGGGGGTTCTGCCAGATGCCCTTATAGTGGAGGAGATAGTGTGTGACAAGGTGTGTAATGATATTGATGTTACAAAGTTTTGGAGTCCAGTAGCCAGATCAGCAATGTTTTCTGCCAGAGGTAGCCACTCGTTACCCAGGTGGTTGAGCCCCTGAGCCTTGAGTGGCCGTCTGGTCTTAAGCAGAGATGGGAGACTGGAACAGAGAGATAATAATCGTCGTGAGGCAAGCCGAGGTCAGTGGGAAGGAGAAGCAGCAAAGTCAAAACGGTCCAAATTCAGCAACAGGTAGGAGAAACAGGAACAAGCTTGATTAGAGAGTACAGGAACCACAATAATCTGGCAAAGGTACAGAGACAGGAAGTGGCTTTTATAGGCCAAGAACCAGACACATCACCAGACACAGCTGACGAGACTTGTCACTGATACCAATGCTTGTAGAGTCAAGGTTACCAGATTTCAGGTACATATGCAAAAGGCAGGCTGGTGTACTGGTAAGGAAGAGGTTTAGCAGCATGTAAACCAGGGTTCGAAACCCAGCAGAGTCAGTTCCTCACATTACTCCCACCTCTACAGGTGCAGCCTCTGGATGCCCTATTTCCTGGTTTAGCAGGGTACTGTGCATGGAAAGACTGAAGAAGATCAGGAGCATGAATATTGTCCACTGGTTCCCATGATCTATCCTCCTCACCATAGCCTTTCCAATGAACCAAATATTGAAGCTTGTTGCGGAATATCCTGGAGTCAAGAATTTTTTCCACCTCCTATTCATATTCACCATCCACGAGGACTGGTGGTGGGGCAGGCAGGGCTCGACCAGGGAAAGTATTTTCATGAAAAGGTTTAAGCAGTGCAATGTGAAACACCGGATGTATTTTCATGGAATCTGGAAGTTGCAGACGGAAGGTGACAGCATTGATCTGAGCGATGATCTCAAAAGGTCCCATGAACCTTTGACCCAATTTATGAGAAGGAATCCTAAGCTTAAGATTATTTGTTGACAGCCAAACCTTGTCACCAACATAATAAACTGGGGCCTCCTTTCTATGCCGATCAGCAGCTCTTTTGTAACATTCCTGAGCCTCCGAAAGAGTCTTCTTCAACAGTTCTTGGGAATCTCGTAAGGCGGTTAGCCGGTCAGTGACTGCAGGAATGGAAGTAGTAATTGGGAGACTCACTAGAAAGGTTGGATGGTAACCATAATTGGCAAAAAATGGGCTCAGAGAAGTGGAGCAATGTTGGGCATTGTTATAGGCAAATTCCGCCCATGGGTAGAAAATCCAGCCAGTCATCCTGCAGGTAACTAATATAGCACCGCAAATATTGTTCTAAAGTCTGGTTGGTTCGCTCAGTCTGTCCATTACTTTGTGGATGAAAAGCTGACGACAGATTTACATTAATACCTAGAATAGAACAAAAATATTTCCAAAAATGAGATGTAAACTGCACTCCCCTGTCAGAAATTACTTCATCAGGCACTCCATGCAAGCAAAATATTTCCCGAATAACTAGGTCAGCAGTCTGTTTAGCTGAAGGGAGACCACGAGCTGGTATGAAATGACTCATCTTAGTTAACCGGTCCACAACAACAAGAATGGTAGTGTGTTCCTTAGAGGGAGGTAGTTCCACAATAAAGTCCATGGATATAGATCCCCAGGGACGATGAGGAATAGGAAGAGGCTGAAGCATGCCAACAGGGGATGAGCGAGGAGTCTTATGTCTGGCACATACATCACAAGAGGACACATACTTCTTAACATCCTCATAATATTTAGGCCACCAAAAGGATCGGGTAAGTAGTTCTTGTGTCTTTCGGATTCCTTCATGACCTGCTGGTTTTGAGTCATGGTAGAGACGTAAAACGTCCAGTCGCACTGATTCTGGAACAAACAGACGTTGTTGAAAAATCCAAAACCCATTAAGCATGGTCATATGAAGATCACGAAAAACTGGATCTTCAGCGTAGCCCTTTTTAATGCGAGACGTTAGATCAGAAGGAAAGGTAACTCCCAAAAATATACTCTCAGGCAAGATGGTGGCTTTGGTTACTGTAGTATGGAGGGGGTCAGCTATCCTAGACAAGGCATCTGCCTTGCCATTTCTGGAACCAGGGCGGTATGAAATCAAAAAATTAAAAACATTCCAGATTTTTGTGATCTGTGAGGACACTAATTGGATGGGTGGCTCCCTCCAAGAGATGTCTCCATTCGGCAAAGGCAGCTTTTATAGCCAAAAGTTCTTTATTCCCTAGGTCATAATTTCTTTCTGCTGGTAACATCTGGCGGGAATAGAAGGCACATGGATGTAACAACATCTTAGGTCCAGTCCTTTGAGACAGTATAGCCCCAACAGCTGAATCAGAAGCATCTACCTCTACAGTAAATAGCAATTCTGGCGGAGGATGTACCAGGATAGGGACAGATGTAAACAGTGTCTTTAATCTGGAAAATGCAGTGTCAGCCTTATTGGACCACTGAAAAGGAGTCCCTTTACGTGTAAGTTCAGTGATCGGTGTAATAACGGCAGAGAAATTCTTAATGAAACGCCTGTAAAAATTGGCAAACCCCACAAATCTCTGAATATCTTTTTCATTTTTAGGGATGGGCCAGTCCAGCACAGCTTTAATATTACTTGCGTCCATACTTAAACCTTTAGGAGTTATTACATATCCCAGGAATTGAATTTCTGTTTGTTCAAACTCACATTTTTCCAGTTTAATGTATAGGTGGTGGGTACGAATGCGCTCAAGAACAATGCAGACCTGTTTTCTGTGATTTTCAAGATTATCAGAAAATATCAGGATATCATCCAAATATGCCACAACAAACTGATCCAGGAGATCCCGTAGTACATCATTGATTAGATGCTGAAAAGTTGCAGGGGCATTACAAAGCCCCAATGGCATTACTAGATATTCGTAATGTCCGTACCTGGTTCTGAAAGCTGTTTTCCATTCATCATTTGGTCTTATGCGAACCAGATTATATGCCCCCGTAGATCAAGCTTCGTAAATATTTTAGCTGAGCGAAGTCTCTCCAGAAGTTAAGGAATGAGAGGCAAGGAATAGCGGTTTTTAACAGTGATTTTATTAATGTCCCTGTAATCGACACATGGCCGTAGACTGCCATCTTTCTTTTCTACAAAGAATATAGGAGCTCCTGCTGGAGAAGTAGATGGTCGAATAAAGCCTTTGGCAAGATTTTCTTGTATGTATTCACGAAGTGCTTTCAATTCAGGCTCAGAAAGGGAGTATATACGGCCAAATGGGATAGCAGCTCCAGGTAGCAGCTCTATGGGGCAATCATAAGGCCTGTGAGGTGGGAGCTGATCAGCATTCGTCTTATCACAGACATCTGCAAAATCCCGATATTGTAGAGGAAGCTTAGTTAAGTTTGTAGCAACCATTTCATTAATTGTTGTGGCAACAGGTGTTGCCTTAGAGGGTTGACAATTCATTAAGCAGTGTTCTGAAGGAAAGGACAAAGTTCTAGTCTTCCAATCAATCTGTGGGTTATGCAGAGCAAGCCAGGGTTAGGTATACCCAAAATCACTTTAAACTGTGTTGAGGAAATTAGGTGGAAAGATATAGACTCATGGTGATTCACTTCCATAATCAATTTTAAGGGCACAGTCTCATGTGTAACCGGGCCTGATGTAAGTGGAGAACCGTCTACTGTTTCCATTAACACAGGTGAAGATTTAGGGATAGACTGAATTTTATTTCCTGCTGCAAATGTAATATCCATAAAGTTTCCGACTGCTCCAGAATCTATCATAGCTGTAGTTGAAATTTTATTGTCACCATATTGCAAAGTGATAGGCACCACCAAATGAGGATGTTGAGTCATCATACCCTCTTCACCCTGAGCCAGAGAAAACAAGGGTTGTGTGACAGAATCCAGTTGGTCTGAAATCTGGGATTGGTGTTGAATCTGTGCACCCTCAGCTGTCATAGCTATTGTTCTTTTAGACTTGCTAGGGCAATTGATGGCATAATGCCCTGCACTACCACAATACAGGCATAAATTGTAAGTGCGTCGCCACTGTTTTTCTTCATTGGATAATGACCCTCTTATAAGATCTACCTGCATAGCCTCAGGTTCAGAGTCTGTAGGTGTTTGTGGGGTCAGCAGTGGCGTACATACCGGGGTCACAGGGGTCGCGGCCGCGACCGGGCGCGGCCGCCCTGCGACCCAGGTATGTACCCACAGGGCCAGCCTCTTCTGCTGGGGGGGCCCAGGAGCTGGCCACCTCAGGGCCCCCCGAGGCTGGCCCTGCTGTCACTCGGCTGGCGGGCGCGCGAGGGAGCACTGTCCCCTGAGTGCTCCCTCTTCAGCTCCCTCGCGCACCGCACTGAAACCGGAAACGGAAGATGACGTCATCTTCCGGCTCCAGCATCAGTATGCGGCGCGCAAGGGAGCTGAAGAGGGAGCACTCAGGGGATAGTGCTCCCTCGCGCGCCCGCCAGCCGGGTGACAGCAGGGCCAGCAACACTACTGGACCCTAGGGAATCCCCTCAGCTCTCCCACAGGTAAGGAGGCTGGGGGGATTCAATTTAAAAAAAAAAAAAAAAAACGTGTGAGTGTGTTAGTGTTAGTTTTAGTGTGTTAGTGTTAGTGAGTGTGTGTTTGTGTGTGTGTATGTTAGTTTTAGTGTGTTAGTTTTAGTGAGTGTGTGTGTTAGTGTGTGTGTGTTAGTGTGAGTGTGTGTTAGTGTGAGTGTGTGTTAGTGTGAGTGTGTGTTAGTGAGTGTGTGTTAGTGTTAGTGAGTGTGTGTTAGTGAGTGTGTTAGTGTTAGTGAGTGTGTTAGTGTTAGTGAGTGTGTTAGTGTTAGTGAGTGTGTTAGTCTGCGTGTTAGTGTTAGTGTGTGTGTGTGTATGTTTTAGTGTGGGTGTGTTAGTGAGTGTGTTAGTGTGTGTGTGTTAGTGTTAGTGTGTGTTAGTATTAGAGTGTGTGTGTGTTAGTGTTAGAGTGTGTGTGTTAGTGTGTGTGTTAGAGTGTGTTAGAGTGTGTGTTAGTGTGTGTGTCTGTTACTGTGTATGTTTGTGTGTGTCTGTCACTGAGTGTGTGTCTGTCAGTAAATGTGTCCGTCTGTTCATTAGAGTGTGTGTGTGTGTCTTAAGCACTTACCTTTCTCCAGCGCCGGACTCCCTTGGCGCTGGGGATCTCTCCATCCCGGTCCGCCTCTCAGCTCCGAATGCAAATGCGTGGCAAGAGCCACGCGCGCATTCAAACTGCCCATAGGAAAGCATTACTCAATGCTTTCCTATGTACGTTCAGCGTCTTCTCACTGTGATTTTCACAGTGAGAATCGAAGAAAATCCTCTAGCGGCTGTCAATGAGACAGCCATTAGAGCAGTGATGGCGAACCGGTGGCACGCCGGGCCCTTTCTGTGGGCACACGGCCATAGGTTCGCCAATAATGCAGAGTAGGCACCTGCCTGCCCGAAACAGCAGGCGCCTACTCTGCTTCCGGGTCGGGAGGCAGGGGAGGGATCTGTGATGCAGCTCCCCTGTCCTCCCACGAGCGAGGAGCGAGGAGCGAGGAGCGAGGAGAGACTGATTTAATATACTTTTTTATATTTTTTATTTTATTACTTAAATACCCCCCCACACAGCACCCCTACCCCCACACAGCACCCCTACCCCCCCACAGACAGCACCCCTACCCCCACACACAGCACCCCTACCCCCCCAACACACAGCACCCCTACACCCCCACACACAGCACCCCTACACCCCCACACACAGTACCCCTACCCCCCCACACACAGTACCCCTACCCCCCCACACACAGTACCCCTACCCCCCCACACACAGCACCCTTACACCCCCACACACAGCACCCCTACACCCCCACACACAGCACCCCTACCCCCCCACACACAGCACCCCTACACCCCCACACACAGTACCCCTACCCCCCCACACACAGTACCCCTACCCCCCCACACACAGCACCCCTACACCCCCACACACAGTACCCCTACCCCCCCACACACAGCACCCCTACCCCCCCCCACACAGCACCCCTACCCCCCCACACACAGCACCCCTACACCCCCACACACAGTACCCCTACCCCCCCACACACAGTACCCCTACCCCCCCACACACAGTACCACTACCCCCGCACACACAGTACCCCTACCCCCCCACACACAGTACCCCTACCCCCCTACACGCAGTACCCCTACCCCCCACACAGTACCCCTACCCCCCCACACACACAGCACCCCTACCCCCCCACACACAGTACCCCTACCCCCCCACACACAGTACCCCTACCCCCCACACAGTACCCCTACCCCCCCACACACAGCACCCCTACCCCCCCACACACAGCACCCCTACCCCCCCACACACAGTACCCCTACCCCCCACACACAGTACCACTACCCCCGCACACACAGTACCCCTACCCCCCACACACAGTACCCCTACCCCCCCAAACAGTACCCCTACCCCTACCCCCCCAAACAGTACCCCTACCCCCCCACACACAGCACCCCTACCCCCCACACAGTATCCCTACCCCCACACAGTACCCCTACCCCCCACACTCAGCACCCCTACCCCCCCACACAGTACCCCTACCCCCCACACAGTACCCCTACCCCCCACACACACACAGCACCCCTACCCCCCACACACAGCACCCCTACCCCCCACACACAGCACCCCTACCCCCCTACATGCAGTACCCCTACCCCCCCACACAGTACCCCTACCCCCCCACACACACAGCACCCCTACCCCCCCACACACAGTACCCCTACCCCCCCACACACAGTACCCCTACCCCCCCACACACAGCACCACTACCCCCCCACACACAGCACCACTACCCCCCCCACACACAGCACCCATACCCCCCCACACACAGCACCCCTACCCCCCCACACACAGCACCCCTACCCCCCCACACACAGTACCCCTACCCCCCCACACACAGTACCCCTACCCCCCCCCACACACAGCACCACTACCCCCCCCACACACAGCACCCCTACCCCCCACACACAGTACCCCTACCCCCCACACACACAGCACCACTACCCCCCCCACACACAGCACCCCTACCCCCCCACACACACAGCACCACTACCCCCCCCACACACAGCACCCCTACCCCCCCACACACAGTACCCCTACCCCCCCACACACAGTACCCCTACCCCCCCCCACACACAGCACCACTACCCCCCCCACACACAGCACCCCTACCCCCCACACACAGTACCCCTACCCCCCCCCACACACAGCACCACTACCCCCCCCACACACAGCACCCCTACCCCCCCCACACACAGCACCCCTACCCCCCCACACACAGTACCCCTACCCCCCCACACACAGCACCCCTACCCCCCCACACACAGCACCCCTACCCCCCACACACAGTACCACTACCCCCGCACACACAGTACCCCTACCCCCCACACACACAGTACCCCTACCCCCCACACACAGTACCCCTACCCCCCGAAACAGTACCACTACCCCCCCACACACAGTACCCCAAGCCCCCACACAGTACCCCTACCCCCCACACAGTACCCCTACCCCCACACACAGTACCCCTACCCCCCACACACAGTACCCCTACCCCCCCACACACACAGCACCACTACCCCCCCCACACACAGCACCCCTACCCCCCCCACACACAGCACCCCTACCCCCCCACACACAGTACCCCTACCCCCCCACACACAGCACCCCTACCCCCCCACACACAGCACCCCTACCCCCCCACACACAGTACCCCTACCCCCCCACACACAGCACCCCTACCCCCCCACACACAGCACCCCTACCCCCACACACAGTACCCCTACCCCCCACACACAGTACCACTACCCCCGCACACACAGTACCCCTACCCCCCACACACACAGTACCCCTACCCCCCACACACAGTACCCCTACCCCCCGAAACAGTACCACTACCCCCCCACACACAGTACCCCAAGCCCCCACACAGTACCCCTACCCCCCGAAACAGTACCACTACCCCCCCACACACAGTACCCCAAGCCCCCACACAGTACCCCTACCCCCCACACAGTACCCCTACCCCCACACACAGTACCCCTACCCCCACACACAGTACCCCTACCCCCCACACACAGCACCCCTACCCCCCCACACACAGTACCCCAAACCCTACACACAGCACCCCTACCCCCCACACACAGCACCCCTACCCCCCCACACAGAGTACCCATACCCCCCCACACAGTACCCATACCCCCCCACACAGTACCCATACCCCCCCACACAGTACCCATACCCCCCACACACAGCACTCCTACCCCCCACACACAGTACCCCTACCCCCCACACAGTACCCATACCCCCCCACACAGTACCCATACCCCCCACACACAGCACTCCTACCCCCCACACACAGTACCCCTACCCCCCACACACAGTACCCCTACCCCCCACACACAGCACCCCTACCCCCCCACACACAGTACCCCAACCCCTACACACAGCACCCCTACCCCCCCACACACAGTACCCCAAACCCTACACACAGCACCCCTACCCCTACACACAGCACCCCTACCCCCCACACACAGCACCCCTACCCCCCACACACAGCACCCCTACCCCCCACACAGTACCCATACCCCCCACACAGTACCCATACCCCCCACACAGTACCCATACCCCCCCACACAGTACCCCTACCCCCACACACAGTACCCCTACCCCCCACACAGTACCCCTACCCCCACACACAGTACCCCTACCCCCCACACACAGTACCCCTACCCCCCACACACAGTACCCCTACCCCCCACACACAGTACCCCTACCCCCCCACACAGTACCCCTACCCCCCCACACAGTACCCCTACCCCCCCACACTGTACCCCTACCCCCCACACACAGTACCCCTACCCCTACCCCCCCACACAGTACCCCTACCCCTACCCCCCCACACAGTACCCCTACCCCCCACACACAGCACCCCTACTCCCCCCACACACTGCACCCCTACTCCCCCACAGCACCTCTACTCCCCCCACAGAGTAACCCTAACCCCCCACACAAAGTACCCCTACCCCCACACAGTACTCCTACCCCCACACAGTACCCCTACCCCCCCACACACAGTACCCCTACCCCCACACAGCACCCCTACTCCCCCCACAGCACCTCTACTCCCCCCACAGAGTACCCCTAACCCCCACACACACAGTACCCCTACCCTCACACAGCACCCCTACTCCCCCACAGCACCTCTACTCCCCCCACAGAGTACCCCTAACCCCCACACACACAGTACCCCTACCCCCCACACAGTACTCCTACCCCCACACAGTACCCCCACACAGTACCCCTACCCCCACAGCAGCCTCCCTACCCCCCACACACAGCACCCCTACCCCCACACACAGCACCCCTACCCCCACACACAGCACCCCTACCCCACACACACAGCACCCCTACCCCACACACACAGCACACCTACCCCACACACACACAGCACACCTACCCCACACACACAGCACCCCTACCCCACACACACAGCACCCCTACCCCCCACACACAGCACCATTACCCCACACACACAGCACCCCTACCCCACACACAGCACCCCTACCCCACACACAGCACCCCTACCCCACACACAAACAGTACCCCTACCCCCCACAGCACCCCTATCCCCCACAGCACCCCTACCCCACACCCAAACAGTACCCCTACCCCCACAGCACCCCTATCCCCCACAGCACCCTTTACCACCCACAGCACCCCAACCCCCACCCACAGCACCCCTACCTCCCACAGCACCCTTTACCACCCACAGCACCCCTAACCACCCACAGCACCCCTACCCCCCACCCACAGCACCCCTACCCCCCACAGCACCCCTACCCCCCACAGTACCCCTACACCCCACAGCACCCCAACCCCCACCCCCAGCACCCCTACCTCCCACAGCACCCTTTACCACCCACAGCACCCCTAACCACCCACAGCACCCCTACCCCCCACCCACAGCACCCCTACCCCCCACAGCACCCTTTACCACCCACAGCACCCCTACCCCCACCCACAGCACCCCTACCCCCCACAGCACCCCTACACCCCACAGCACCCTTTACCACCCACAGCACCCCTACCCCTCACATCACCCTTTACCACCCACAGCACCCCTACCCCCCACCTACAGCACCCCTACCCCCCCACACAGTACCCCTACCCCCCCCACACAGTACCCCTACCCACCACTGCACCCCTACCCCCCACACAGTACCCCTACCCCCCACACACAGTACCCCTACCCCCCACACACAGTACCCCTACCCCCCACAGCACCCCTACCCCCCACACAGTACCCCTACCCCCCACACACAGTACCCCTACCCCCCCACACAGTACCCCTGCCCCCACACACAGCACCCCTACCCCACACCCAGCTTCCCTCCCCTACACCCAGCATCGCTCCCCACCCCTACCTCCACACACAGCACCCCACCCCTCCCCACACCCAGCTTCCCTCCCCTACACCCAGCATCGCTCCCCACCCCTACCTCCACACACAGCACCCCACCCCTCCCCCACACCCAGCTTCCCTCCCCTACACCCAGCATCGCTCCCCACCCCTACCTCCACACACAGCACCCCTACCCCCATACACAGCACCCCTATCCCCCAGCATCCCACCCCTCCCCCACACCCAGCTTCCCTCCCCTACACCCAGCATCGCTCCCCACCCCTACCTCCACACACAGCACCCCTACCCCCATACACAGCACCCCCACCCCCATACACAGCACCCCCACAACACACACAGCACTCCTACTCCCCACAGCACAGCACCCCTACCCCTGCACAGCAGCCGTACCCCCCACACCGCACAGCACCCCTGTCACACACACACACACACCCCACCCCTCATACACACACACACACACACACACACACAGCACCCCTCTTACACACCCCTCACACACACACAGCACCCCTCACACACATACACACAGCACACACAGAAACCCTCAGACACACACAGCACCCCTCAATGCAGTGTGTGTGTGTATTCAGCAGACTGTGTGTGTGTGTATTCAGCAGACTGTGTGTGTGTGTATTCAGCAGACTGTGTGTGTGTGTATTCAGCAGACTGTGTGTGTGTATTCAGCAGACTGTGTGTGTGTGTATTCAGCAGACTGTGTGTGTGTATTCAGCAGACTGTGTGTGTGTATTCAGCAGACTGTGTGTGTGTATTCAGCAGACTGTGTATTCAGCAGACTGTGTATTCAGCAGTCTTGTGTGTGTAAATTCAGCAAACTGTGTGTATGTATTCAGCAGTCTCTGTATTCAGCAGTCGTGTGTGTAAATTCAGCAGACTGTGTGTATGTATTCAGCAGTCTCTGTATTCAGCAGTCGTGTGTGTAAATTCAGCAGACTGTGTGTATGTATTCAGCAGTCTCTGTATTCAGCAGTCGTGTGTGTAAATTCAGCAGACTGTGTGTATGTATTCAGCAGTCTCTGTATTCAGCAGTCGTGTGTGTAAATTCAGCAGACTGTGTGTATGTATTCAGCAGTCTCTGTATTCAGCAGTCGTGTGTGTAAATTCAGCAGACTGTGTGTATGTATTCAGCAGTCTCTGTATTCAGCAGTCGTGTGTGTAAATTCAGCAGACTGTGTGTATGTATTCAGCAGTCTCTGTATTCAGCAGTCGTGTGTGTAAATTCAGCAGACTGTGTGTATGTATTCAGCAGTCTCTGTGTGTATGTATTGCATTTGTTGGAGACTAATAAATGCCGTATAAGCTTAATTTTATCTATTTATATCATTATTTAAAATTTGTATTATTGAACTCTCTGCTGTTGTGTTCTTTTAAAACAAAAGTTGTTAATTAGTTCGGACAACAGTACAAGTTGTTTTTTCTAAACTTAAACCTCAGTATTGAGGTTTAATTGCCGTGTTGGCACTTTAAGGAAAAAAAAGTTGGCATGTATTGCGGTTTGGGCACTCGGGCTCAAAAAGGTTCGCCATCACTGCACTAGAGGCTGGATTAACCCTCAGTGAAACATAGCAGTTTCTCTGAAACTGCTATGTTTTCAGCTGCAGGGTTAAAACTAGGGAGACCTGGCACCCAGACCACTTAATTGAGCTGATTTGATTTGGGTGTCTGTAGTGGTCCTTTAAGTGTATGTGTTTATGCATGCACTGGTGTACATACCGCGGTCGCACGGGTCGCAGCCCTGCGACCAGGTGCCCGCCACCATGTGTTGCGGCCCCAGCCCGCACAGAGTAAGCGCGGGGGGGGGGCCCACGGATCAGTTTTCGCACCGGGGCCCCATGGGTTGTGTGTACGCCACTGGGGGTCGGAGTAGAAATTCTTGAATAGAAAGTAGGAGTAGCACTTGGTTTAAAAGAGCCCTGTCTTTCCAATCTTCTTTCTGAAGGTCTCCGATCAATACGGATAGCCAACCGCACAAATGCATCAAACTCAACAGGAAGATCAACACGAGCTAGCTCATCTTTTATAGCTTCTGAGAGACCCCTTCTGAAGTGGAATCTCTGGGCTGATTGGTTCCAAGTAGTATCAGCAACCCACTGTCTGAATTCAGCAGCATATTCAGCCACAGAGCGCCTCCCTTGATGTAAATGAAGGAGAGTGGCTTCTGCTGTAGCACAGCGATTGGGGTCATCAAAAACTAGGCACATGGCCTCAAGATAGTCTTTTAAATTTCCCAAGACTGGACTGTCCTGTTCCAGAAAAAGGGAGCCCCAAGCCAGGGCTTCATCTTTGAATAGGGAGAAAATAAATCCCACCTTCTCTCTTTCAGATGGAAAACGGTTAGGTAACATCATGAAATGCAAATGGCATTGATTTAGGAAACCCCTAAATTTTTTGCGGTCTCCTCCAAATTTTTCTGGTAGAGGCAAGCAGGCATCTTGTGCAGGTGTAACAGTAATAGCAGCAGCAGCCGCAACATCATGTGCCCTGTAGCTGGTAAGCTCACTATGCATCGATCGAACTTCATTTTGCAGTTCAGCTACCTGATCTTGCAGCACTTGAATGGTCTGTGCCTGGGTCTGCATAGTTCTTGCATTAAAAGCAACCTGCTGGGCCAATGCAGAATCTGATCCGACGGTCTCCATGAATGGGCCAGATTATTCTGTAATGATATTGATGTTACAAAGTTTTGGAGTCCAGTAGCCAGATCAGCAATGTTTTCTGCCAGAGGTAGCCACTTGTTACCCAGGTGGTTGAGCCTTTGAGCCTTGAGTGGCCGTCTGGTCTTAAGCAGAGATGGGAGACTAGAACAGAGAGATAATAATTGTCGTGAGGCAAGCCGAGGTCAGTGGGAAGGAGAAGCAGCAAAGTAGCAGCAAAGTCAAAACGGTCCAAACTCAGCAACAGGTAGGAGAAACAGGAACAAGCTTGATTAGAGAGTACAGGAACCACAATAATCTGGCAAAGGTACAGAGACAGGAAGTGGCTTTTATAGGCCAAGAACCAGACACATGACCAGACACAGCTGAAGAGACTTGATACCAATGCTTGTAGAGTCAAGGTTACCAGATCTCAGGTACATTTGCAAAAGGCAGGCTGGTGTACTGGTAAGGAAGAGGTTTACCAGCATGTAAACCAGGGTTCGAAACCCAGCAGAGTCAGTTCCTCACAAGGTGTCAGACATTGCTCCCATGGCATTAACAATGGCTTGTGTCAATTGACTTGCTCATTGTAGCATCCAGGAGTGGTGCTTCTTCCCCACTCCCAATGGCTGCAATGCCCATAGGTAGGGCTGCGGTATTGCGACTGTTAGGTTTTGCAGAGGTGGGGGGGGACTTTGTCAGCAGGAGGTGTTTGTCAGCAGGGGACTGCATACTGGTCTAATTGGACTGGCAGATTGGACTAATGAAAAAAAATGGCACAGAGCAAAACAAAATACCCTTACAATGAGTGATAACCCAGGGGCTAACTGGCAGTGGTGAAACAAACTCACTTTGAATAGTGTGAGATCACTTTAAGATATTTGGCACAAATAATATGGCAGCTTACTGAGTGTTCCCTCAGGAATGTTCCCAACACCTCTGGTAGCTAATCAGCTCGTTCCCCTCCCAAAACGAGCGGCGCGAGCAACGGTTAAAAGCGCTGCAAATTTTGTCAACCCCAAAATGGCCGCCGCGATGCGTGGAAGAGAACCGCGCATGCGCGAGCAGTCTGGGTGGCAGTTAAATGAATGACCGCTGAGTCCATACACACACACAGACTGCTGAGTCCATACACACACACACTGACTGCTGAGTCCATACACATACACACATACAGACTGCTGAGTACACACACACACACACACGCTGAGTCCATACACACACACACACACACACTGCTGAGTCCATACACACCCACTGCTGAATCCATACACACACACAAGCTTCCTCACTAGCAGACAGACAGACACACACACACACACACCGAAGCACATTAAGCCTACCTTTTACTGGAGGCTGTTTCTGGGAGTCAGGCAGCCATCTTCCATCCTTTCCAGCAGCAGCATGGGCTGCTTCTTAATGGTGGGGGCGTGGTTTATGTGCGGGAGGCGGGGCTTCGTTTGGGGGCGGGGCATGTGCCGGGGAAGCTGCTGGGTGCTGAAAACACCGAGCACTGTTCCAGCAGCTCTGCCCTGCATTCCCTCGGGCTGTAACAGACTGTTACAGCCTGAGGGAATAGAATTTAAACACATGGCCAGCAAGTTGCTGGCATTTGGGGGGCCTAAGGGGGGGCACAGCATGATGTAGGGGGGGGGGCATGGCCCCCTCTGGCCCCCCTAGCGACACCACTGAGGACTGACTCTGTCTTTATCTATATCTGGTACCTCTGTTTGTGGGATCTGCCATTCCTGTAAGTTGGGTTAAGACCCCCATGACAGGTTATGAGCGGGATGATGTGTATTACTTAATGGATGGGAAGGGGTTATGAAGTTAATGTGTTCATATAGTAATTTTTTTTGAGGTTTTGATTCCTGAGTGGTGGGGGGAAAGGAAGGGAGGGAAAGTGGGAGAGAGGGAAGAAGGAAAGGAAATAATAAAGGAAAAAGGAAAGAAATAAGTAAAGCATAAAATAAAAGCAAAATTAAGGAATAGGAATTTTTTTTTTTTTAAAGGGAAAGTAAGTGACGATTAGGAAATGCATAGAGGTGTGTAGTAAAATGTACAGTATACTAGTGATGTTTAATAGGAATCCATAAAAAGTGATGTGTGTACTAAAATGTTTTGGTTTTTTACAAAAACTAGTTATTAGTTATCTTGTTTTAACATGTGCCCTAAATGTTTTAATTCCATACCGAATTGTCTGACAGTGAAAAGACATCTCTGTAATCATATACATTTTCACTTGACAAGCAATAAGCATGCAGAGTTCCTGTGTGGGAAGGCATAAGCAGCAAAACAGGTAATGGGCTACTATTTTAGGAATGGGAACTTGCCATGCTATCCAAATCTGTTTGCAACATACATCAATCTATATGAAGTGTGCTGTGCAATGGTATCTTAACAGATGTTCATCAATTACCCAACTGAGTTATTTCTCCACCTTCCAGAATCAAGTTGCTCTAAGAATTCCCTCAGTGGTGGAACTAATGTAGAGAGGGTCCAGGTGCAAGAGTTTATTTGTCCCACCATTGCAAGGGTGGCCAAAAGTCGTACAGCCATCTGTCGTACAACTCCCAGCTGTGGAAAATGCATTGTCAGTTGGGGCTCTACAATTTTCCCATCCTTGCAGGTTTGTATTTAGCACTGATCAATGTTTGTGTGTTTGAATGTAAGGATGTTTTTGTATGGAGTGTGTGTGAATGTCGGGGTGTGTTTGTATGTGGTGGAGTTTAGTTCAGATACATACACTGACACTTACACAGATACAGACACACATATACACACACTGACATACATGCAGATACAAAGATACAAACACAGACACCCATGCAGATACACAGACACACACTGGCACACAGGTACTCACATTGCCACACATGGAGATACACATATACACATACTGACAACATACAGATACACACTGACACACACACATATACACACTGACACACATTCAGATGCACAGTGACACATAAACTGACACACATACAGATACACGGATACATTCATTGACACATAGACACACACTGACAGATATAGAAATACACACACACAAACACTGACACAGATGCACACACACACACACACACACACTAACAGACTTAAAGACACACATGTTAGTCAAAATTTACATTTTATAGTCACCCTCCTGTTTTCTACATTTTGGGTGCAGGAGTGTGGCTTTCATGGGCTGACTTAGGCTGCTAGGAGTCAGAGGGTCTCACAGTCTGCTCCCCCTTCCTCTCTGCCTTCGCCTCCTACGTGCCTCTGTTAGCTGGAAGGAAGTGACCAGCTCTCACTTTCTCCCAGCACTGCCATTATTAAAGGAGCTCGGTCACGATTTTAAAGAGCCACAGTGCTGACTGAGCGCCTGAAGACACATTGCCATTGGGTGCCCCTAAGTGCATGGGCCTCCCAATGGGCTCCCTTAGCGTGCGGGATATGGTGCATTGATATACTATTAAGAACCTTGTGTATCAGTGTATTGTAACATACATATGATATTGTGTATGGTCTGCTCGATTAGTATTGTAACCCTGTGAAGTTACACAGGCTGCATTATCTGAAATGCCCAGTAGGTGGCACATGGCCCCAGTATGTTGTTAATAAAACATTGAGCATTGATTACATGACTTGCTGAAAACAGTGGGAGGAGTGTGGCATCATCAGTTCCTGGGAGGATTTCCTGCACAGCTCTGGGGAAGGAGGGCCTAAAAGGATTCTAGAAGGATGACATGCTGAGCTGAAATGGAGGACATGTGAGAGACTGTAAAAAGAGATGGAACCTGGCGGAGAGAACTTGTTTCACCCAAGATCACACCAGAAGAGAGAGAGGGACCTGCTGGCAAAGACAAGCATTGAGCCCAGACGTTTGGTGAATCCAGTGAGAGGAGACTGCTACTGACTACCTGGTTAATTGTGTTGTGAGGGTAAGCCAAACCTCTCCCTGTATCACCACAGGGCACCTGTCTTCTCACTCACAGTAAAGACTCTGAGGTCCCGTACAGACATTACACATCTGAGGCTGTGTCAGTGACTCTGTGGAGCAGGACTTATTAGGGCCCCAACTCTCCTATGTGCACCAACGGCCGCTAGGGCGAAGATAAGGGGGTGGGACGCAGGTGTGCTGGTGGGTGAGTGGGGAAAATCCACATTTGCATTGTTATCTGTTACGCCATTGTATTTTCCTATGTGTGTCGGTTCAATTGCTATTTACCATATAAAGTTAGTTCCAGTTAGGCTGTGTCAGTCTTATTGCACCAAGAATGTTCCCAGTGGGACCCCACATCCCTACCCCGGATGCTCCACTGGGTGGAGGCGCTGCCGCAGACATGTACCCCAGCTCCCAGATAGCGGAGGCTCAGGATCCGCCTGTCAGGCATAGTGAATTAACTAGGTTTAAGGACCCCAAAGACACTAGGGGGCATCCCCAAAACCCCGTTACAGTATGTATCGTTCTTACTTTAAATTTAGAGCAGCTGGGTGCATAGATTGCAATAGGTCTTATTAATAGAACACTGTATCTGTAAAAGGAACACTTCAAGCACCATAACCACTACAGCATTTTAACAGTTTGACTTCTTATCTTCACTCTTTCTGATGCAGAGCTGGAAGCTCTGATCAGCCTCCTGAACTTTGTCTGGCTTTGCAGAGCTAGACCATTGGCTAAGAACAGGGGTCCTCAAACTGTGGCCCTCCAGATGTTGCTGAACTACAACTCCCATGATTCTCTGGCTATCAATGTAATTCAAAGAATCATGGGAGTTGTAGTTCAGCAGCATCTGGAGGGCCACAGTTTTAAGACCCCTGGCTAAGAATGTCAGTTTATCACTTTTAACCAATGAGCTTAGCCTTGCACTGCTAGTAAAAGCAGGTAACGGTGCACCGTGGACCATAGGTAAGAAGTTAAACCATTCTAAAATTATTTGACTAATTACAATGGGGGTTGCCAGGGCATCTGTAGTGGTTATGGTACTCACAATGTTTCTTTAATAAACAATATATCAATTCTTGCACACTGTCTATATCTAATTCACAGACTGCACCTTAACCCCTTAACGACCAAGGACGGTTCAGGACCGTCATCGGCATTTTTGCATTGCCGACCGATGACGGTCCTGAACCGTCCTAACGGTGCAATGTACTTACCCGATCGCCGTCGTTCCCCCGGCGGCGATCGGCGGTGCTCCCGGTGCTCAACAGAGCGACCACATGGTCACAATAGGTGTCTATGTGTCTGCCTGCAGGGGGACTGCCTGTGCTGACAGGCAGTCTCCCTGCATGTGTAAAATCAGAAAAAAATTAAAGTTAAAGTTAATAAAAAAAAAAAAATTATATATGTGTATATATATATATATATGATATATAGACATATATTATACCTATATAATATACGTCTATATATCATATATATATAATGTCATACTAAGCGTATTTTTATATTAATATGTACATATATTAATATAAAAATACACTTATAATTAAATTACACACGTATATATATAATATATATAATAACTATATATATTGTATATATATATTATTATAAAATACAAATAATAAGTAAATTAAATTAAATTAAAATAATTACAAATAATAATAAAAATTTAAAAAAAAATTACATATCTATATGAAATGTTATTCTAACTGTATTTTGATATTAAAATATATATATTTATATCAAAATACACTTAGAATGAAATTGTATATATATCTATGTATATATAAATAAATAAAAATAATACGAAATATACATATGTCCATATACATAATTACATAAATAATTATATATATATACACGTAGACTTCAAATATATAAATATGCATATATATTTAAATTCTACGCGCATATTTATGTAATATTTTTACATAGTTAAGTAATTTTATTAATTGCAATTTGAGGGACCTGCCTGCCAACCCAGGCCGAAATTCCAGAGAATTTAATTTGCTAGCACTGTATTTTACCCTGTAACTTTCTATGACACCCTAAAACCTGTACATGGGGGGTACCGTTTTACTCGGGAGACTTCACTGAACACAAATATTAGTGATTCAAAACAGTAAAAACTATCACAGCGATGATATTGTCAGTGAAAGTGACTTTGTTTCGCATTTTTCACACACAAACAGCACTTTTACTGATGATATAATTGTTGTGATATGTTTTCCTGTTTTGAAACACTAATATTTGTGTTCAAGAAAGTCTCCCGAGTATAACAGTACCCCCCATGTACAGATTTTATAGCATTTTTGAAAGTTTCAGGGTCAAATATATGGGTCAAATATTTTTACATTGAAAATGGCCAGGTTGGTTATGTTGCCTTTGAGAGCGTATGGTAGCCCAGGAATGAGAATTACCCCCGTGATGGCATACCATTTGCAAAAGAAGACAACAAAAGGTATTGCAAATGGGGTATGTCCAGTCTTTTTTAGTAGCCACTTAGTCACAAACACTGGCCAAAATTAGCGTTCAATTTAGTTTTTTTAGTTTTTTCACACAGAAAACAAATATGAACGCTAACTTTAGCCAGTGTTTGCGACTAGGTGGCTACTATAAAAGACTGGACATACCCTATATTGAATACCCTGGTTTGTCTACTTTAAAAAAATATGTACATGTGGGATGTTATTCAGAGACTTTTGGCAGATAATAGTGTTACAATGTCACTATTGATAAATTTGAAAGAATATATGTTTAGAAATCGCAATATCCTACTTGTACCTATAACCCTATAACTTGCAAAAAAAAGCAAAAAAGCATGTAAACACTGGGTATTTTAAAACTCAGGACAATATTTTTAATCTATTTAGCATTTTTTTTATTCGCTTTTGTAGATGAGTAAAAGATTTTTCAAATAAAAGTAAAAAAAACATGTATTTTTTTTAAATCTTTCATCATATTTGTTTGCTTTTTAAAATTAAATTACATGAGATTATATAAATAATGGTATGTAAAGAAAGCCTTTTTTGTCCTGAAAAAAACAATATATAATTTGTATAGGAACAGTAAACGAGAGAGCGGAAAATTACAGCTAAACACAAACACCACAAAAGTGTAAAAAGAGGCCTGGTCGCAAATGTACAACATCGCAAAAACGGTCCAGTCCTTAAGGGGTTAAAGAGCTACCTGTGATTTGCATTTTTTTAAATAATAAACAGCAATGCTGGGAAAAATGCAGTGTATCTATTTGCTGTCGAAATACACCTCCCATGATGCTATGAAAGCCAGAAATACAATATGACACAGCCAAGAGGCTGGCTCAGCATAATAGGACAAAAGACTTGGATTTCAATAACAGCCAAGTCCTATATCAGATTTATAATGAATGACTGAGGAATAGAAACAGTATAATGATATAACCTCATGGAATCAAGTGACAGTTCATACACAGCATAAGTCTGTGCTGAGTTTAAAATTATAAAAAAAAAGCCTAAAACAAAAAGCTATTAATCTACCGATTAATTACAATGGAAAAAACAATGGATCTACAATACAATAATAACAGGAACAAACATAGCGTA
Organism: Pelobates fuscus; assembly: GCF_036172605.1. Classification (NCBI taxonomy): domain Eukaryota; kingdom Metazoa; phylum Chordata; class Amphibia; order Anura; family Pelobatidae; genus Pelobates; species Pelobates fuscus. The sequence goes on from NC_086321.1 coordinate 121,836,502, forward strand.
ATACTGTAAACTTATAAAGGAGAGTGGAAGTATATATAGTAATTCACACTCACAAACTGAGGAAGTTCAAGGACGTTTGAACGAAACGCGTAGGGCTTATTAATAGTGTTAGAGTTTTTCATTGTCTATATTAGGCTGTTTTTATTTTATTTTGTTTTTATCATTTCGACTGGGTTAAAGTTGATCCTGCAAGCTATCCTGTGATCCTGAGACCGGTTGATTTGATATGCCTATTTGCCACTACAACACTGTAAGTGTGCCTTATTATTAAAGTATAACTTTTTACCAAGATACTCTGCACTATTTTGCTTTCTTATTCCCTTCTATGTACCATATGATGGCTTACTTATCCTGAGATATTCATCGTTCTATAAGATATGCCTACAATCAACTTTGGTTTGTGAGTGTGAATTACTATATATACTTCCACTCTCCTTTATAAGTTTACAGTATTACGCTATGTTTGTTCCTGTTATTATTGTACTGTAGATCCATTGTTTTTTCCATATCTATTGAGGACCTGGAGGAGTCCTTATCTGCTGTACATTTAGTGTAAGGGTAATTGTTTTTACTGTTCACTATTACCCACTAAGAGTGTGCTCTATCCACTAGGAGGTGAATCTACGTTTTCTATATTCGATTAATTACAATGTAAGCACATTTATAACTTATTGCAGAGATATAATTAACCCCATTCACCTGTGGACTCAGAACGACTGACTGATACACAATAATGCAATAGTTTAGAGAGGAGTACTAATACTGGCAGGGCCGGTGCAAGGATTTTTGGCTACACAGGCAAAGATGCATTTTGCCTCCCCCCACAAAAAATGCATCTTTACCAATGTTTCGAAACCCTCCCTTTTGAATTTCTTAGACCCTTTTGTGGCAAACCTAGCCACTTATGGACTGTGATATATTGAGGTTGTCCATAGGCTGTAAGGGGGGGACTGTATCTTCTATATTGTGTGTGTATTCTCTAGGACCGTTCGCATGCTGGCAGCCCTAAGCTACCAGCATGCAAACCCTTCGTTTGACGAAGTGCGTCCATCCGGGCCGTTCGCCAACCGAATACGGGCTCCCCAGGTGGACCACACACTTAGAAGTCGTGTGGCGCTCGTTAACCGATTGCAACAATGTTGCAATCGGTAATTAAAGGCTCTCCTAGGTGGCCGTCGTTCGACTACCGACCATGCAGCGGTCGGCCATCTTGGATCCTTTGTCTCTCCAGCGGTGTTCGGTCGTCGAGCGCCTGGTACTAAAAACGGCTACTCAATGATACGAACACCGCTGGACTTCCAGAGCGTTCGGGAGTTCCGCTCTCATCACGTTGTGTTCCCCATCGGTGTTCGGTAGTTTTAAACCGAACTCGATGGCTAAGTGTATTTTATGCGGCGTTCGGTCAGTTCAGCTGGGAGCTGAGCGGTATTCTCCCAAAAGATGCGCTCAGGTCCCAGCTACCTGCCGAACGTTCGGTCACTTAAATCTGCCGAATAAAATGTAAAAACCGTATTTTAATACAGATTGTCAGTTCTGCTGCACGAGGGGATAATCCACTTAATCGTCCATTTTAGTGGGAGTATCCTTCTCGTGCAGCACAGCCTGTTGGGAAAATTACATTGCATGATGGGAGAAATCCCCTGAATTCACTGTATGGAACCCCTTGCATGGGGAACTGTATAAATATGCCAGCTGTGAATAAAGCCAGTTAGTTGACTCCCAAACTGTGTTTCGTCCGGTTATTGGGAGGATTTGGGGACTTGCCTTACTTTTCAGCGCTGACTGTGGATTTACCTGTGGAACCAGCGGAGATCGTGGATTTTAATATTGCACTCCGCTACACCTTTCATGTATTGTATGCCCCCTTGAGTGTGTCTTGCACTCCTTTCTATGTAGAGTGTGAAAAAAAATCACAATACACATAAAAAAATAAAAAAATTACATCCTGGAGAAGTAGGTAAGTCTCTTTGTGTAACTCTTAATTGCCACAGCCCCTTTGTGTGTCTCTTTTTTTCCCACAGCCCTTTTCTGTGTCTCCCTTCAGCCCATTTTGTCCCCCGTCGCCCTCCCACAAGGCCCTTTGTCACCTGTAGAGGGGGACAGGGGCAGTGGAAGGGATATAGTGCCAATAGAGGGAGGCACAGGGGCAGCAAAAGGGGGACAGGGGCAGTAAAGGGGACAGGGACAGTAAAGGGGGGACAGGGGCTGTAGAAGGGGGACAGGGACTGTAGAGTGGGGAAACATTTTTATTAAAGAAAACAAACTAAAAGTTCTGGCGTAATATTATATAAGTTAGGAATGGAGGATATCCAGGGATGCAGGGAGTGCCAGGCGCAAGAGTGTTAAGGGGACGACATAAGAATAGAGATGTCCCGAATAGTTCGTTGGCGAATAGTTCCTGGCAAACATAACTTGTTCGCGTTCGCCGCGGCCGGCCTACATATGCGATGTTCGGTCCGCCCCCTATCCGTCATCATTGAGTAAACTTTGACCCTGTACCTCACAGTCAGCAGACACATTCCAGCCAATCAGCAGCAGACCCTCCCTCCCAGACCCTTCCACCTCCTGGACAGCATCCATTTTAGATTAATTCGGAAGCTGCATTCTTAGTGAGAGAAGGGACAGTGTAGCTGCTGCTGATTTAATAGGGAAATCGATAGCTAGGCTAGTGTATTCAGTGTCCACTACAGTCCTAAAGGACTCATCTGATCTCTGCTGTAAGGACAGCACCCCAAAAAGCCCTTTTTAAGGCTAGAAAATCAGTCTGCTTTTTTTTTTCCCTGTGTAATCTAATTGGAGTTGCCTGCCTGCCAGCGTGTGTGTCAGGCTTACAGTGTATACTGTGCCCACTTGCCCAGTGCCACCACTCATATCTGGTGTCACAATAGCTTGTATTTAAAAAAAAACAAAAACTTTTTTGACTGTAATATAATAGCAATCAGTTTCCTTCACACGTGTGCGTTTCAGGGCTTGCCAGAGCACAGTGTCACACCAGTGCAACTCATATCTGGTGTAACAGTAGTGTACATTAAAAAAAAAAAAAAAAAACTAGAAATTTGACTGCGAAATAATAGCAGTCAGTTTCCTTCACACATGTGCGTTTCAGGGCCTGCCAGAGCACAGTGTCACACCAGTGCAACTCCTATCTGGTGTAACAGTAGTGTACATTAAAAAAAAAAAAAACTAGAAATTTGACTGTGAAATAATAGCAGTCAGTTTCCTTCACATGTGTGCGTTTCAGGGCCTGCAAGGGCACAGTGTCACACCAGTGCAACTCATATCTGGTGTAACAGTAGTGTACATTTAAAAAAAAAAATACAATTTTGACTGTAATAGATTGAATAGCAGTTAGTTGTCTGCAAGCGTGTGTGTCAGGCCTACAGCGTCTACTCTGCCAACTTCTGCCAGTGCACAGTACCACTCATATCTGTTGTCACAGTAGCTTGCACGCATAGTACCACTAATCGAAAAAAATAAATGACAGGCAGAGGCAGGCCACCCTGCAGGGGCCGTTGTGGTCGTGGTGCTGTAATTCCCTTTGGCCCTAGAATAATGCCCAGTATTCAGAGGCCACGTACCCTGAACTCGAAAAGTTCAGAGGACATAGTTGACTGGCTAACACAGGACACCCAATCTTCTACAGCTTCCGCTCGGAACCTTGACACACCATCCTCCTCCAGCTTAGCTTCGGGCACCTCTCAAGTTACTACTCGCCCGCCTGCCGCCACCACCAGCACTAGCACCACAGCCGCTTCACTTGATCTGTCAGAGGAGTTATTTACACATCAGTTGGAAGAAATGAGTGATGCACAACCATTATTGCCAGAGGATGTAGATAACAGGGATATGTCTCAGTCAGGCAGCATTACACACATGGACGTACGGTGTGATGATGATGATGTTGTACCCGCTGCTGCTTCCTTTGCTGAGTTGTCAGATACAAGTGAAGCCGTTGATGATGACGATGTGTCCGTGGATGTCACGTGGGTGCCCGCAAAAAGAGAAGAAGAACAGGGGGAAAGTTCAGATGGGGAGACAGAGAGGAGGAGGAGACGAGTTGGAAGCAGGGGGAGGTCGTCACAAGGAGCTAGTGACACAGTAAGACAGCATGCATCAGCACCCGGGGTCAGCCAGACAGCACGCCAATCAACGCATGCTGTTGCCACCACCAGAATGCCGTCATTGCAGAGCTCAGCGGTGTGGCATTTTTTTGTGTGTCTGCCTCTGACAACAGCGATGCCATTTGCAACCTGTGCCAAAAGAAACTGAGTCGTGGGAAGTCCAACAGTCACCTAGGTACAACTGCTTTGCAAAGGCACATGATCGCACATCACAAATGCCTATGGGATCAACACATGAGTACAAGCAGCACACAAACTCAAAGCCGCCATCCTCCTCCTGGTCCAGCATCTTCAGCCACGTCAACCACTGCTGTACTCCTTGCCCCCTCTCAACCATCCGCCACTCTGTCTCTCGCCTTGAGCAGTTCCTGCTCATCTGCCCACAGTCAGGTGTCTGTCAAGGACATGTTTGAGCGTAAGAAGCCAATGTCACAAAGTCACCCCCTTGCCCGGCATTGGACAGCTGGCTTGTCTGAACTCTTAGCCCACCAGCTTGTATGGTAAAAGCTGGTGGAGTCTGAGGCGTTCAAAAAATTTGTAGCTATTGGGACACCGCAGTGGAAGGTACCCAGACGAAATTTCTTTTAACAAAAGGCAATCCCCAACCTGTACTCGATTGTGCAAAAGGAAGTAATGGCATGTCTGGCACACAGTGTTGGGGCAAGGGTCCACTTGACCACTGATACCTGGTCTGCAAAGCATGGTCAGGGCAGGTATATCACCTACACTGCGCATTGGGTAAACCTGCTGACGGCTGCCAAGCATGGAATTTGTGGCTCTGCAGAGGAGTTGGTGACACCGCCACGACTTGCAGGCAGGCCTGCTGCCACCTCCTCTACTCCTCCTATTCCATCCTCTTCCATAACCTCCTCGGCTGAGTCCTCTTCTGCTGCTGCGTCTTGCTCCACATCAACGGCACCCCCCCCCCAGCTCCCCAGGTACTATTCAACATCCCGGATACGGCAGTGTCACGCCGACTTGGGGTTGACTTGCCTGAAAGCAGAGAGTCACACGGACCAGCACTCCTGTCCACCCTGAACGCACAGGTGGATCAGTGGCTGACTCCGCACCAACTGGAGATCGGCAAAGTGGTTTGTGACAACGGAAGAAATTTGTTGGCGGCATTGAATTTGGGCAAGTTGACACATGTGCCGTGCATGGCACATGTGTGTAATCTGATCGTACAACGCTTTGTGCATAAGTACACAGGCTTACAGGACGTCCTGAAGCAGGCCAGGAAGGTGTGTGGCCATTTCAGGTGTTCCTACACGGCCATGGCGCACTTTTCAGATATCCAGCAGCGAAACAACATGCCAGTGAGGTGCTTGATTTGCGACAGCCCTACACATTGGAATTCAACACTCCTAATGTTTGACCGCCTGCTCCAACAAGAAAAAGCCGTTAACGACTATTTGTATGACCGGGGTGCTAGGACAGCCTCTGCGGAGCTGGGAATTTTTTTGCCACGTTACTGGACGCTCATGCGCAATGCCTGTAGGCTCATGCGTCCTTTTGACAAACCTAGTCAGTCGCACCGAAGGCACCATCAGCGACATCATACCATTTGTTTTCTTCCTGGAGCGTGCCCTGCGAAGAGTGCTGGATCAGGCCGTAGATGAGCATGACGAGGAAGAGTTGTGGTCACCATCACCACCAGAAACAGCCTTATCAGCATCGCTTGCTGGACCTGCGGCAATGCTGGAAGAGGATTGTGAGTAAGAGGAGTCAGAGGAGGAATGTGGCTTTGAGGAAGAGTAGGAAGACCAACCACAACAGGCATCCCGTGGTGCTCGTTGTCACCTATCTGGTACCCGTGGTGTTGTACGTGGCTGTGGGGAAGAACATACCTTCAGTGAGATCACTGAGGACGAGGAACGGGACATGAGTAGCTCGGCATCCATTGTGCAAATGGGGTCTTTCATGCTGTTGTGCCTGTTGAGGGATCCTCGTATAAAAAGGCTGAAGGAGAACGACCTGTACTGGGTGTCCACGCTACTAGACCCCCGGTATAAGCAGAAAGTGCCTGAAATGTTACCAAATTACCGCAAGTCGGAAAGGATGCAGGAGTTCCAAAATAAATTAAAAAGTATGCTTTACACAGCGTATAAGGGTGATGTCACAGCACAACAGGAATCTAACAGGGGAAGAGGTGAAAGTAATCCTCCTCCTCCCACGACCACGCCGGCAAGGGCAGGACGCTTTACAGACGTGTTGTTGATGGAGGACATGCAGAGCTTTTTAAGTCCTACGCATCGCCACAGCCCTTCGGGGTCCACCCTCAGAGAACGACTCGACTGACAGGTAGCAGACTACCTCGCCTTAACTGCAGATATCGACACTCTGCGGAGCGATGAACCCCTTGACAACTGGGTGTGCAGGCTTGACCTGTGGCCTGAGCTATCCCAATTTGCGATAGAACTTCTGGCCTGCCCCGCTTCAAGTGTCCTGTCAGAAAGGACCTTCAGTGCAGCAGGAGGTATTGTCACTGAGAAGAGAAGTCGCCTAGGTCAAAAAAGTCTAGAATACCTCACCTTTATTAAGATGAATGAGGGATGGATCCCGAAGGGACTGACAGTGGGCGATACATTCGACTAAAAAAGGCCTGATGAGGGGGACGTAACAAGGATTAAACTGATAAGAATAGTACTACTTAACACACCACTCCTGTCTGGTGGCACATTAGATTGCACGCGCAGTGCCCCAAATTTGAAGTAGGAGGACCGACCAAGCATCTTTTTCCATCTCCCGGTTCCTAATATCGATGCCATATACACGTCCCATGATAGGGGACGTAAAAGGGATTAAACTGATAAGAATAGTACTACTTAACACACCACTCCTATCTGGTGGCACATTAGATTACACGGGTAGTGCCCCAAATTTGAAGTAGGAGGACCAACCAAGCATCTTTTTCCATCTCCCGGTTCCTAATATCGATGCCATATACGCGTCCCATGATAGGGGACGTAAAAGGGATTAAACTGATAAGAATAGTACTACTTAACACACCACTCCTATCTGGTGGCACATTAGATTGCACGCGCAGTGCCCCAAATTTGAAGTAGGAGGACCGACCAAGCATCTTTTTCCATCTCCCGGTTCCTAAAATCGATGCCATATACACGTCACCTGATAGGGGACGTAACAGGGATTAAACTGATAGAAATAGTACTACTTAACACACCTTATAACAACGCAGAGAGAGGCAACACAGAGAGAGGAGTCTGAAGAAGAGGAGTCAGAGGAGGAAGGTGGCTTTGAGGAGGTGGAAGACCAAACACAGAGGCGTCCCAGGGGGCTTGTTGTCACCTTTCGGGGTCCCTTGGTGTTGTACGGGGCTGGGTGGAGGAAGAGACCTTCAATGACATCAGTGAGGACAAGGAACGGGACATGGCTAGCTTGGTATCCAACCTTGTGCAAATGGGGAGTTTGCGGTTGTGCAAATGGACTGTTTGCGGTTGTTTGCAGTGCGTTAAACGGGGAGTTTGGTCTGTCACTGTGAAGCGGGCATAACCCTTACACTACCTGATCGATTCAACATCATACCTGATGTTTTAAAGCAGGTTATTCCAAACAATTTAGAAATGTTAAGTGATTTATGCCCTTTATGGATTAAAACCAGACTCTGCATCAACTATGTAATTTTTCATGGGAGTTTTGCCATGGATCCCCCTTCGGCATGCCACAGTCCAGGTGTTAGTCCCCTTGAAACAACTTTTCCATCACTATTGTGGCCAGAAAGAGTCCCTGTGGGTTTTAAAATTCGCCTGCCCATTGAAGTCCATGGCGGTTCGCCCGTTCGCAAACATTTGCGGAAGTTCGCCTTTGCCGTTCGCAAACCGAAAATTTTATGTTCGCGACATCACTAATGAGAAGCATTTGAAATTAGAATTTCTGTCTGTGTGTTACCTTCACAATGACATAATAAAGTGTACATTATAATGAACATAGTTTCACTTTTTATCATTTCATATACCATGTCAAATTTATGGAATTTGACCTGTGTATTTAGTTAACAGCGCCTACCTGCTGACAATGGTTGGAAGCTGGGAAGAAACAAATTCCACCTGTGAATACTATTATTTGCCCCACCTGCTCCTCATTGTTGGGGGCTGGAGGGGGACACTACAATATCACACTTGCTTTTTTATTTAATAGCCATCCATCCACACCTCCATTTAATGTTAAGCTCCCTCTCGATGCCCACTCAAATTTAATGAGCATAACGTAACGATAACAAGGCAAAACGAGAGGAGAAATAACTAAGTACTACATATGGAAATCATGGGGATTTAGTCACACTATATGATCATACATTGCATAAGCCTGCCAACAACGCCAATGTACCCCATATCTGGCAGGTCCTACACTGCCTAATGTATGCTAAAACAACCAAAAGACATATATAGCACTTACCTGCAAGAAAGGGCAGAAGCCTTGAGGAGCTGCCTGCAGGAACACTGAAACAGAGTGAATAATGGAATACAAACGGGTGTGGCAACATAAAACAAACATTTAAATGAAACCTGGAGACTGGGAATCCCAGGGATGGATTACAGGAATGAACCTAGAAATCCAAGCATAAAGAAAACCAGACATAGAATAGAAAACCCAAAAACCAAGCAAAACTAAACAAGAATTGTATTAAGAGTACTGGATACTAGAAGCCAAGACCAGACATCTCCACAGAACGTGACACAGATATGGATTGACACCTGTCCTCAGGGACCCTGATACACACTGACACAGAGCAGAATAGGGACTGTTCCCCCTACATAGGGTCACTTGGAAGATATGGATTGACACCTGTCCCCAGGGACCCTGATACACACTGACACAGAGCAGAATAGGGACTGTTCCTCCTACATAGGGTCACTTGGCAGATATGGATTGACACCTGTCCTTAGAGACACTGATACACACTGACACAGAGCAGAATAGGGAATATTCACTAAATGCCAAACATTGTCATACAGGTGAATATTCAGTAAATAAGGATAAAGGGGGGACCTACTGTCCTCCCCCCGGTCCCCACCAATGCGCGGTGGGTGGAGGCCATAAATCACAATGTGGGGGAGGGACCTACTGTCCTCCCGCCGCCCCCACCTGTGAGCGGTGGGTGGGGGCCATAAAAATAATGAGGGGGGACCTACTGTATGATGTTGTATCGATCAGGTAGTGTAAGGGTTACGCCCGCTTCACAGTGACAGACCAAACTCCCCGTTTAACGCACCGCAAACAACCGCAAACAGTCCATTTGCACAACCGCAAACTCCCCATTTGCACAAGGTTGGATACCAAGCTAGCCATGTCCCGTTCCTTGTCCTCACTGATGTCATTGAAGGTCTCTTCCTCCACCCAGCCACGTACAACACCAATGGTCCCCGAAAGGTGACAACAAGCCCCCTGGGACGCCTGCTGTGTTTGGTCTTCCACCTCCTCAAAGCCACCTTCCTCCTCTGACTCCTCTTCTTCAGACTCCTCTCTCTGCGTTGCCTCTCTCTGCATTATTATAAGGTGTGTTAAGTAGTACTATTCTTATCAGTTTTATCCCTGTTACGAGTAGAGGACTATTTCCTTGTTTCACCAAACCCCTTCAAAGATGGAAAAAGCGGTATGAGTGGAAGAAACAAGGAAATGTGGTCAGGTGGTGGTGCCAGCCCCACCGAGGGCTTGTACCCAGGTATGCTAATAAACTGAAAAAAGAAAAAATCTCCCAAGAAGGAGATCTAAAACTGGCATAGGAAAAGGTTAGACAACTATAATAAAGTGATACCTACAAATCCTACTGAGCATAGGTGTATAATAGAGGGAGAAAGGGAAAGCAGAGTAATGCTTCCTAATACCGTGGTTAGTACCATTTGTTAAAGTAAATTGAGTAATGGACAAAAGTCTTTATTGTATCATTTATAAATAACAAAGGGATACTATACTCATTCCCCTATAGTGGCTAATTGTGTAATGGTAATACTATTATCTATTATATAATATTGCCAGGGGCAAGGAAATTTCCTCTAAATAGATGGGTATAGGCAGAGAGTATGGAGACCGGAGTGATGCTGTCATAAAAAGTGTCAATAAGGTGATATAAAGTTACCGTATATACTCGAGTATAAGCCGACCCGAATATAAGCCGAGGCCCCTAATTTTACCCCAAAAAACTGGGAAAACTTATTGACTCGAGTATAAGACTAGGGTGGAAAATGCAGCAGCTACTGGTAAATTTCTAAATAAAATTAGATCCTAAAAAAATTATATTAATTTAATATTTATTTACAGTGTGTGTATATAATGAATGCAGTGTGTGTGTGTGTGTGAATGCAGTGTGTATATGAATGCTGTGTGTGTATGCAGTGTGTATATAATGAATGGAGTGCAGTGTGTGTATATGAGTGCAGTGTGTGTATATGAGTGCAGTGTGTGTATAATGAATGCAGTGCGTGTATGAGTGCAGTGTGTATGCAGTGTGTATATAATGAATGTAGTGCAGTGTGTGTATATGAGTGCAGTGTGTATGCAGTGTGTATATAATGCAGTGCAGTGTGTGTATATGAGTGCAGTGTGTATATAATGAATGCAGTGCAGTGTGTGTATGAGTGCAGCGTGAATGCAGTGTGTGTATGTGTGTATGTATGAATGCAGTGTTTATGCAGTGTGTGTATGAATGCAGTGTGTATGCAGTGTGTGTATATAATGAATGCAGTGCAGTGTGTATGAGTGCAGTGTGTATGAGTGCAGTGTGAATGCAGTGTGTGTATGTGTGTATGTATGAATGCAGTGTTTATGCAGTGTGTGTATATAATGAATGCAGTGCAGTGTGTATGAGTGCAGTGTGAATGCAGTGTGTATGTGTGTATGTATGAATGCAGTGTTTATGCAGTGTGTGTATGAATGCAGTGTGTGTATATAATGAATGCAGTGCAGTGTGAATGCAGTGTGTGTATGTGTGTATGTATGAATGCAGTGTGTGTATATAATGAATGCAGTGCAGTTTGTGTATGAGTGCAGTGTGAATGCAGTGTGTGTATGTGTGTGTATGTGTGTGTATGCAGTGTGTGTATGAATGCAGTGTGTATGCAGTGTGCGTATATAATGAATGCAGTGCAGTGTGTGTATGAATGCAGTGTGTGTGTGAGTGCAGTGTGTGTGTGTGTGTGAGTGCAGAGCATTGGTGGGGGTGGGCATTTTATTAATTATTATGATTTAATTATTATTGTGATATATATTTTTTTAATGTTATTTTTTTATTATTATTATTTTTTTTTTAATTATTATTATTTTTTTTCGTCCCCCCTCCCTGCTTGTTAGCTGGCCAGGGAGGGGGGCTCTCACTCCCTGGTGGTCCAGTGGATGGGCTGTAGGAGGGGGGCTGTCAGGAAGCTGTAACTTACCTTCACCGCAGCTCCTGTCAGCTCCCTTCTCTCTCCTCCGTCCGTGCAGCTCCCAGGTCAGCTCCCTCTGCAACTCTCGCGGCCGCGCGGAGCGTTGCCACGGTAACCCGTGGCAACGCTCTGACCCCGCGGCTCTCGCGAGAGTTGCAGAGGAAGCCGACCTGGGAGCTGCACGGACGGAGGAGAGAGAAGGGAGCTGACAGGAGCTGCGGTGAAGGTAAGTTACAGCTTCCTGACAGCCCCCGGTCCTTGTCTGTATTATGGCAATGAAAATTGCCATAATACAGACAACTGACTCGAGTATAAGACGAGTGAGTGTTTTTCAGCACAAAAAATGTGCTGAAAAACTCGTCTTATACTCGAGTATATACGGTAAATGTATCACAGACACACAGCCACCCTTTCTCTTAGCTAGTTTCCAGAAATGCTGGATAGGTAGAAGGGCTATAAAGACTCAGAGAGGTCTAAGAAGAATCCTCTAAACTAGCCCTAATCTCCTTAACCCCTTAAGGACCAAACTTCTGGAATAAAAGGGAATCATGACGTGTCAGACATGTCATGTGTCCTTAAGGGGTTAAACACCTTCAAGGGTGTTCTAAGCTAAAGCTCAATCTAAACGTTTAGATGACTGCCTAATTTCCCATCACAGATGCTGGCTACGAATAACACTGTGCAAGACAAAGAGTGGGTCTAAGTGCCCATAGTGCAGTAAAGTGTCCCTAGTGAAGTGAAAAAGAGAATAACGAGCTGGAGCCCAAGAGAATAACGAGCTGGCGCCCTATCAGGGGACGTGTATATGGCATCGATTTTAGGAACCGGGAGATGGAAAAAGATGCTTGGTCGGTCCTCCGCGTGCAATCTAATGTGCCACCAGATAGGAGTGGTGTGTTAAGTAGTACTATTCCAATCAGTTTAATCCCTGTTATGTGCCTTTTTTTTTTGGTTGGTTTTTGAAGCCACAGTGCAGCACCAGAGGCCCGAAAAATTAGGCATGTACACATGCCTGAAAAATTAGGTATTGTTGCAGCCGCTGCTGTAGCAACGGGCAGAAAAAATGATGTTTGTTTCCCAGGCAGAAAGTGCCCTAAAACATTGCGGCTTGAACCCTAGTTGGTGGCGGATAAGTCACGCAAGTCAACCGGCATTCAGAGCTAAAATACAGCAGCGTGTGGACCATTTTTAGCCCAAGGCAGCTCATCTCATCAGGCCTTTTTAGTCGAATGTATCGCCCACTGTCAGTCCCTTCGGGATCCATCCCTCATTCATCTTAATAAAGGTGAGGTAATCTAGACTTTTTTGACCTAGGCGACTTCTCTTCTCAGTGACAATACCTCCTGCTGCACTGAAGGTCCTTTCTGACAGGACACTTGAAGCGGGGCAGGCCAGAAGTTCTATCGCAAATTGGGATAGCTCAGGCCACAAGTCAAGCCTGCACACCCAGTAGTGAAGGGGTTCATCGCTCCTCAGAGTGTCGATATCTGCAGTTAAGGCGAGGTAGTCTGCTACCTGTCGGTCGAGTTGTTCTCTGAGGGTGGATCCCGAAGGGCTGTGGCAATGCGTAGGACTTAAAAAGCTCTGCATGTCCTCCATCAACAACACGTCTGTAAAGCGTCCTGTCCTTGCCGGCGTGGTCGTGGGAGGAGGAGGATTACTTTCACCTCTTTCCCTGTTAGATTCCCGTTGTGCTGTGACATCACCATTATACGCTGTGTAAAGCATACTTTTTAATTTATTTTGCAAATGCTGCATCCTTTCCGACTTGTTGTAATTTGGTAACATTTCAGCCACTTTCTGCGTATACCGGGGGTCGTTCTCCTTCAGCCTTTTTATACGAGGGTCCCTCAACAGGCACAACAGCATGAAAGACCACATTTGCACAAGGTTGGATGCCGAGCTACTCATTTCCCGTTCCTCCTCCTCAGTGATCTCAATGAAGGTATGTTCTTCCCCCCAGCCACGTACAACACCACGGGTACCAGATAGGTGACAACGAGCACCCTGGGATGCCTGTTGTGGTTGGTCTTCCTCTTCCTCCTCAAAGCCACATTCCTCCTCTGACTCCTCTTCCTCACAATCCTCTTCCAGCGTTGCCGCAGGTCCAGCAAGCAATGCTGATAAGGCTGTTTCTGGTGTTGACGGTGACCACAACTCTTCCTCTTCCTCTTCACGCTCATCTACGGCCTGACCCAGCACTCTTCGCAGGGCACGCTCCAGGAAGAAAACAAATGGTATGATGTCGCTGATGGTGCCTTCGGTGATTAGTGGTACTATGCGTGCAAGCTACTGTGAGACCAGATATGAGTGGCACTGTGCACTGGCAGAGGTTGGCAGAGTAGACGCTGTAGGCCTGACACACCCGCTTGAAGACAACTAACTGCTATTCAATCTATAACAGTGAAAAAAATGTTTTTGTTTTTAAATGGACGCTACTGTGACACCAGATATGAGTGGCAATGTGCACTGCCAGAGGTTGGCAGAGTACACGCTGTAGGCCTGACACACCCGCTTGAAGACAACTAACTGCTATTCAATCTATAACAGTGTAAAACATTTTTTGGGTTTAAATGCACGCTATTGTGACACCAGATATGAGTGGCAATGTGCACTGGCAGAGGTTGGCAGAGTACACGCTGTAGGCCTGACACCCGCTTGAAGACAACTAACTGCTATTCAATCTATAACAGTGAAAAAAGTTTTTGGGTTTTTAAATGCACGCTATTGTGACACCAGATATGAGTGGCAATGTGAACTGGCAGAGGTTGGCAGAGTACACGCTGTAGGCCTGACACCCGCTTGCAGACAACTAACTGCTATTCAATCTATAACAGTGAAAAAAGTTTTGGGGTTTTTAAATGCAATCTATTGCGACATCAGATAAGAGTGGCACTGTGCACTGGCAGAGGTTTGCAGAGTACACGCTGTAGGCCTGACACACACTTATGAAGGACACAGACTGCTAATTATATGACAGTCAAAACAGTTTTTGGGTTTTTAAATGCATGCTATTGTGACACTAGATAAGAGTGGCAATGTGCACTGGCAGAGGTTGGCAGAGTACACGCTGTAGGCCTGACACACCCGCTGGAAGACAACTAACTGCTATTCAATCTATAGCAGTGAAAAAAAAAATTTGTTTTTAAATGCAAGCTATTGTGACACCAGATATGAGTGGCACTGTGCACTGGCAGAGGTTGGCAGAGTACACGCTGTAGGCCTGACACCCGCTTGAAGGACACTGACTGTTATTAGATTACAGTCAAAAACTTTTTTTGTTTTTAAATGCACGCTATTGTGACACCAGATATGAGTGGCACTGTGCACTAGCAGAGGTTGGCAGAGTACACGCTGTAGGCCTGACACACACTTATGAAGGACACAGACTGCTATTATATTACAGTCAAAAACTTTTTTGTTTTTAAATGCACGCTGTTGTGACACCAGATATGAGTGGCACTGTGCACTGGCAGAGGTTGGCAGAGTAGACGCTGTAGGCCTGACACACCCGCTTGAAGACAACTAACTGCTATTCAATCTATTACAGTGAAATTTTTGTTTTTGTTTTTAAATGCAAGCTATTGTGACACCAGATATGAGTGGTGGCACTGGGCAAGTGGGCACAGTATCCACAGTATCCAAAAATGCAGACTGATGTTCTAGCCCTAAAAAGGGCTTTTTGGGGTGCTGTCCTTACAGCAGAGATCAGATGAGTCCTTCAGGACTGTAGTGGACACTGAATACACTAGCCTAGCTATCAATCTCCCTATCAAATCAGCAGCAGCTTCACTGTCCCTCCTCTCACTAAGAATGCAGCTTCACAATTAATGTAAAATGGATGCTGTACAGGAGGTGGGAGGGTCTGGAAGGGAGGGTCTGCTGCTGATTGGCTGGAATGTGTCTGCTGACTGTGAGGCACAGGGTCAAAGTTTACTCAATGATGATGAATAGGGGCGGATCGAACCGCGCATATGTTCACCCGCCGCGGCGAACGCGAACACGCTATGTTCGCCAGGAACTATTCGCCAGCGAACCGTTCGGTACATCACTATATCTTATCCCCTATTTTTCCCCATTGTGTGTCTTACACCTTGGTTGTGTATCTCTTACAACCCCACTTTGTGTGTCTTACTTCCCCCAGCCCCTTTGTGTGTCTCCTTCTCTCCCAGCCCCTTTGTGTCTTTTACATTCACCAGCTCCTTTGTGTGTTTCTCTTTCACAAATAGCCCACCTATCTCCCCCCAGCTCCTCGGTGTATCTTTTCCTCTTCTCCAGCCCCTCTGTGTCTCTTTCACCGCCAGTCCATTGTATTTCCACCCCAGTCCCTTCTGTGTGTTGCTTTAATCCCCAGCCCCTCTGTGAACTTTCTCACCCCAGGCCCACCTGTGTGTCTTTCTCCCCCTCATGTCCCTCTAGGTGTCTTTTTCACCACTCAGGCCCCCTGTGTGCCACTCTCCCCTCCATTCCCCTTAGTGTTCCTCTCTCCTCCACTCCATGCCCATTAGATCATAAGTTCCCCCCCACTTATCTGTCTCTTAGTATCTCCAATTCCCTTTACTGTTCCTCTCCCTTCTCTTTTTGTGGCTCCCCTACCCTAATGTTCCTATTCCCTTCCCTCCCCTGTACCTTAGTGCCCCCCTTAATGTTCTTCTCGTTCCCCAAGTGTTAATCTGCCCTACCTCTTTTTTAGTGTTATTTCCCCTCCCCCATAGTGTTCTCCCTCCTATCCCAATAGTGTTCTTCCTCCCCCTCCCCATAGTGTTCTTTCTCCCCCCCTTTCTTATAGTGCTCTTTCCCCCCTCCCCTGTCCCATGGTGTCCCCCCCTCCCCTGTGCCATAGTGCTATTTCCCACCCCTTCCCTGTGCCATAGTGTTCTTTCCCACCCCTCCCCTGTCCCATAGTGTTCTCCCACCTTCCCCTGTCCCATAGTGTTTCCCCTAATCCCAAAGTGTTCTGGCCCCTCTCCCCTGTCCCATAGTGTTCTGTCCCCTCTCCCCTGTCCCATCATGTTCTTTCTCCCCTTCCTTGTCCCAGTGTTCTCCTACCCTCCCACCCCATAGTGTTCCTTACTACCCCCTCCCCTGTCCCATAGTGTTCCTTACCACCCCCTTCCCTATACAATAGTGTTCTTCCCCCCTCTCCCCTGTCCCATAGTGTTATGTCCCCTCTCCCCTGTCCCATAGTCTTCTTTTTTTATTTATTTAATTCTCTTTTTATTTTGAATTTATCACCATAATTTCACTTATACAAAAAAGTATTAAAAAATTCATATTCATACACATAAACACTTAGACAAAAAAAGGACAAAAACACAAAACAACACACCCCCCCACGAAAGCTCTACATACTTCCAGCTTCTACTTCTTATTTCAAATGGTATCGATATTACATTTGTAATAGTTTTTTTTCCCAATTTGCCCATAGGCTCAAATTATCATTCAGAAACGTGCAGTGATCCTTCTCCATTTTAATTTGGTATATCAACTGTATTGTTATTAATTTGATATTAAATACGGTATCTCTCTTCCAGTTCCTTGCTATTATTATTCTACAGGCTATTAAACAATGAGTAATTAAAAATTGATTTATTTTGTTTAATTTTGGCCATTGATAGTGTAATAGCATTATTTCAGGTTTTAGGAATATTTTTACACCACACAGTGTATGGATGATAAATTGAGCCCACTGCCATACAACAATCACTTGTTTACATGACCACCACATGTGGATATAATTTCCTTTTTCCTCTCTACACTTCCAACACTTTGTGTCCATGGATGTATCAAATGTAGCTATTTTAGTTGGCGTCATATACCATTGATAGGCCAACTTAAAGTGTGTTTCTATCAATATAAAATAATGGACGTATTTATTGATTTTTTGTAGAGTAGCTAACCATGCATTTGATTCTATATTTATTTTTAATTCAGTATTCCATTTTTTAATAGCACTGGATAGGACTGAATCATTGATTGGGTCTAGCATTCTAGCACATCTAGAGAACAACTGCTTTGTTTTATTCTGGTATATTATTGATTTCAAAATATCATACATCTTACCCTCTATTACTATCTCAACTTTCTCCAAAAAATGTTTTACTCTAAGGTAGGTATATACATCTTTAACAGAGAACTTAAACTCCTCTATCAGCATTTTATAAGGTTTGATTTTACCACCTTTGGTCAGATCTTTTAAAGTGCTTATTCCTTTTTCCTTCCATAATTTTAAGGAAATATTCTTCATATTTAATTTATATTTATTATATCTAGGTTTTGAAAATCAAATATTTTGTTAACTAAATCAATTTTGTTCCTTATTTTTTGCCATATTGGAATAATCTGTTCTAAGATATATGAGCCAGATAAATTTAATTTTTTTTATTTTCCAGAATGAGTCTAGGGGATCTCTTAATTGGCTAGATTCTAATTCTGACCACCACCATATCTCCTCTTTATTTTGTTTTATCTGGCCAGCCATGACATGCGTTATAATCCCTGCTTCATAATATTTCCTTATGTTTGGATAACCTAAGCCTCCCTTCTTTATTCCTCTTGATAATACTTCATTTTTAATTCTGGGTTTTTTCCCTCGCCATACAAAGTTAGAAAAAGCGTTGTTGATCATTGTTAACCATGCATTCGGGATTTCTAATGGGAGCATTCTAAACATATAAATCCATTTTGGCAAAACATATGATTTCAAAATATTAATTCTTCCTCCCCATGATACTTCTAATTTTCTCCATTCTTTCAAATTCTTATTGGTTTCTTTTAAGAGATCCATAAAGTTTATTCGCATAATGTTTTCTACTTTTCTGCTAATTTTAATTCCTAGGTATGGGAACGTTTTAGCTTTAATAAAATTGTATGTTTCTTGATATGAATCTATTTCTTAATTCGACATATTGATATATATAGCAATTGATTTTGTTTTATTTAATTTATAATTTGATACTTCACTATACATTTCAATTTCTAACATTGCTTTTGATATAGATGTTGACTTGTTACTTAAAAATAGAATGGTATCATCAGCGTAAAGAGATATTTTGAGTTCTTTCTGACTTACTATGAATCCCTTAATATTTTCGTTATTTCTGATTCTGTTGGCTAGAACCTCTATAGTTAATATAAACAGTAAAGGGGACAACGGGCACCCTTGTCTGGTCCCGTTGTTCAATTTGAACCATTCTGAACATATGCCAGGACCAATTGTTCTTGCCGTTGGATCTTTATATAGAGCTAAAATTGCATCAAGCAGCCAACCTTGTATACCTATTTCTTCTAATGTAAACTTCATAAAGTCCCAGCTGACCCTGTCAAAGGCTTTCTCAGCATCTAAAGACAGGATCAGCATGGGACTTTCTTTACGTTGTGATATATCTAGTGCATCTATCAAACGTCTAATATTATTGCTTGACATTCTGTCTGAAATAAAACCTGTTTGATCAGGATGGATTAGTTGTTTCATAACTTCTTTTAATCTGCTAGCTATTATCGCAGAAAATATCTTAATATCTACATTTATTAATGATATTGAGCGATAACTCTGAACTTTAGTTGGATCCTTCCCTGGTTTCAGTATAGGTAGAATGTTTGCTTTAAGCATTTCTTCTGGGAATCTGCCCTTTTTAACTGCAGTATTAAAAATATTTTTTAGGTGACCTATCAATAGGTGTTTCATTGTTTTATAGAATTTGTTCCCAAACCCGTCCGGACCTGGCGTTTTGTGATATCCTCCCCCTCCCCATAGTGTTCTTTCTCCCCCCCCCTTTCTTATAGTGCTCTTTCCCCCCTCCCCTGTCCCATGGTGTTCCCCCCTCCCCTGTGCCATAGTGCTATTTCCCACCCCTTCCCTGTGCCATAGTGTTCTTTCCCACCCCTCCCCTGTCCCATAGTGTTCTCCCACCTTCCCCTGTCCCATAGTGTTTCCCCTAATCTCAAAGTGTTCTGACCCCTCTCCCCTGTCCCATAGTGTTCTGTCCCCTCTCCCCTGTCCCATCATGTTCTTTCTCCCCTTCCCTGTCCCAGTGTTCTCCTACCCTCCCACCCCATAGTGTTCCTTACTACCCCCCTCCCCTGTCCCATAGTGTTCCTTACCACCCCCTTCCCTATACAATAGTGTTCTTCCCCCCTCTCCCCTGTCCCATAGTGTTATGTCCCCTCTCCCCTGTCCCATAGTCTTCTTTACCCTGTCCCATAGTGTTCTTTCCCCGTCACATCATGTTCTTTCACCCATCCCATAATGTTCTTTCCTCCATCCCATCATGTTCTTTCCTCTGTCCCATCATGTTCTTTCTCCCCTTCCCTGTCCCAGTGTTCTCCTACCCTCCCATCCCATAGTGTTCCTTACTACCTCCCTCGCCTGTCTTATAGTGTTCCTTACCACCCCCATTCCCTGTACAATAGTGTTCTTCCCCCCTCCCATGCCCCATAGTTTTTTTCCCCCTCCCTTGTCCCATAGTGTTCGTTTCCCCCATCCCATAGTGTTCCTTACCACCCCTGTCTCATAGTATTTCTTACTACCCCCCTCCCGTCCCATAGTGTTCCTTACCACCCCCCTTCCCTGTACAATAGTGTTCTTCCCCCCCGTCCCCTGTCCTATAGTGTTCGTTTCCCCCCTCCCCTGTCCCATAGTGTTCTTTCCCTCCGTCCCATTGTGTTCCTTACCACCCCCTGCCCCATAGTGTTCCTTACCACCCCCCCCCCCCCCCCCGTCTCTTAGTGCCCCTCTCGGTCCCTGGTATGTCTTCTACCTTTCTTGTAGCGTGGCCGAGTGGAGCAGATCGTGGTACAGGAGCTTCAGTTTCCTGTACCCGGCCGGACTGACAGGAAGTGCTCTCTCAGTGCTCTCTAAGTGAGTCTGGCTGGGTACAGGAAACAAATGTTCCTGTACCGCGGTGCGCACTGCTCCGCTTGGCCACGTTACACTGAGTGCCTGGCAGGAGTGACACTGGCACTGGCACTGGCACTGTGCACCGGTCACTCCAATCTAGGGCCCCCTAGGCTGGTGCAGCCTAAGGCGGTCGCTTGTGGCACCTTATGGATGTGCTGGCCCTGGCTGGGGGCGTTGGACTTGCACTTTTGGATGGATGGGTGAGCGTGGCGGATACGATGACAGGGATGGTGGTGAGGATGGTCTATACTCATTGGTTTCTAAACTACCACTTTTTTCTGTAAAAAAAGGAGTGTTACCTATCTATGAGACTCTTGAGTATTTTGGAAGAGCCATTTGTTTGATGATGCTTTATTGTTTTATGGTCTGTACTTTATGTTATTACAGTCAATTCATGGATCTGCGAGTCTGAATTTCATATAGGATATTACTTCAATGGCCCTGCATGGCCAAGAAACCAAAAACATGCAAAATGCTGTGATATGTTTCTTTTTCTTTTTGCTGAGGACCTGCGTGCCCTATTGACATCTCTATTTGCAATGCTTGTGGATTACAATGAAACTCTAATTTAAAAATCCATTATGAAAAGACATGAAAAAGGAACTAAGTGGACAGTAGATACTGATAATAACAATGGATTTTGAAAAGGAATGAACTCAATGCTGTCTTTGCTCAGGCTTTTCAGATGCATGAATATACCTGTATTCCAAGGCTAAATCATGTCTCTCACGGCATAAGTGAGATTACTGAGGTTGTTGCTATTGAAGTTAACAGAGTCATTGATTTCATATTCTGTTAATTCTTGTATTGATTGAATTGCCTTAGTTTATTTATACCCCCGTAAAGGGATTACCTGGAAAGGTTAACATGTTATACCATAACAAAATAGCCATTGGCCCAAGTTTATTCCTAACAGGATATATGTCAATTGAGACTGTGAATTATTCATGTGTTTACTGTTCTTTTTAAATAAATACTGGACAGAATTACATTATATTACACAAATGACCAACATACTAAATTTACTTTTTATTTTTATTTTTTTTTAATTTTTTTTTAATTCTTTATTTTTGGTTGACAGGAACAATTTCACAAACATAACGGACAAGAATACAGTAACAACGCACTTTGGAGGTACCACAATTAAGGTTATTGTATAGCTTGACTATGTTACATACACTTGGTTGCCCATACACTGCACCATAACCTCCTTCCCGTCCTATCCACCGTACAACCCTAGTTAACAGAATTTTTTAATATAACATTTCCCTTTACCTAATACTAAGATACTCCGGCCAGTGGACATACTCCTTCTGTAGCGATGCCCTTGAAACACCCCTGCCTGGCCTTAGTTACCTGCTGTCTTTATTAACTCTGGCCCTCCTGCTCCGGGGGCAAGGGCCCTTACGACACCCAGCAGCAGCAAACTAGATGTATCTTACGTCCGTGGTCCCTAGTCCGCCTCCCCGGACCCGGTATGCCCATTGCAGGAGTGTTCAATTCGTTGCACACTGCTATTCCCATACCCTGGCCGGATTTCGGCCTGAGTACCCCTTTGGGAAAGAGGGGTTGTTGTAGGGAAAAAAAGATGAGAGAAAAGATGAGATAAGAAAGGAGGAGAATAAGGGGGAGGGAAGGATAGAGGTGGGGGGGAGGGGAGAGGGCAGCATCGAGGTCCTGCTAGTTACTCAATGGGCTGCTTTCCCATGGTTCCCAGATTTTCTGGAAGGTTTTCTCAGTGTAAATTTACATTTTAATGCTTTAATAATTTTTACATTCTTTGCACTGTTCACTCTTCTAAAAAAAATTGATAAAAGGATCAACTCTGTCTAATGTTAGACTTAACCTCGGAGAAATACATTTTTTTTCCAAATAACTTCTGCCGAAAATGTTTTGGTGAAAACAAATCAGACAAAACAAAACTGTTTAAATATTATGTATTTTTTTTTTACAACACACTGATGGGTGTATTTTCTGCCATTTGATTGACAGACCAAGGGAGAAAAAGTAACCAACAGAGGAGGAGCAGTAAAACAATCTATATTCATCGTATATACTCGAGTATAAGCCGACCCGAATATAAGCCGAGGCCCTAATTTTACCCCTAAAAACTGGGAAAACTTATTGACTCGAGTATAAGACTAGGGTGGGAAATGCAGCAGCTATTGGTAAATTTCTAAATAAAATTAGATCCTAAAAAAATTATATTAATTGAATATTTATTTACAGTGTGTGTATATAATGAATGCTGTGTGTGTATGAATGCAGTGTATGTATATGAATGCAGTGTGTGTATGAGTGCAGTGTGTGTATGAATGCAGTGTGTGTATGAATGCAGTGTGTGTGTATGAGGGCAGTGTGTGTATGAATGCAGTGTGTGTATGAGTGCAGTGTATATGAGTGCAGTGTGTATAGGAGTGCAGTGTGTGTATGAGTGCAGTATGTGTATGAGTGCAGTGTGTGTGTGTATGAATGCAGTGTGTGTGTATGAGTGCAGTGTGTGTGTATGAGGAAAGGACGCAGTCATGCCGGGATATACTGGGGGACCAGAGGGAAGGGGAACAAACACCTGGAAGCCGGTGGAACCTGCGGGAGGATAGGGATAAAGCCCCAACAAAGCCCAAAAGCTCTTTGAGACCCTGGGAGAAGAGAAATAAGGAGGGGAGAGGGCCAAGCACCCAGAATAAGGTAAAAGTAAATTAATAATAAAGAAAGAGCCCCAGATGCCCATAGCATAAAAGTACAGCTAAATAAATAGCAAAACTTATTACAGTACAATCCCAAAACAGTCCCAAAAAAGCAATAGAAATATAAATTATTGGAGAAGAGTAATACTCTGTCCTTTAAGCAGTATGTCCTGGAAATCCTGTCCAGCGGTTAACAGAGGCTGCAACATCATGTCTCCATTCAGCAGCACAGTGCAGTAAATATATAGTAGGGGGCTCACCCCTTGAGTGCAGGCCACAGTCCTGACAGAGAGCACGAATCCATGCTCTAACAGTTAATACAAGGTTATGGGTGAAATCTCTATAAACAGCTTATATAAATGGCCTAATTTAACATAAACATGCAACCCCAGTAAGATCCAAAAGCCCCTCAAGGCCCAGAGAAGTGGGCCAAAATTTAGTAGGCCAAAATCTCCACATGGCCTATGCTAATTAGTATCTGGTTACAAACAGTTGGATGAGTCATCAGTATACTGAGCATGTGCAGGAATGCAGGAACTGAAAGGAACTGAAATTGCACTTATTTCCTTTGTCTTCAACAAGCCATGTGGTCTGCCATATAAGGAGATCCTGAATATCCTGTGTGCTGATTGGTCTGAGGAATATAGGAGGGGTTATACTGTATGGGAGGGGATATGCTGTTAACAAAAGTCCTGTACACCATGCTTTCTGCCTCTCAGATATTTTTGGAACAGGAGTTCATCTGAGGCCCGATCGGTATGTAAATAAAGACCTCTTACTTCCTGAAGACCTGCATCCATTTCTCTGTGTTTGGTTTCTGTTAGTTTACTCAGTAACAAGAGCAATAAATACCATAGAAAAAACACAGTTGCAAAGAAGCACAGCAAAAACAAACAGTAAAGTATATTAAAAAATAATACAGAAACAACCTCAAAAGAGGCAATAGAAACATAAAGTAATGGAGATGAGTAGTGTTGTCGCGAACCCGAAATTCAATGGGCAGGCGAATTTTAAAAACAACAGGGACTCTTTCTGGCCACAATAGTGATGGAAAAGTTGTTTCAAGGGGACTAACACCTGGACTGTGGCATGCCGGAGGGGGATCCATGGCAAAACTCCCATGGAAAATTACACAGTTGATGCAGAGTCTGCTTTTAATCCATAAAGGGCAGAAATCACCTAACATTGACACCTGTCCTCAAAGCCCAGCCCTGATACACACTGACACAGAGCAGAATAGAGACTGTTCCCCCTACATAGGGTCACTTGGCAGATATGGATTGACACCTGTCCTCAAAACCCCTGATACACACTGACACAGAGCAGAATAGGGACTGTTCCCCCTACATAGGGTCACTTGGCAGATATGGATTGACACCTGTCCTCAAAACCCCTGATACACACTGACACAGAGCAGAATAGAGACTGTTCCCTGTCCACAGAGACCATGATACACACTGACACAGAGCAGAATAGAGACTGTTCACCGTCCACAGAGACCATGATACACACTGACACAGAGCAGAATAGAGACTGTTCCCCCTACATAGGGTCACTTGGCAGATATGGATTGACATCTGTCCTCAAAACCCCTGATACACACTGACACAGAGCAGAATAGGGACTGTTACCCCTACATAGGGTCACTTGGCAGATATGGATTGACACCTGTCCTCAAAACCCCTGATACACACTGACACAGAGCAGAATAGAGACTGTTCCCTGTCCACAGAGACCATGATACACACTGACACAGAGCAGAATAGAGACTGTTCACCGTCCACAGAGACCATGATACACACTGACACAGAGCAGAATAGGGACTGTTCCCCCTACATAGGGTCACTTGGCAGATATGGATTGACACCTGTCCTCAAAACCCCTGATACACACTGACACAGAGCAGAATAGGGACTGTTCCCCCTACATAGGGTCACTTGGCAGATATGGATTGACACCTGTCCTCAAAACCCCTGATACACACTGACACAGAGCAGAATAGAGACTGTTCCCTGTCCACAGAGACCATGATACACACTGACACAGAGCAGAATAGAGACTGTTCACCATCCACAGAGACCATGATACACACTGACACAGAGCAGAATAGGGACTGTTCCCCTTACATAGGGTCACTTGGCAGATATGGATTGACACCTGTCCTCAAAACCCCTGATACACACTGACACAGAGCAGAATAGGGACTGTTACCCCTACATAGGGTCACTTGGCAGATATGGATTGACACCTGTCCTCAAAACCCCTGATACACACTGACACAGAGCAGAATAGGGACTGTTCCCCCTACATAGGGTCACTTGGCAGATATGGATTGACACCTGTCCTCAAAACCCCTGATACACACTGACACAGAGCAGAATAGAGACTGTTCCCTGTCCACAGAGACCATGATACACACTGACACAGAGCAGAATAGAGACTGTTCACCGTCCACAGAGACCATGATACACACTGACACAGAGCAGAATAGGGACTGTTCCCCCTACATAGGGTCACTTGGCAGATATGGATTGACACCTGTCCTCAAAACCCCTGATACACACTGACACAGAGCAGAATAGGGACTGTTACCCCTACATAGGGTCACTTGGCAGATATGGATTGACACCTGTCCTCAAAACCCAAGATACACACTGACACAGAGCAGAATAGGGACTGTTCCCCCTACATAGGGTCACTTGGCAGATATGGATTGACACCTGTCCTCAAAACCCCTGATACACACTGACACAGAGCAGAATAGGGACTGTTCCCCCTACATAGGGTCACTTGGCAGATATGGATTGACACCTGTCCTCAAAACCCCTGATACACACTGACACAGAGCAGAATAGAGACTGTTCCCTGTCCACAGAGACCATGATACACACTGACACAGAGCAGAATAGAGACTGTTCACCGTCCACAGAGACCATGATACACACTGACACAGAGCAGAATAGAGACTGTTCCCCCTACATAGGGTCACTTGGCAGATATGGATTGACATCTGTCCTCAAAACCCCTGATACACACTGACACAGAGCAGAATAGGGACTGTTACCCCTACATAGGGTCACTTGGCAGATATGGATTGACACCTGTCCTCAAAACCCCTGATACACACTGACACAGAGCAGAATAGAGACTGTTCCCTGTCCACAGAGACCATGATACACACTGACACAGAGCAGAATAGAGACTGTTCACCGTCCACAGAGACCATGATACACACTGACACAGAGCAGAATAGGGACTGTTCCCCCTACATAGGGTCACTTGGCAGATATGGATTGACACCTGTCCTCAAAACCCCTGATACACACTGACACAGAGCAGAATAGGGACTGTTCCCCCTACATAGGGTCACTTGGCAGATATGGATTGACACCTGTCCTCAAAACCCCTGATACACACTGACACAGAGCAGAATAGAGACTGTTCCCTGTCCACAGAGACCATGATACACACTGACACAGAGCAGAATAGAGACTGTTCACCATCCACAGAGACCATGATACACACTGACACAGAGCAGAATAGGGACTGTTCCCCTTACATAGGGTCACTTGGCAGATATGGATTGACACCTGTCCTCAAAACCCCTGATACACACTGACACAGAGCAGAATAGGGACTGTTACCCCTACATAGGGTCACTTGGCAGATATGGATTGACACCTGTCCTCAAAACCCCTGATACACACTGACACAGAGCAGAATAGGGACTGTTCCCCCTACATAGGGTCACTTGGCAGATATGGATTGACACCTGTCCTCAAAACCCCTGATACACACTGACACAGAGCAGAATAGAGACTGTTCCCTGTCCACAGAGACCATGATACACACTGACACAGAGCAGAATAGAGACTGTTCACCGTCCACAGAGACCATGATACACACTGACACAGAGCAGAATAGGGACTGTTCCCCCTACATAGGGTCACTTGGCAGATATGGATTGACACCTGTCCTCAAAACCCCTGATACACACTGACACAGAGCAGAATAGGGACTGTTACCCCTACATAGGGTCACTTGGCAGATATGGATTGACACCTGTCCTCAAAACCCAAGATACACACTGACACAGAGCAGAATAGGGACTGTTCCCCCTACATAGGGTCACTTGGCAGATATGGATTGACACCTGTCCTCAAAACCCCTGATACACACTGACACAGAGCAGAATAGGGACTGTTCCCCCTACATAGGGTCACTTGGCAGATATGGATTGACACCTGTCCTCAAAACCCCTGATACACACTGACACAGAGCAGAATAGGGACTGTTACCCCTACATAGGGTCACTTGGCAGATATGGATTGACACCTGTCCTCAAAACCCCTGATACACACTGACACAGAGCAGAATAGGGACTGTTCCCCCTACATAGGGTCACTTGGCAGATATGGATTGACACCTGTCCTCAAAACCCCTGATACACACTGACACAGAGCAGAATAGAGACTGTTCCCTGTCCACAGAGACCATGATACACACTGACACAGAGCAGAATAGAGACTGTTCACCGTCCACAG
The DNA here is from genome assembly GCF_036172605.1 of Pelobates fuscus. NCBI lineage: Eukaryota > Metazoa > Chordata > Amphibia > Anura > Pelobatidae > Pelobates > Pelobates fuscus. The sequence goes on from NC_086321.1 coordinate 121,864,135, forward strand.
AGACCATGATACACACTGACACAGAGCAGAATAGGGACTGTTCCCCCTACATAGGGTCACTTGGCAGATATGGATTGACACCTGTCCTCAAAACCCCTGATACACACTGACACAGAGCAGAATAGGGACTGTTACCCCTACATAGGGTCACTTGGCAGATATGGATTGACACCTGTCCTCAAAACCCAAGATACACACTGACACAGAGCAGAATAGGGACTGTTCCCCCTACATAGGGTCACTTGGCAGATATGGATTGACACCTGTCCTCAAAACCCCTGATACACACTGACACAGAGCAGAATAGAGACTGTTCCCTGTCCACAGAGACCATGATACACACTGACACAGAGCAGAATAGAGACTGTTCACCGTCCATAGAGACCATGATACACACTGACACAGAGCAGAAAAGGGACTGTTCCACCTACATAGGGTCACTTGGCAGATATGGATTGACACCTGTCCTCAAAACCCCTGATACACACTGACACAGAGCAGAATAGGGACTGTTACCCCTACATAGGGTCACCTGGCAGATATGGATTGACACCTGTCCTCAAAACCCCTGATACACACTGACACAGAGCAGAATAGGGACTGTTCCCCCTACATAGGGTCACTTGGCAGATATGGATTGACACCTGTCCTCAAAACCCCTGATACACACTGACACAGAGCAGAATAGGGACTGTTCCCCCTACATAGGGTCACTTGGCAGATATGGATTGACACCTGTCCTCAAAACCCAAGATACACACTGACACAGAGCAGAATAGGGACTGTTCCCCCTACATAGGGTCACTTGGCAGATATGGATTGACACCTGTCCTCAAAACCCCTGATACACACTGACACAGAGCAGAATAGGGACTGTTCCCCCTACATAGGGTCACTTGGCAGATATGGATTGACACCTGTCCTCAAAACCCCTGATACACACTGACACAGAGCAGAATAGGGACCGTTACCCCTACATAGGGTCACTTGGCAGATATGGATTGACACCTGTCCTCAAAACCCCTGATACACACTGACACAGAGCAGAATAGGGACTGTTACCCCTACATAGGGTCACTTGGCAGATATGGATTGACACCTGTCCTCAAAACCCCTGATACACACTGACACAGAGCAGAATAGGGACTGTTACCCCTACATAGGGTCACTTGGGAGATATGGATTGACACCTGTCCTCAAAACCCCTGATACACACTGACACAGAGCAGAATAGGGACTGTTCCCCCTACATAGGGTCACTTGGCAGATATGGATTGACACCTGTCCTCAAAACCCCTGATACACACTGACACAGAGCAGAATAGAGACTGTTCCCTGTCCACAGAGACCATGATACACACTGACACAGAGCAGAATAGGGACTGTTACCCCTACATAGGGTCACTTGGCAGATATGGATTGACACCTGTCCTCAAAACCCCTGATACACACTGACACAGAGCAGAATAGGGACTGTTCCCTGTCCACAGAGTCCATGATACACACTGACACAGAGCAGAATAGAGACTGTTCCCCGTCCACAGAGACCATGATACACACTGACACAGAGCAGAATAGGGACTGTTCCCTGTCCACAGAGACCATGATACACACTGACACAGAGCAGAATAGAGACTGTTCCCCCTACATAGGGTCACTTGGCAGGTATGGATTGACACCTGTCCTCAAAGCCCCTGATACACACTGACACAGAGCAGAATAGGGACTGTTACCCCTACATAGGGTCACTTGGCAGATATGGATTGACACCTGTCCTCAAAACCCCTGATACACACTGACACAGAGCAGAATAGAGACTGTTCCCTGTCCACAGAGTCCATGATACACACTGACACAGAGCAGAATAGAGACTGTTCCCCGTCCACAGAGACCATGATACACACTGACACAGAGCAGAATAGGGACTGTTCCCTGTCCACAGAGACCATGATACACACTGACACAGAGCAGAATAGAGACTGTTCCCCCTACATAGGGTCACTTGGCAGGTATGGATTGACACCTGTCCTCAAAGCCCCTGATACACACTGGGGGGAGCTACTGTCCTCCCCAACCCCTGCGCGGTGGGTGGGGGCCATAAATCACAATGGGGTGACCTACTGTCCTCCCCCCCTCGGCCCCCACCCCAGCGCGGTGGGTGGGGGGCATAAATCACAATGGGGGGGCCTACTTTCCTCCCCCCCGGCCCCCATCCCTGCGATGTGGGGGGCATAAATCACAATGGGACGGACCTACTGATAGGAGTGGAGTATTGTTCATATCAGTTTAATACCTTCCGCGTCTCCTATCAGTGGACGTGTAAATGGCAGAGATTTTTAATTGTTGAATCACCTCCCCTTTTTAGGCCAAGGTGGGAAGATGCTTAGACCACTGGTATATTGGTGCCATCTTGGAGGATTTTAATTTTTGGTTTGGTTTTTGAAGCCACAGTGCTGCACCAGTGGGCCTAAAAATTAGGCATGTACACATGCCTGAAAAATTTGGTATTGTTGCAGCCGCTGCTGTAGCAGCGGCCAGAAAAATTGATGTTTGTTTCACAGGCAGAAAGTGCCCTAAAACATGGCGGCTTGAACCCTAGTTGGTGGCGGATAAGTCACGCAAGTCAAACGTCATTCAGAGCTAAAATACAGCAGCGTGTGGACCATTTTTAGCCCAAGGCAGCTCATCTCATCAGGCCTTTTTAGTCGAATGTATCGCCCAGTGTCAGTCCCTTCGGGATCCATCCCTCATTCATCTTAATAAAGGTGAGGTAATCTAGACTTTTTTGACCTAGGCGACTTCTCTTCTCAGTGACAATACCTCCTGCTGCACTGAAGGTCCTTTCTGACAGGACACTTGAAGCGGGGTAGGCCAGAAGTTCTATCGCAAATTAGGATAGCTCAGGCCACAGGTCAAGCCTGCACACCCAGTAGTCAATTGGTTCATCGCTCCTCAGAGTGTCGATATCTGCAGTTAAGGCGAGGTAGTCTGCTACCTGTCGGTCGAGTCGCTCTCTGAGGGTGGATCCCGAAGGGCTTGGCGATGCATAGGACTTAAAAAGGTCCGCATGTCCTCCATCAACAACACGTCTTTAAAGCATCCTGTCCTTGCCGGCGTGGTCGTGGGAGGAGGAGGAGGCGGATGACTTCCACCTCTCCCGCTGTTAGATTCCCGTTGTGCTGTGACATCACCCTTATACGCTGTGTAAAGCATACTTTTTAATTTATTTTGCAAATGCTGCATCCTTTCCGACTTGTTGTAATTCGGTAACATTTCCGCCACTTTCTGCTTATACCGGGGGTCTAGTAGCGTGGACACCCAGTACAGGTCGTTCTCCTTCAGCCTTTTTATACGAGGGTCCCTCAACAGGCAGGACAGCATGAAAGACCCCATTTGCACAAGGTTGGATGCCGAGCTACTCATTTCCCGTTCCTCCTCCTCCTCACTGATGTCATTGAAGGTATGTTCTTCCCCCCAGCCACGTACAACACCACGGGTACCAGATAGGTGACAACGAGCACCCTGGGATGCCTGTTGTGTTTGGTCTTGCTCCTCCTCCTCCTCCTCAAAGCTACAATCCTCCTCTGACTCCTCTTCCTCACAATCCTCTTCCAGCGTTGCCGCAGGTCCAGCAAGCGATGCTGATAAGGCTGTTTCTGGTGGTGATGGTGACCACAACTCTTCCTCTTCCTCTTCACGCTCATCTACAGCCTGATCCAGCACTCTTCGCAGGGCACGCTCCATGAAGAAAACAAATGGTATGATGTCGCTGATGGTGCCTTCGTTGCGACTGACTAGGTTTGTCACCTCCTCAAAAGGACGCATGAGCCTACAGGCATTGCGCATGAGCGTCCAGTAACGTGGCAAAAAAATGCCCAGCTCCCCAGAGGCTGTCCTAGCACCCCGGTCATACAAATATTCATTAACAGCTTTTTCTTGTTGGAGCAGGCGGTCGAACATTAGGAGTGTTGAATTCCAACGTGTAGGGCTGTCGCAAATCAAGCGCCTCACTGGCATGTTGTTTCGCCGCTGGATATCGTCAAAGTGAGCCATGGCCGTGTAGGAACACCTGAAATGGCCACACACCTTCCTGGCCTGCTTCAGGACGTCCTGTAAGCCTGTGTACTTATGCACAAAGCGTTGTACGATCAGATTACACACATGTGCCATGCACGACACATGTGTCAACTTGCCCAACTTCAATGCCGATATCAAATTTTTTCCGTTGTCACACACCACTTTGCCGATATCCAGTTGCTGCGGAGTCAGCCACTTTTCCACCTGTGCGTTCAGGGCGGACAGGAGTGCTTGTCCTATGTGACTCTCTGCTTTCAAGCAAGTCAAACCCAAGACGGCGTGACACTGCCGTATCCGAGATGTGGAATAGTACCTGGGGAGCTGGGGGGGTGCCGTTGATGTGGAGCAAGAAGCAGCGGCACAAGAGGACTCAGCCGAGGAGGTTATGGAAGAGGATGGAGTAGGAGGAGTAGAGGAGGTGGCAGCAGGACTGCCTGCAATTCGTGGCGGTGTCACCAACTCCTCTGCAATGCCACGCATTCCTTGCTTGTCAGCTGTCAGCAGGTTTACCCAATGCGCAGTGTAGGTGATATACCTGCCCTGACCATGCTTTGCAGACCAGGTATCAGTGGTCAGATGGACCCTTGCCCCAACACTGTGTGCCAGACATGCCATGACTTCCTTTTGCACAATCGAGTACAAGTTGGGGATTGCCTTTTGTGAAAAGAGATTCCGTCCGGGTACCTTCCACTGCGGTGTCCCAATAGCTACAAATTTTTTGAACGCCTCAGACTCAACCAGATTGTATGGTAAAAGCTGGCGGGCTAATAGTTCGGACAAGCCAGCTGTCAGACGCTGGGCAAGGGGGTGACTTGGTGACATTGGCTTCTTACGCTCAAACATGTCCTTGACAGACACATGACTGTGGGCAGATGAGCGGGAACTGCTCAAGGCGGGAGACGGAGTGGCAGATGGTTGAGAGGGGGCAAGAAGGACAGCAGTGGTTGACGTGGCTGAAGATGCTGGACCATGAGGAGGATGGCGGCTTAGAGTAGGCATGCTGCTTGTACTCATGTGTTGATCCCATAGGCGTTTGTGATGTGAGATCATGTGCCTACGCAAAGCAGTACCTAGGTGGGTGTTGGACCTCCCACGACTCAGTTTCCTTTGGCACAGGTTGCAAATGGCATCGCTGTTGTCAGAGGCAGACACACACAAAAAAAATGCCACACTGCTGAGCTCTGCAATGACGGCATTCTGGTGGTGGACACAGCATGCGTTGATTGGCGTGCTGTCGGGCTGACCCCGGGTGCCGATGCATGCTGTCTGACTGTGCCACTAGCTCCTTGCGACGACCCCCCCTGCTTCCAACTCGTCTCCTCCTCCTCTCTGTCTCCCCATCTAAACTTTCGCCCTGTTCTTCTTCTTGCCGAGCGGGCACCCACGTGACATCCATGGACGCATCGTCATCATCAACCGCTTCGCTTGTATCTGACAACTCAGAAAAGGAAGCAGCAGCGGGTACAACATCATCATCATCACACCGTACCTCCATGTGTTTAATGCTGCCTGCCTGAGACATATCCCTGTTATCTACATCCTCTAGCAATAATGGTTGCGCATCACTCATTTCTTCAAACGGGTGTGTGAATAACTCCTCTGACATACCAAGTAAAGCGGCTGTGGTGCTAGTTTTGGTGGTGGTGGCGGCAGGCGGGTGAGTGCTATCTTGAGAGGTGCCTGAAGCTAAGCTGGAGGAGGATGGTGCGTCAAGGTTCCGAGCGGAGGCTGTACAAGATTGGGTGTCCTGTGTTAGCCAGTCAACTATGTCCTCAGAACTTTTCAAGTTCAGGGTACGTGGCTTCTGAAAACTGGGCATTATTCTAGGGCAAAAGGGAATCACAGCACCACGACCACGACGGCCCCTGTGGGGTGGCCTGCCTCTGCCTGTCATTTTTTGGGGGATTAGTGGTACTATGCGTGCAATCTAAAGCTTAAGCTATTGTTAAAACAGATATGAGTGGTGGCACTGACTGTGCAAATGGGCAAGGCATCCAACCTGACACAGAAGCTGTCAGGCAGGCAACTGCTCTTCTATTACAGTGAAAACAAATTATTTATTTTAAATCTAAAGCTGAACCAATTGTTAAAACAGATATGAGTGGTGGCACTGGGCAAGTGGGCACAGTATCCAATGTGAACCTCACACAGAAGCTGGCAGGCAGGCAACTGCTCTTCTATTACAGTGAAAAAAAATATTTATTTAAAATCTAAAGCTTAACCAATTGTTAAAACAGATATGAGTGGTGGCACTGACTGTGCAAATGGGCAAGGCATCCAACCTGACACAGAAGCTGGCAGGCAGGCAACTGCTCTTCTATTACAGTGAAAAAAAATATTTATTTTAAATCTAAAGCTTAACCAATTGTTAAAACAGATATGAGTGGTGGCACTGGGCAAGTGGGCACAGTATCCAATGTGAACCTCACACAGAAGCTGGCAGGCAGGCAACTGCTCTTCTATTACAGTGAAAACAATTATTTATTTAAAATCTAAAGCTTAACCAATTGTTAAAACTGATATGAGTGGTGGCACTGACTGTGCAAATGGGCAAGGCATCCAACCTGACACAGAAGCTGGCAGGCAGGCAACTGCTCTTCTATTACAGTGAAAACAAATTATTTATTTTAAATCTAAAGCTTAACCAATTGTTAAAACAGATATGAGTGGTGGCACTGGGCAAGTGGGCACAGTATCCAATGTGAACCTCACACAGAAGCTGGCAGGCAGGCAACTGCTCTTCTATTACAGTGGAAAAAAAATATTTATTTTAAATGTAAAGCTTAACCTATTGTTAAAACAGATATGAGTGGTGGCACTGGGCAAGTAGGCACAGTATCCAATGTGAACCTCACACAGAAGCTGGCAGGCAGGCAACTGCTCTTCTATTACAGTGAAAACAATTATTTATTTAAAATCTAAAGCTTAACCAATTGTTAAAACAGATATGAGTGGTGGCACTGGGCAAGTGGTCACAGTATACAATGTGAACCTCACACAGAAGCTGGCAGGCAGGCAACTGCTCTTCTATTACAGTGAAAAAAAATATTTATTTTAAATGTAAAGCTTAACCAATTGTTAAAACTGATATGAGTGGTGGCACTGACTGTGCAAATGGGCAAGGCATCCAACCTGACACAGAAGCTGGCAGGCAGACAACTGCTCTTCTATTACAGTGAAAACAAATTATTTATTTTAAATCTAAAGCTTAACCAATTGTTAAAACAGATATGAGTGGTGGCACTGGGCAAGTGGTCACAGTATACAATGTGAACCTCACACAGAAGCTGGCAGGCAGGCAACTGCTCTTCTATTACAGTGAAAAAAAATATTTATTTTAAATGTAAAGCTTAACCTATTGTTAAAACAGATATGAGTGGTGGCACTGGGCAAGTAGGCACAGTATCCAATGTGAACCTCACACAGAAGCTGGCAGGCAGGCACCTGCAATTACATTAAACCGGAAAAAAAAAAAAAGCAGCCTGATGTTATAGCCCTAAAAAGGGCTTTTTGGGGTGCTGTCTTTACAGCAGAGATCAGATGAGTCCTTCAGGATTGTAGTGGACACTGAATACCCTAGCCTAGCTATCAATTTCCCTATCTAATCAGCAGCAGCTAAACTTTCCCTCCTCTCACTAAGCATGCATCTTCCGAATGAATCGAAAATGGATGCTGGGAGGGAGGTTGGAGGGTGTGGAAGGGAGGGAGTGCTGCTGATTGGCTGGAATGTGTCTGCTGACCGAGAGGCACAGGGTCAAAGTTTGCCCAATGATGACGAATAGGGGGCGGATCGAACTGCGCATGTGTCCGCCCGCCGCGGCGAACGCGAACACGCTAAGTTCGCCGGGAACTGTTCGCCGGCGGACAGTTCGCCGGCGGACAGTTCGGTACATCACTAGAGATGAGTAATACTCTGACCTGTCTGCTTGATGGAGCAGCAAAGAAAGAGGAAATTATTAGGTCACTATGCCTTATGTACATCCTACTCTCTTGTGATTGGTTCTTTTTTTCTATATTTTTCTTTGCTGCTGTGTGGAGTTAGTAAAGAGAGCCTCCTGTCATGTTTTAAAATTCACTCTTTTACCACTAGCAGTATTTTATTTTTTGGGGGGTAACGATTATCTGACGGGGTGATGCCCTGAATGCCCTTATGTATGAACCACCACTGCTGTTCCAATGTCTTTAAGTCCTTTCTCTTCAAAATCATACAAAGTTTACTCACAATTATCCAAATGTAACTACAGTGACATAAACAAGGAAAAAATAAGGCAAAGTTGTACCTACATGTTCATAGTACACCTGGCTTTACCATTGGGCACTGAACTGCATGATGAATCTTGATTTAAATATAATATTGGTATGCAAACAGGACCACCTATTGAGGATTTAAAATATATTTTCCATGTGACTGAATTGTTTGTTTCAGATTTGGATTATTCTCATTATCACCCTGCATTTCTGTTTTGTATTGCCTACACTCTACAACTTTTAAATAAAGAACAGACACATTTTAAATTGGGATCAATTAAATTGGCATTGCCGCATACAAGTTCAAGATAAAATTACATCTGTAGTGGATAAGAATTCCAAGATATCACTCATAGTTCTGTACATCTTTAATAATTAACAATACTTTATTGCAACGTGTAGACAAAGTTGGATAACCTTGAATGTTTATTTCAGCAGAGTAAAACAAACCACAAATCAATAACATTGATTTTTTCAAAGAAACTCTAGTTATATCGCAAATAAATTATGGAAAAACAAAATGCTCTTAGTTTAAAATAATGTGATATGTGTATTTTTTTTTTCTACAAGCATGATCTAATGTAACTTGCCAAAAGTTAAAGGAACACTGTAGGCACTCATACCAACCTGAATTCCTCAGCACATGCAAGACCCACTCACAGCACGGTCTCAGTTGCGATGGGCACGCATCGTGCTTCTTCCTTCATGCAGTGGTAGGGTCTGTACACGCACGTCAAATGCTCCTCAGCAGAAATGGAATCTTAGACTATTTAAGCTTTTTTGAACATGTCTCAGTGCCCTGTTGTGATTTCCATTGTGGTTATCCGAGAGAACATTTATGGTTATTGTTTCTTGTGTATTTTGACTTCTGTATCCCTTGACCATAGGCTTAAATATTCTGACTTCTTTTTTCCTTGACCTTTGGCTTGCCTTCAGTGTACGTACACTCTGTATTCCTGTCCTCGGCCTGTTCAGTACTTCTTTTTATACGTAAAATCTGGCCATTCTAAGGTCCAGTAATACACCCTAGGGTTTCTTTATTTTTACTTAAAGGGACACTATAGTCACCCAGACCACTTTAGCTCAATGAAGTTGTCTGGGTGCCAGGTCCCTCAGGTTTTAACCCTTCAGATGCAAACATAGCAGTTTCAGAGAAACTGCTATGTTTACATTTGGGGTTAATCCAGCCTCTAGTGGCTGTCTTCCGGACAGCCACTAGAGGTGCATCTGCGACGCTGGAGGCATATTATGCCTCCATCACGCAGAGCGTCCGTAGGAAAGCATTGAGAAATGCTTTTCTATGGACACTTTGAATGCACGTGTGGCACTTGCCGCGCATGTGCATTCGGCTCCAGTGACGTCGGAGGGGGAGGAGAGGTCACCAGCGCCGAGGGAGCCCAGCGCTGGAATAAAGTAAGGAACTGAAGGGGTTTAACCCTTTCGGCGCCAACAGGAGGGGGACCCTGAGGGTGGGGGCACCCTCAGGGCACTTTAGTGTCAGGAAAACAGCTTTGTTTTCCTGACACTATAGTGATCCTTTAAGTTCTGCATGTTGGGCATTTAGTGTTTCCTGACAAATACTAAACAAGGCTCCCTGGTCACACACAGCCAGGTATGACTATGGCAGAGATAACACACTTCTTTCTAGCCCTAACAATTTATACCAACAATGGAGACTTAAAGCGACCTATTTGCCAAAGCAGCACAGAGGGGATGAGTTGCTGGGATTATTGTTTGGTATTAAAAACTGTGTAGCTCAGAATGGAAAGACAACACCAAGGGCCTCCAGACAGTATTTTGGAATGCTTATATGTTGAGGGACTAAGCACCAGGCATTTCTTTTTGTTTAAATGCCCAAGTGCAAGTTCATAGCAAATACATGTTTAAAGAGATATTTACAAATAATTATATATTTTGGTATGAAAAAAAATCTCATGAGTGCAAACAAATTTTTCAATAATAGAGAAGAAGGGATAAATATGTTATGCTGACCAGAGCACAAAAATATAAACCCAAAATGAAGAAGAAATTACAAAAAGAACAGTATAAAATGAATACAATAAAGAATATGTCAATGCTACACTAACTAAAATTAGTTCATGAAAGAATTATTTAAGAAAAAAATCCAAGGAAAAAAAGGTCATATTAATAACAGCTTAAATATAAATAACTACAGATCTCTTGTAATAATTTCTGTGTGAACGTGAAAAACAGAAGGAAATAAATACAGATAAGAATCCTAAGTACAATGAAAGCTCATAATCCTAATTACGACCGCTAGGGGTAGGTACCCCACAATCCAATTCATAAAAAATAACCTTTTTTTTTTTTTTTTTTACAATAATCTATGCCAGTTGTTCCCCACGGATTTAGGCACTTATTCAATATCTTGGAAACTCAACTATGAGAGATCATGCCGTGCTTCCTCAAAATGTGCTGGTATTGGCAAATTGATCATTTTTGTTGTAATAATTTATATTTCAAAAATCTATCCTTAATCTTCTGCATTGTGTCCCTTATGAAAACCAAGCCATAGGGATCTCCTTGTACGTGGATTACAAAAGTACTCCCTTGTAATCAGTGAATTACAACAGGAACAATTAAAAAAGCGACAGTTACATGTTTTAGAAATGACAAAGAATAGCTCTTTGATTTCATAACACCCACATGCGGCTCTCATCAGTTCGTTCCGTAGGGATATACCATCCTATATGGTACAGAAAATGTAAATATCCTTGAAATGGTCCAATATTTCCTCAAAACATTTTTTATTTTCAAAAGTTTTAGGACAAATAAACCAGTTTCTTGCTGCAAGAAACTGGAAGTGGCAAGAGTGTTACCATGAGACAGAGTTGTTGCAGCCTAGTAAAAGTGTACAGGATGCTGCCTGGAGTCATGGCCACACCTGGAACAATTAACAGGATGGCCCTGTTTGTTGCTGAGTAAGCTTTGCTCCTTCCCAATGATGTATGACATTTGATATTCAACATTTTTTTTTTCTCCTACCCAGTTTTATACCTCCTACACAGCTCTTTCTGTTTAAAGGACCACTCTAGGCACCCAGACCACTTCAGCTTAATGAAGTGGTCTGGGTGCCAGGTCCCTCTAGGATTAACCCTTTTTTTTTTATAAACATAGCAGTTTCAGAGAAACTGCTATGTTTATAATAGGGTTCATCCAGCCTCCAAATCCTCTAGTGGCTGTCACACTGACAGCCGCTAGAGGCGCTTGCGTGATTCTCACTGTGAAAATCACAGTGAGAAGACGCCAGCGTCCATAGGAAAGCATTGTAAATGCTTTCCTATGAGACCGGCTGAATGCGCGTACAGCTCTTGCCGCGCATGCGCATTCAGCCGAAAGGGAGGATCGGAGGCGGAGAGGAGGAGGAGAGCTCCCCGCCCGGCGCTGGAGAAAGGTAAGTGTTTAACCCCTTCCTCTCCCCAGAGCCCGGCGGGAGGGGGTCCCTGAGGGTGGGGGCACCCTCAGAGCACTATAGTGCCAGGAAAACGAGTATGTTTTCCTGGCACTATAGTGGTCCTTTAACATAAATAATTTTTTACCGACCTACATATTAGATTGATGATTGTAAGGACCTGTTTGGTATTACTATTTAAATGATGCACTTAACTATATGCTCACAAACTCCCTGACTTTGTGCAAGTCCACCTAGAAGAAAAATCCCATCTAGAGTGTTTGTCCATTTTGTCCTGTTTACATAGCGTCTATTCTTCCCAGAACGATCCACCAGTTTGATGGATTTATTTCCTTAAATCAAGGCTGCATGCAGACAAAATTCTTCCTTTTAAGCACTGCTAACTAGGTTATAGAATAATGGGCTTTAAACACTTCGGACCAAGCTCAGTGATGTAAAAAATGGCAATATTGGCACATGATGTTTAAAGTGAAGCATTCACCATGGAAACCAAGAGAGCAGTTTTGCCTCATTAACAGTAAAACAGTGAATGCTTATCACCAGAGAAGGATTAAAATCACGCAAGACCCTAGGCATGCTTCCAGTCCCCGCCTCCTTCATTCTTCACTTAGGCCTGGTAAATGGAGCCAAGCACATTAAGGGTTCCGGTTGCCTAGGTTCTATTACGGTTAATCCAGCTCTGGTTACCATTGACTGTTAGAAGTGAAGATAATATTGGTCTGTACATTTTATTCTTTACAGAGTTTTTTTCCCCCCTTTTTAAATTTAATTCACAAAATCTTTCTACTGGAAACGCAATTTTCTAGTCTCGTGCTTTATTTTTACTATTGTTTGTAGTTAAGATCATTCTATTGGTTTATTCCTGTGCCATTATCTGTATACTGCATGAATGTAACCATTTTTTGTTCTTCATCATTCAACTGATTCAAGAAAGGATTCTTTATCATAAATGCAATTGTTTCCCGATTAACTGCATGGCTAAATGTTCCCCTTTACGAGCTGGTTGAGGCTGTAAGATAGAATGGTGAAAGAATATAAGAGTGCACAGATCACTAACCCACGTAGAAGAGTTCCACAGGATTGCCTCTGTGAGGACATGGAATACAAATAGATTACCATTTTATTCCAGCTGGCTTTCTGATGTGTTCACTGCAGTCAACTATAGAAAGAGACTAAGCAAAAAAGCTCTATTGATTAATGAAGAAAGCAGTAACCATATATCAGAATGAAGCAGGGAATTTAAAAATATATCTTAACTCCTAGTATTCTGTTACAAAAAAAGCAAATTCACAAAAAAAAACACCACACATTAAAATGATATTTATGAATAAGACGTCTTAACAGAAAATATAGGGTTGCTTTATTGTGCAACATGTTATTCTAGATTAGTTGTGTTTTAAATTTTTTGGATTTGCTTCTCAGTCGATAGATTGATAGATATCAATGAACAATGAGAATTTGAAAAAAATCTCCTAACATAATATAATGGGAACATTATGAAATAAACTGGTAATGGCATGGGCAGACAGAATGTAGCAAGGAGAGGCCATCAATAATTCCCATTTATTTTCTTAGGACCTGGTGCTGGTTCTCGGCTCCTCTAGATCAGGGCTGTGCAAAAAAGTAGATTCCCAAATATTGTAAATCTACAGCTGCAATAGTGCTTTGCTAGCCTTTAGAAAGACAAAGGATCATGGAAGTTGGAGTTTTGCAAGATCCAGAGATCTAATGTTTTCCAGCTCTGGCTTAGAAGATTATTGTGCTGATAATAATTCAGCAATTAGCTGGTATTTCCACATTCAAACCGTACCATCTGCGGTTAAAAATAAAACACACTCCATCTAGTTCTGTATAGTGTGATTTAGTCCTTTAGCAGGCTTTCTCTGACACCTATATTTTATAGCTAGCTATTAGGAATCCACCTGGAACAGGTCACGTTCTCCACATTTGTTGATAGGGCCTGTAGTGTGTGTGGGGTGATAGGGACTGTAGTGTTTGGGGGATTGGGGCTTTTGTGTGTGTTGGGGCAGCAAGGATTATAGTGTGTGTTTGGGAGCTATATAGGCTCTACCTGGGCTCTAGTTTGTTTTTAAAGGAGACTGGAACTATAATGTTTGGGGGGTGATAGGGACTGTAGTGTTTGGGGGATTGGGGCTTTTGTGTGTTTTGGGGCAGCAGGGACTGTAGTGTGTGTTTGGGAGCTAAATAGGCTCTAGCTGGGCTCTAAATTGTTTTATTAACCTCATCATGAATACAATACTAATCAGAGATTTGTCTCAACCTGCCATGCAAAAGGTACAATGTGAGTAGTGGCATAAACAACAATTGTAGTAATAATAGCAGTACAATTGTCTCTATGATAACAATGGTCTAAAAAAAACAAAAAAGCAAAAGCTTTAAAAAAAGTCTTTCATTAACAATGACTACCATTTAAGTTGAAAATTATTGTAGATACATGTTACGGCTCCCCCGGTCTGAGTGGGGTTACTGCCGTACAGGACGTTCCCTTACCGAATACAGAGGTAGCCACTGAGCGCTCCAAATTGACGAACAGCGATCATACGTTTCCCTTATTCCCATAAGCAGCCGAACAGCAACCATACGAATCCGTTATTCTCCCAATACTGACGAACAAGCATACTCCATACGAATAACCCCCCCAATGATGAGACAAAGCTCCGTGTTGAGGGTCAGCAGGAATCTGGTTTAATGAGGGCTATCTGCCCGACTTTTATGCAGGTCTCCCACCTGGTGGACACTCCCCTAGGGGACCAGATGGGAGACTGTGACAAGGACATTACAGTAGCCAATCACAGGGTATACACATAGCCATTCCCCTTTTGTTACCCAGCACCCTCTGCTTTGCCCAGGGAGATAATTGTGAAGTAATTCAATTATCTCCCAGGACAGAGCCTAACCGCAATTTTATATGCACCTAACAAAAAGACATAAAATACATAACTGCAATATTTTCCAACATAATACAGGCATTCCACAGGTCCCCAGATAGCTAGGATCTGAGTGCACAAAAGTACCGAAAAGCGCTCAGATCCTATGCGCACAGTCCAATCGCCGTGGAGCCAAAGAGTTCACAAAGTCCGTTTTCATACGAATGAGCTCCACGGGATGTCTATCTGGGGTATGGCATATTCATGAACAAAATGCCGAACACCGTGCTGTTTGTGACTTTCTACCTAACAAGAAGGGAGGTCGACGTCTGCAGCGGTGTTTGTGCCAAAAAGTGTCCGTTTCGAGTTCCATGAATTAGGCGTCGAACACCGCTGTGTGTTCATGGATTTAAAATGGCCGTGACCTCGTGGTCGGTATACGAATGGCGACCACCCAACTACCGTATCAATAAAGATGTGTCTGCTTTCGAACGGGGCTGTAGCGGATTGGTACCGGGCTGTCCCACGACATGTATGAGAATAAGTGTATTTGGTCATATGGCTGGTTTAATGTGTATGTACATGTATAGAAAGCATGGTATCCGGGTATAATGACAGTTAAATGTATGTAAAGAATTGTATTCCTCTAGTTGTTCGGTAGAATCATTCAAATAAAACAAGGGAATGAAACTACCGAACAACCAGACCACCCAGGAATGAGTGTGCCTCCAATTACCGTTTGCAACAATGTTGCAAACAGGTAATTGGCAATCAGTGCAGTGTGGTCTTTGTCCTCTGGGTGGCCGCCATTCGGGAAACAAACACGTGGCGGCGGCCATCTTAAACTACCGAACAGCGGTGTTTTGCCGTCGAGTGTCTGGAACTAAAATCGGACACTTGACTAGGCAAACACCGCTGAGACCTCCATACTTCCAGAAATTCGTATGGAAACTACCGAATGACCCGCCGTTCGGTAGAAAGAGCCCCATAAACAAGGGAATTCATTCAAACCCTCTCCAGGCTCTATAACACAGGCAATTCGCCTGTTTTCATTCCCTTGTTTGTGACCGACCGCAGGGCCAAAATGCATGGAACTGTTTTCGGATACTTTACCCATGCGGTCGGTCAAATCTTTGGAACCCCATATCTCACGAACCATTCATCCGAATGGGCTAATTTTTAAGTATGTTGGTCCCCCAGAATAGAGCTATCTGGGGATGTTGGATTTGTGGATGTACCCCAAGTATTTAGGGTACATCCAAAACTCGGGGAAAACTGTGTACACAATAAGGGGATTATGATGCTAGAGGAGGGGAGGAGATCTGTGGGAGGTTACTACTTAGAGATTGGATAATGTCTTAAGTGATAGAACCTCCTCCCTTGCATGGGAGAGGGCTTTATAAGGAGCTGTGGAATAAAGCTTGTCAGTCTACTTCTGAAACTGTGTGTCGTCCAGTTATTGGGATTGCGATGGGGATACTGCTGTATTACTTTACCTGCTGGAAACCTTGCCTATGGACTTAACATCACCTTGTTCCTGAGCCTCACTGGAATCTCTAGTGGAGAATAGCTGTGCAAGATCGGCTCTCCGCTACATTGGTTGGCAGCGCTGGGATCCAAACTCACAGAGGAACAAGCGTAAATGGAGTACGGATGGAGATTGATTTTTCTGCGCTAAAACGCTCCACGCTAAAGGACCTCCTAGAGGCAAGGGGTATACAAGCCAGCAATAAGAAGAAAGCAGTACTTGTTACAGAACTCATGGCAGAGTACAGAATGGAGGGCGATTCAGTTCCGGCACAGAGGGAGCCGGGAGGAACACCACAAGGATCGGAATTCCAGAGGCAGGTTCAGTTCAGGCTATCCTTTTATGGGGAAAACCCCCCAACAGAAATTGTTACCAGGACAATGGCCGAGGTACAAGAATTCATCCTAAGGACACAGGCACCAGAACAAAGCTCTGCAATTAATGTGCCACAGGAAGGTAAGCCTAAAATACCATACCAGGCTTTTAAAACATATGTGGAGGCAGAGGAAGATATAGACGCTTTCCTGCAAGACTTTGAAAGACTGTGTGCACTACATAAAATTAACGCAGAGGACTGGGTACCTATTTTGGCCGGAAGGCATACCGGGAGGTGCCGCAGGAATCCACAGGGTTCTCCCCGTTTGAATTATTGTTTGGAAGGAGGGTCCGAGGCCCATTGGATCTTATTAGAGAGCATTGGGAGGGAGACCGGAGCACAGATGGCACTCCCATCCTACCATATGTGTTGGCCTTTCGGGACCGCCTAGAAGCGTTGACCAAGACGGTACGGGAAAACCTTCAGGAGGCCCAGACCCGCCAGCGTACATGGTATGATCGGGGAGCCAGGGACCGTAGCTTTCAGGTCGGGCAGAAGGTACTAATTTTAAAACCTGTCCGACATGATAAGTTACAGGCCGCCTGGCAGGGCCCATATAAGGTGGTGGAGCAAAGATGCGATACCACCTATATTATCGGCCCCTGCACAGGGACTGGGGGGCGACGCATGCTCCATGTGAACATGCTGAAGCCCTACCACGAGCGTACTGAGGAGGTAACCGCCATCTGTGCCCCTAACACGGAAGAGTTTGACAGCTTACCCCTCCCCGATTTGCTGGGGGATGGGCAGCTGTCCGGAGATTTAGGGGAGGTTACGCTGGGAGATCGGCTGAGCCCACAGGAGCGGATCGAGGTACAGCAACTATTGGAAGAGAAACGCGACACGTTCTCTAATGTACCTGGATACACGCCTCTGGCAACTCACCGGGTCGAGACCCCAGGGCAACTACCCATGCGCCAGACGCCATACCGCATTCCAGAAGCGGTACGGGCAAACATGCGTAAGGAGATCAACGAAATGCTCCAACTGGGGGTGATTGAACCCTCAGACAGTCCTTGGGCATCTCCTGTAGTCCTCGTACCAAAGCGAGACGGTACGACCCGCTTCTGCGTGGACTATAGGAGATTGAACGAGAAGACTGTATCTGACGCCTATCCGATGCCCCGGATAGACGAGTTACTGGACAGAATGGCCAGGGGCCAATACCTCACCACTATTGACTTGTGTAAAGGGTATTGGCAAATCCCCCTGGCCCCAGACGCCATCCCGAAGTCGGCCTTTGTCACCCCATTTGGCTTGTACCAGTTTAAGGTCATGCCATTTGGGATGAAAAACGCCCCAGCCACCTTCCAAAGGATGGTGGATCGACTCCTGGATGGATTCCAGGACTATACATGTGCCTACCTGGACGATATTGCCATTTTTAGCAATACGTGGCAGGAACACTTAGCTCACATCGGAGCTGTACTAGATAGGATAAGGGAAGCAGGTCTGACCTTGAAGCCGGCCAAGTGTAGTATCGGCATGGCTGAGGTACAATACCTGGGACATAGAGTAGGGTGCGGTAAACAAAAACCCGAACCC
The DNA here is from genome assembly GCF_036172605.1 of Pelobates fuscus. Classification (NCBI taxonomy): domain Eukaryota; kingdom Metazoa; phylum Chordata; class Amphibia; order Anura; family Pelobatidae; genus Pelobates; species Pelobates fuscus. The sequence continues at coordinate 121,882,230 of NC_086321.1, forward strand.
GCCAAAGTAGAGGCTGTAGCCCAGTGGCCCACCCCTAGGACTAAGACCCAGGTTTTAGCGTTTCTAGGGACAGCAGGGTATTACCGGAAGTTTGTTCCCAATTATAGCGCCCTGGCCAAACCCCTCACTGACCTGACCCGTAAGAACCTTCCCCGCCAAGTAAACTGGACCCCGGAGTGTGAGCAGGCATTCCAACAATTGAAAAATGCACTGATAAATGCCCCTGTCTTGGCAGCTCCCAATCCAACTAAACGTTTTCTTGTTCACACAGACGCTTCTATGTTTGGATTGGGGGCAGTACTGAGTCAAGTCGGGGCCGATGGCGGGGAACATCCAGTGGCTTACATCAGTCGCAAACTGTTACCTCGAGAAGTAAGCTACGCCGCCATCGAAAAGGAATGCCTGGCTGTGGTGTGGGCCCTAAAGAAGCTACAACCCTATTTATATGGACAGCCCTTTTCCTTGCTCACGGATCACAACCCGTTAGTCTGGCTGAACCGGGTGGCTGGAGACAACGCCAGGCTGCTGCGCTGGAGTTTGGCGCTACAGCCTTTTGACTTTAATATCCAGTACCGGCCGGGTAAGCAGAATGGAAATGCTGACGGGTTGTCAAGACAAACTGACTTAGAGAAATGATCCGTGAGCCCCCGGACATCCCCAAGCCGATCCGTGTTGGATCAGACTGTGTATGCCGGCTTGTGGGCAAGGGGGAGCAGTGTAGCGGATTGGTACCGGGCTGTCCCACGACATGTATGAGAATAAGTGTATTTGGTCATATGGCTGGTTTAATGTGTATGTACATGTATAGAAAGCATGGTATCCGGGTATAATGACAGTTAAATGTATGTAAAGAATTGTATTCCTCTAGTTGTTCGGTAGAATCATTCAAATAAAACAAGGGAATGAAACTACCGAACAACCAGACCACCCAGGAATGAGTGTGCCTCCAATTACCGTTTGCAACAATGTTGCAAACAGGTAATTGGCAATCAGTGCAGTGTGGTCTTTGTCCTCTGGGTGGCCGCCATTCGGGAAACAAACACGTGGCGGCGGCCATCTTAAACTACCGAACAGCGGTGTTTTGCCGTCGAGTGTCTGGAACTAAAATCGGACACTTGACTAGGCAAACACCGCTGAGACCTCCATACTTCCAGAAATTCGTATGGAAACTACCGAATGACCCGCCGTTCGGTAGAAAGAGCCCCATAAACAAGGGAATTCATTCAAACCCTCTCCAGGCTCTATAACACAGGCAATTCGCCTGTTTTCATTCCCTTGTTTGTGACCGACCGCAGGGCCAAAATGCATGGAACTGTTTTCGGATACTTTACCCATGCGGTCGGTCAAATCTTTGGAACCCCATATCTCACGAACCATTCATCCGAATGGGCTAATTTTTAAGTATGTTGGTCCCCCAGAATAGAGCTATCTGGGGATGTTGGATTTGTGGATGTACCCCAAGTATTTAGGGTACATCCAAAACTCGGGGAAAACTGTGTACACAATAAGGGGATTATGATGCTAGAGGAGGGGAGGAGATCTGTGGGAGGTTACTACTTAGAGATTGGATAATGTCTTAAGTGATAGAACCTCCTCCCTTGCATGGGAGAGGGCTTTATAAGGAGCTGTGGAATAAAGCTTGTCAGTCTACTTCTGAAACTGTGTGTCGTCCAGTTATTGGGATTGCGATGGGGATACTGCTGTATTACTTTACCTGCTGGAAACCTTGCCTATGGACTTAACATCACCTTGTTCCTGAGCCTCACTGGAATCTCTAGTGGAGAATAGCTGTGCAAGATCGGCTCTCCGCTACAGGGGCCAAGAGGTGAACCAGCAGCACACTTCTCTACTAGGTGGTCGGCCATTCGGTAGTTTTATCCGGTACATAAAAAGGGAACAGCATAGAGTCCACATGAACGGAGAAACACGAATACAACTGACGAATTAATAAAAAGGGTTACTCCAGTCCAAGACAGAGGGGTCTGTCACAATACACAACTACTTTATGAAAATAATTACGTATGTTCTGTACATGCATCACAGCTTATGTAATTAACTTATTGACCTAAACGTTATAGTCAAAATACTGCTACATAGTTATAGATTATAAAAGACTCAATCACGCAAAGGTTGTACTTTTCCTCCAATATCCAATATTTGTCATTGTTTTATCAATAGAAAAATGTTTTAGCCTACCAGCCTAATCCATTAATGCCTTTTACTTGAAAATATGAAAAATTATTGACTGGTTGTTGTTAATAGGAAAATGTACTTTAAAGAAAGTATTCTCTCATTATAGCAAAATCCATAGTGGTGCATGAAAAGCTTCCATCAATATCCTTACAAATCAGAAATGCAGTGAGAACTGAGAAATATTGGCAAGGTCTTGAGCAGAGTTGTAGAGAGATGAATATATATATATATTCATCTATATATTCATCTTTATATTGAAACTCCTTGCACACTTGCTCATAAATATCCTTCAAAACAGTTCAGTAGCCGGATGCCAGACTGAGGCCATATAATATAATAATAGAGAAAAGGAGGCCTGCATTCACGGCTTTAAGTGTTTAATAAACGGATATTCCATCAAAGTAGGAGTCTCCAAGATTCCATCAACATTTCGAAATACAAATGAGTGGGTCAACGTTTAAGTCCCGGATCGAGACGTTCCTCAGGACAAACTTAAAAAACATCATATATATTTTCATGCACCCCTGTTTGTCATCACTTCACCCAGCCTCATCACTCCATCCAGCTGAAGTCATTGTTGATTTTTTATTTATTTATGTTCAGGAGATGAAAGTAGTTTATGTCTATTCATGCAGTTGACCTTCTCGACAGAATCGCCATTCAGAAAACCCACCAACTTTCATTTCTATGTTATGAAATTGAAGTGTATTACATGCCAGTCTAAACAAGTTATTTACCTGTTAGAGTGTGGATGCGGTTTCTAGTATGTGGAACAAACTAGAAGAATGTTAAGAACAAGATTGAGGGAACATGTGTATAATATAAAAAGAAAGTTTGTGAACCACACTCTGTCAAAACAGTTTATGGAGTGCCACAAAAGTAATCCAAATACTTTAAAATACTGTGGCATACATCTGATTAACATACCATGGAGAGAAGGGGACTTAGCGAAAAAAAGGACTAATCTGAAAATGTTCTGGATTTATAATTTAAAAATCCTAGTCCCGTTTGGCCTAAATGCCGAACTGGAATTAACTACTATTCTATAGCATTTTGGAACACAATCACGCATTTTAAGATGCTTTTACTTTTAGCTAGAGAGTCTATTTAATATTTTTAACATATAAGTATTGCATACGTATTGCATACATCATCTCAAGTACCTTTTTGCATTATGTTTTTTGTATTGATGTCCCCATTTTATATACTATTTCACAGGAGTGCCTTTTTCCTTGTAAACTATTCAAGATAAATCTAAAGTTAATTTACAAAAGCACAAAGAACTGTTTATGAACAATTGAAGTCTCTATTTTTATTTTATTTTTTTATTTGTTTTATTTTATTTTTTAGAGAACCATTATATCCTCTTTTACAATAATCCCTATCAAGTATTATTTTGCATTTTCATCCCTTCTATAGTAGACACTGGTTTATTATTTTTTAACTAATATTTGATTATTATTATCAATACCGAGTATTTTTCAGTGTCAATGAGTGTTTTAATTTGTATTAAAATGCATTAATACATGTAGATTTATGATATTATGACTAATAGTAATGATATCTTTAAGAACATCCGGAACTTAAAATGGAACAGGACGGGCATGTAAGGACCTCAAAGTGCTGCTATCTCTTCATCTTGAAAAAGCCTGCTGAGCCCGTGCGAAACGCGTATAGTGGAGATTGGCCTGCACGCACATCAGTGAGCACAGACTATTTCAGTGTTACATTACGGCATTCCTCCGGTTCTGATCACAGACACTGTGGCTTGGCATCTAGGACTTGCACAGATCCAGCTGCTCTGACGGAGTGGTAAAAAATCCTATGAACACTCTGCTTACCTGTACATCACTTACAATATTTGTGTTGTTGAGTGGCGATTGGAAAACGAAAACCACTATTTTATTGTGTAAGAGTTTCCAATAAGGGGTTTGTAGGATATGAATATCCATTTTACTATATATCCTAGCTGTTCATATATATCTTGTGAAAAACAATCTACGTAATTGTTGCACCCTTATGCTCATGCCCACACCAACATGAAAACGATGTATAAATATAACTTGCGTGTTAAAAGAATTTGAGTTGGAAATGGAACACGCTTCTGCTTTTCATTTCCAATTTCCGGAGCTCTGTAAGAGTTGGCAAACATCCATCAACCAAAGAGGGTCCTGTGTATAGTTGATTTTATCCCCAACAAATTGGTGTCAGAAGCGGTGAAATTGGACGGAATGGAAAGGACAGGTAAGGGAACTGATTGTGTTTATCAGACATTATTTCTTGTCCTTCCTTTTCCCATCCTCCACACATTGCATTTTTTTTTATTCAAAGGGGATTTTTACTGTACAGTCTTAGGCAGACTTTTAAGGGATTTTGTCTTTGGGAGACATCCCTACATCCCTCCTTTGGAGGAGGTTAGCATATAAAAAAAAAGAGTATAGAGCCTTTGGGAGGCTATAATGTAAATGTAGATATTGCCTTTGGCAGGCTAAAAGGTTTTTTTAAAAAGAATTTAAAGGGAATTGTTTTATCCCTTTACTTGATGGATGTTTGGCCGTACTCCAGCTTGCTTGCTTGCAATATTTTCTGCTGTATAGCTACTTTATGTGCTATTTTTTTTTGTTTTTTATATTTAAAGTTGTTATTGTTTTCTTTTTTATATAACGGTGTTACATACATGAGTGTAAATATCGGAAGCATAAGTATAGGTACAGATACTGCTGTTGACTTATTGTTGACTTAACTATACCTTTAGTGGACTCTTAAGTGTGTTACAGCAACTTTGGGGTGATCGGGTTTGGTTAAATACGCTGGGGTGTTTGAGCTTGTAGTATGAAGCTATTGTCAGGTTGATTTATCTGGCTCTTGTGTATCTGGATTCACTTTATACTAATTCCTACTTTACATTTTCCTCTCTAACTACATGATCTCCCCTATCCTTTCGATTTCCACTTTGTGCTAGTAACTTTGCACTCCCTGACCCCCTGCAAGGTTTAGTTTGTATTGCAATTATCACTTTTAGCATTAACTTTGTCTAAGTTTAAACTACTACATCTAATAGTGATTTGTACTGTAATTATCACTTTTAGCATTAACTTTGTCTAAGTTTAAACTGCAACATCTAATAGTGATTGATACTACTATCCTTACTTTAACCTTGCAGCTAACAGGCAAGATTTATCAAAGAGTTCCTAGGTTATTTGGTTTTTAATTAATTATTTTTAATAAAATTTATTTATTTTCTATAGACGTTTACTTTGGGGTGGTCTGAAGGAGAGCGGCCCGTTTCGATACGAGGTGGTCTCTCCTTCATTTTCTGCTTTTCGTATATAGGTACAGATACATCCAATAATGTTAGGCAAAACAATGAAGTATGTTCAAAAATAGGTTACCATACATAGAAGTATTCTTAACAGGTTACAATGCGAAAACATGTAGAGTGCACTAGAATTTCTTAACAATGGAGCTATACACAGATTCAAAAACTGAGACTAAAACAAAAATTACAGCTTTGGAATACAGTGCATGAAATGTATAGAGTCGATATTCTAAAATTTGAAGATTAACAACTTTTAGTTACCTCAATATATTGTAAAGATAAGTTCAGGTTTCGGTTTGAAAGTGGGTCTGTAAGGCGATCTTTCGCCTTGGTAGAAGGGTATAGTATAGGGGTGTAGTATAAGTCTCAAGTTGTTCTCTTGTCGATTTCGTCTACCTGTGTGGAATTTGTTCTATAGTCTGATCACGTGATTACTGATATCTGATCATGTTTATTTAAAGAGTAAGACTTAAAAAGAGGAGTCAGTTTGTTACTTTATGTGCTATTTTATGTAACTGTGCAACTCTGATTTTAAGCATAAAGTCTTAATTGCCTGTGAGTCTAAAATGGGTACTTCACAGTCTAAAAATTAACAACTCCAATTCATTATACCCCAGCCTGTCCCCTAAAGATACCCACTGCTTCATTAAGCTCCCTTTTACCCCCTCCCCAAGAAGAAAGTATTAGGCAGCTCCTCTGAAGCCCTAAGGGTGTCTAAACCAGGGATAAGAATTAACCAGGGTCTCACATTGTATGTGTTCTGTAAATTGTGAAAATCTGTAAATTGTTGTATGGGGATGATGAGATTTTATTCCTTGTGACCATAACTGAAGACTCCCTGTGCAGAAGTGGGTTTGAGGTTTGGTCAGGTATGTAGGATCAGAAAACCATGGACAAAGGTTTTTACCTGTGTTATTATGACTTTGGGAACTCAAATTGACCGGTCAAAATTTTGCCATTCCTTAACCATGGAGTAGTATAAAAAATGTTGAGTCTTTGAGAGTTCTGACAAATGCAGGTGATACCATGTCTGTGTAATCTGGTCCAAATGTTCTATAAGATTATAAGATAGAAATTCTATTGACAGGGTACTAATGTTGCAACTGGTTAAGGCAAGTGTTATACAAATATTTAAGTCAAGCGCGCTATATGGCCCGTACGGGATCCCTTCTTTAAAAAGAAAAACCCTTTGGTACCAGAACTCTTAAATGAATCTGATACAAACTAAAATTGGTATGCCTTACAATAATATGTTCTGAATACAGCTGTTAAAAGTTTTTTTTGTGTAAATGGTGATTATGATAAATGTGTGTTTTGGATACTCATTTTGAAGTATGCAGTTTAATTAACAAGTAGATGAATGGGTATTTTACTATATTGTTTTAAATTATATTTGAATCTGTTTGTCTCAGTATTGATACAGATGGAAATGACAACGTAATAATCTATGAAATAAAATACTGATTTATTATTGAATACTAGTCCAAGAGCAATAGAAGTTGTAGTCCTAAGCAAAAAAAAAAGGAGAGTCAAGCTGTTTTGCAAGTTCTGGCTGATCTAAAAAATTTTGTTACAGTAATGGACTTCTTGCTAAAATTCAACTTTCCTGTCCAGTTGCCAGGTTTTCTGATCTATCCTTAAAGCAGTACTGGTTGCATAAGTTTGCAGAAATGCATAATGCACAAACATAGGAACCTACATTATGTCTAACTGTGTTTCTTCTGAAGGACACAGAGAGTGACATTTATTTATTTATTTTGGATTGATCATGGTTTAGTTGCCTGTCCATGAATATGCTTTTTGTATTGGCATGTCTGCTGGATATGTGCTACGTTCGTTGTGTTCTGTGCTGTAAGATGACATGTGTGATATTACAATGATTGCTGAGTATGAGTTCTATGGTTTGTAATTGACGTGTTATGTGTTGCTGTCCATTGTGTATGAGTTTAAATATTTAAGTTGAAGAATATTTGCATGTCATTAACGCAAGCCTTTAGTGTCTTTTTACAGATTAAAGCTGATCAGCTGACAAAAAAAGGGGCCCCTGGAAAAAAAATCTGCTTTTCAAAATTGTGGATCCATGTTTCCATTTTTAAATGGATCTCTCTCTCAGTATTGTTAGGGAAGTATTTATAGTATTTAACTCTACTTTTAAAGTGCATTACATTACTTATGTCAAATAAAAATAAAAATGTATGTTATCATTAACATAAACAATTGCTATGTTAAATGGTTATATAAAAAGGAAAAGAATATGGATGTATAGGATAGTTTTTTTTTTCTCCAAAATTAAGATTCACCTAGTATGCCTCATTGATCTTCTTTTAAGAAGTGCCTTAAAACCCATCTCTTTAGGAAAGCTTATGGCCTCCAAGACTAACCCTTACCTCACATACCTGTCTCTTGCCCTCTCCTAAAGGGCAGCCCACCTTATTTGATTGTAAATTCCTGTCCTAATGTGTTTTACACCCCACCTCCTATAGAATGTAAGCTCGTTTGAGCAGGGTCCTCTTCAACCTATTGTTCCTGTAAGTTTATTTGTAATTGTCCTATTTATAGTTAAATCCCCCTCTCATAATATTGTAAAGCGCTACGGAATCTGTTGGCGCTATATAAATGGCAATAATAAATAAATAAATAAATAATTGATCATAGGGTAATGATGAAATGGTATTTTTTTTTTAAATTCTTTATTTTGTTGTGCATTAATTAGACAAGGTACATTTTATACTAGCAATGCCACAATAGCAATGCCAGAGTTTTCATAAGCATAGATGTACAATCATTTGGCATGGATAGACTGTGCACATTTTTTATATTATATAAGAGTAGACAACAGTATAATGCTGAGCCGAATGTGTATATAAAAGATTAAACAGGCTTGTCTCCAAGTTATGCAATACAAGAGTGTTGTATTAAAAATAAAAACAAAAACAAACAGTAAGCTTACAGGCTAGTGAGCGACTATCAGCTTCGGGAACTATATGAAACAGCAAGTTTTGTTACATTCTAGACATGCATATGACATTCCTAGGTACTTCTAGGTTTAGTAATATATTTAGTGGTTTATCATTTAATTGTCAAGCTAGGACCGCAACATTACTATCATATTATTAGGATTAGGTAGTTGCTATGAAACAATGTTAGATTAGATTAACCATGCTAGTGTACAATAAGATTAACAGCATTGAAACATTACAGTAGTGTTGGTTGGATCAGGGTATTAGTGTACTTAAAAGTTAAAATTATTGCATGTTTATAAAACACAAGTAATGCATAAAATAAACTAAACTAGCATAAGCTAACTTGGCAACGCTAAACTTTCTGCTCGTGGGGTAAGTAAGTGAGATGTTGTATCCAACGTTATGGTTACTATGCGAGCCCACTAAAGTGGTTAAGTCCGGTAGGGGAGTCACATAATGGTTTCATAAATCAATGTGAGACCACGCTGTTAGTTCAGGCTAGGTAGATTGTGGGGTTAGTAACTGGCCCCCTCTCGAGGCTTTGCTCTTAAACTAAGATAAACTTCAACTATACTTATCTGGGTAAAAAGCGTAGCATTACTTTGGTATGGTGATATCAGGGTATGTTTTTAGGGACTACCGTCAGGAGGGATAGTCAGTGCAGGGCGGAGTCTAGGATTGTTAAACGATAGTTGAGTGTGTTGCACCGCATCACCATGGTTATGCAAACAGTTATGCTCATTACAGTGGAGGGCAGAACGTTACCCTTTCTTATGGTTAAACAAAATACAAGATAAACTGCCGGTCATGTACCCTTTTAGCCAGCACTATGCATAGTTATATGAGAGAAAAAGAAGAATGATGGGTACCTAATAACGAACATATAGTAACATCTCCTAATAATAGCAGAGACTGGACCCAATATGTATGACCAGTGGGTGCACCCCGGGCTAGTAGCGCTCAATTTGTGGTCTAAAACACGGCACTTTAAGATGTGCGTTACCACTTGGTCACTGCTGTCATGTAAATTAAGGGAGGAGCAGTGTAGGTCTAGGAGCAGTATATGATTGGCTAGGTGGGGAATGACATAGATGCTTCGTGTGGGACAAATCTATTGCCAGCCGGTTGATAAGGTTAGCCATTGGGGCAAGTAAGTGAGCCACCTGCGTTCCTACGTTAGTTGGTTACCTGGGTTGAAATTTTGACCTGTCTACGTGCTGTGTTTGTAAACCATTAGTATGATATCCACTATGTGTCCCAGTGTAGTGTGGCGTTACCTTATTGTGATGCAGCACCCAGGAAAACAAGGGAGGGAGAAAACAAACTTAAATAAAACAAACAAACTTTTGAGTCCCGGTATAGGTGTGCAGAGGCCCCATAGTCTGAGCAGCGGAGGTGGTTCGTACGTCAGCGGGAAAACCAAGGGTGTGGTGAGCCGACAAGTGGCCGCTAAGGCTGGAGTCCTCCATGTCCGCTACCGGCTCTGTGACCGTTTGTGGTGAGGAAATGTGGGCCTCAGTGTCAGAGTTTGTGTCCCACTCAAGATAGCCTCATGTGCTGGGGTGAATCTTCGGTGTATCAATCTGTGTTTGCGGTGTGCTCCAGATTAGTCATCCTCAGGAGGCAGTCAAGGAGTGTTCGTGGATCTGGGGTTCTCCGGTCGTCGAGTCCGCTACATCGCGGTCGGGTGAGGAAGCCAGGGGCAATGTGTGCAGTCGAGTGAAGCAAGTAAAACAAAGAACAAAGAACCAGGGAGCAACAGTTGGGTGAGAGTCCAGCGGCAAGATGAGCCGCTCCCCGGAATTTCAAGTCTCTGCGGGCAGCTCATGGTGTCGTGAGGATAAGTGGAGGATCCCGTATCCCTCATTTATGTGGTGATCGAGGCGTATGCGTCCGGCGTATTATTCCTGGGCACGAATGTGGTAATTCGTGTCGGGTCCCAGCTGTGAGTTGGGGAGGTATGGTCTTGGGATCCCATTTGGGGGTGAGGTAGCTGTGGTAGGCCCATGTTTCGCAGGAGATTTGCTGTATCCTGCGTGTCGTGGACCTGGTGTGATTTTCCCCCATGCTGTACTAGGAGTGTTTGGGAGGGTCGCCAGCGGTAGGGAATATCGTGTCGCCGGAGTAAGGACGTGAAGTGCTGAAGCGACCTGCGCCAGGCTAGGGTGCCTCCAGACAGGTCGGCGTAAAAGGTCAAGTGCATGTTCTCCAATTGCAGTGGAGTTCTGTCTCGGAGGGCAGCGAGGATCGCTGCTTTGTCTTTCCCACTTCTGAAGGTGACTATGGTGTCCCTTGTGGCTGCAGCTGGGGCCTTGGGAGGTTTTGGAACCCGGAAAGAATCTACGGGTGTGACGGACTTGGCCTGGCCGGGGGGTAGAATGGCAGTCAGTATTCGTTTTAATGTTTGCGGCAGCTCCGTCTCCGACAGCTCGTCTGGGATCCCTCTGACCTTTAAATTATGCCTCCGCCTGGAGTCCTCTTGGGCATCAAAGCGCCGTTCCATTATTAGGTTCCGCCGTTGTAGATCCTGCACTGCCGTCTGCAGTGAGGATATATGCTGTTGGCTGTCTTGGGAGGAGACCTCCAGTGTCGAAATGCGACCTATCAGGCCCTGCAGCTCACCTCTGAGAGCAGTGACGTCTGTGAGTATGTTTTTCTGCAGGTCCGCCAGCAATGTTTTCAAGACCCCGGTGGTTACCAAATCGGAATCTGTGTCAGCCCTTGGTTTGGTGGGGTTCGGCTTTTGCTTAGGGGCCGAAGCTGGGGGGTAGTCATCCTCCGCATCCCCAGAGCAGTCATCCGAGTAGAAGTCGGAGCAGCCTCCGTGGAGAGCCGCCATGTTGACTTCGCCCGTGCCGCGTGCTTGCCGCCACATGTCTCCAATTGTCAGTCCCGGAGCTGGTCTGTCCGTCGGCGGTTTTTTACTTTTTCGCCCCATGATGCTGGGTGAGTTCTCTCGTCAGTGTTGTTGTGTTTGGAGGTGAGATTTGTAGTAATTAGAGTCGGTTTTCCCGTTTTTCGCTGGGAGCTCAAGGATTGTGCTTCTGCTTGTCTCGGCAGTCAGGCCCCGCCCCCCCCCCCCCCCCGATGAAATGGTATTTTTAATAGAGATCATACAATTTCTGATGATTATAAGTGAGGCAATCCTAAACTACTGTATTATATTTGTATTGGTAAATTGAAAGCATATGGCAGACCCAGAAGAGAATAAATAATATAGTAATTACAAAGGAGTCAAATTATGGGAAGAGGTCATCCGATTAACTCACTAAGGGGTTAAACTCATGTTTGCTAAGCATATAAAATTTTGTTTTTGTGGTTAGACTTTTGATACTCAATTTGAATTATTCCAACCATATCCTTGCAGGTATAGGCCTCCCATGGATATTTTCCGTAAGGTAGATCATGATATGATCTAAGAGGGGAACTGTAGGATATGAATATCCATTTTACTATCTATCCTAGCTGTTCATATAAGGGTTAATTTGTTAATATAATTCCCGGAAGAATTTATCTAATATCATTTATGAGAAGACCATACTGATTGCGAAATGTTCTTGTTAATTGTCCAAGATTTTGGTATTTGTAAACATCTGTTTTTTTTATCAAATATACGTGTGTTATATAACATAGGATATAACAAGAAACAGCTGCTTATAACTTTTGAATAACAATCTACGTAATTGTCACGCCGTTATGCTCATGCCCACACCAACATGAAAATGATGTATAAATATAACTTGGGAAAACAAGGAGCTGGCTGCACTCACCTAAACATGCTTAAATGGGGTGCTGCTCGGGGTCAATAAGTACAGTAAAAATATAAATCCAGCGCACTCACTTATCAACTAAACAGCTACTTTGATGCTGACAGATTTGACTAGTTTTATAAAAACACCTAATCTAGGCAAAAAATAATGGGGGTTTAATTACACTATATGATCATACATTCCATAAGCCTGCCACAGTGTTTCTCGTCTTATACTCGAGTGAGTGTCTGTATTATGGCAATTTACATTGCCATAATACAGACAGGACCGCCGGGCTCATTACAAGCCCGGCGGTCCTGTTGGGGGCTTGTAGAGAGCTGTACCTTACCTTCACAGCAGCTCCTGTCAGCTCCCTTCTCTCTCCTCCGGTCGGCTCCCTTGCAAGTCTCACGAGAGCCGCGGGGTCAGAGCGTTGCCACGGGTTACCGCGACAATGCTCCGCGCGGCCGCGGGACTTGCTGACAGAGGAGCCGACCGGAGGAGAGAGAAGGGAGCTGACAGGAGCTGCTGTGAAGGTAAGGTACAGCTCTCTGCCAGCCCCCTCCACTGAACTGCCAATGCCACTGGACCACCAGGGAAGGAGAGCCCCCCTCCCTGGCCAGCTAACAAGCAGGGAGGGGGGACGAAAAAATGTAAATAAATACAATTTTTTATGAAATAAAAATAAAATATAATAATATTAAAAAAATAATTAAAAAATAAAATATAATATATAAAAAAAATAATTTAATATTAAAATAATAATAATTTTAAAAAATAATAAAAATGCCCACCCCCCACCAAGGCTCTGCATCAGACACACAAACACACTCTGCATTCATACACACACACACACTGCATTCATACACACACACTGCATTCATACACACACACTGCATTCATACACACACACACTGCATTCATATACACACTACACACACTGCATTCATACACACACACTGCATTCATACACACACACTGCATTCATACACACACACACTGCATTCATATACACACTACACACACTACATTCATACACACACACTGCATTATATACACACACTGCATTCATACACACACACACTACACACACTGCATTCATACACACACACTGCATTCATATACACACACACTGCACTCATACACCGCATTCATATAAACACACTGCATTATATACACATTATATACACACACACACTGCATTCATTATATACACACACTGTAAATAAATATTCAATTAATATACTTTATGGGGGATATAATTTTATTTAGAAATTTACCAGTAGCTGCTGCATTTCCCACCCTATTATTATACTCGAGTCAATACGTTTTCCCAGTTTTTTGGGTAAAATTAGGGGTCTCGACTTATATTGGGGTCGACTTATACTCGAGTATATACGGTAAATGTAAACTGTGTTTAACTATATCTTGCTTCTTTGTGTCTTTTAAGGTAAATGGAGCTTTTTAAGCCTATTGGACACAAACCATCATTGAATACAACATAGAATAAAGGGTAGAAAATATCCAACACCCTATCTGCAATAAATCCACCACTGGGGAGGTAGAGATGATTATTTGAACTCTGCACAGTACGAATGGAATATTAAGAACAATACCTATTGACTTTGGGGTTTATTAACTAAGCACTGACACTTTTTTCTATTAGTATCTGTTTAGAAGATTTGGGGAAGATTCTTCAATGTGTATAGCTGCTATTGATTAATTATATATTTTTTAAACAATATTATTTTTTATTTTTTATTTTCAATTGTTGTACTCTTGTTGTACTATTGTTCTTATTTTTACTAAAAGCTGCAAATGCCCCTATTCTGAATGAAAAGTAATACGATGTTGGGTTGTAGTCCAGGCTCAAGAGTAGAGTTGCTATATGATATATGAAATTTGAGGTATAAGCTAGTAGCCTTGAAGTAAGGTGGGTAGCTCTAACTGTAGGTGGGTAGCTCTAACTGTAGTCAAGTATGAATCGATTAACCTCTTAAGGACTGAAGCAAGTTCAGATCAAAACAAAACGTAAACAAAACATTAAATTTGCGCTATATATCTGTTCAACCATAATTCACCTCTTTCATATTAAGTGCACCCACACTTATCATATAGCATTTCGTTCAGGAGAAACAGGGCTTTCATGTCACATCAAATACTTATATAGTAAAACATAATCGAATATGAATAAAATATAAAAAATAATTTAAGACATTAAGAAATGTTATTTTTTTACTTCTGCATGGCATTTTAACTGTGGATGTCATAATTATTTTAGCTATTACTGCAATAAAGTACACATATTTGTATTCAGTGATGTCTCACAAGTAAAACAGTACCCCCAATGTACATGATTCATGGTGTTTTGGGAAGTTACATACTCAAATATAGCACATTAAATTCTTCAGTTTATACAGATTGAAATTTGCCAGACTGGTTATGTTGCCTTTGAGATCAAATGGTAGCCAAGGAATGAGAATTAGCCCCATGATAGTATACCATTTGCAAAGGTAGACAACCCAAGGTATTACAAATGGGATGTGTCTCTTTTAGTAGCCACTTAGTCACAAACATTGGCCAAAGTTAGAGTTCATATTTGTTTGTGTGTGAAAAATGCAAAAAACTAATTTAAACACTAATTTTGGCCAGTGCTTATGGCTACCAAAAGACTGGACCTACCCCATTACAATGGGTTGTCTACTTTTGCAAATGGTATGCCATCATGTGGATAATTCTCATTCCTGGACTACCATACGGTCTCAAAGGCAACATAACTAATCTGACAAATTTCAAGGTGAAAAAAAGGAAATGCAAGCCTTATATTTGACTCTCTAACTTTTGAAAGCACTATAAAACCTGTACATGGTGGCTGTTTTACTCGCGAGACTCCGAACACAAATATCAGTGTTTCAAAACAGTAAAATGTATCACAACAATTATATCGTCAGTGAAAGTGGTGTTTGTGTTTGAAAAATGAAAAAAAAAAACAGCACTTTCACTGACGATATCATTGTTGTGATATGTTTTACTGTTTTGAAAAACTTATATTTGTGTACAGCGAAGTCTCCCTGTGAAAGAAACATAGAAACATATAATATGATGGCAGATAAGAACCATTCGGCCCATCTAGTCTGCCCAATTTTCTAAATACTTTCATTAGTCCCTGGTCTTCTATAATATCAAGGATAGCCTTATGCCTTTCCCATGCATATCAAAGGCCGGTTACAGCCCATCAGATTTAGAGGAGGGGTATTTAGGCCAAGTTCTCATCCTGCTCAGTGCCCTGTCGTGGTTTCCCTTGTCGTTGTCCCAGAGCGCGTTCCTGATTCAAGTTTCTTCTGGTTTTTGACTTTGGCATTGATTTTGACTCCCTGTATTCTGTATCCCTGACTTCTGGCTTTCTCTTTCTGTATCCCCTGACCTCAGCAAGTATCCTGACTATTCTTTGGTACGTTAAGTCCGGCCATTCTAAGGCCCGGTAATACGTTACCTTTTAGTCATCTGTGTGACACAATTCTACATGCTGGATCAACTAGTAATCCTGACATTTCCAAAGTATCAATATCCTTCTGGAGATACTGTCTCCAGTACTGCGCACAATACTCCAAGTGAGGTCTCACCAGTGTTCTGTACAATGGCATGAGCACGTCCCTCTTTCTACTGTTAATACCTCTCCCTATACAACCAAGCATTCTGCTAGAATTTCCTGCTGTTTTATTACATTGTCTGCCTACCTCTAAGTCATCTGAAATAATTACCTCTAAATCCCTTTCCTCAGATGTTGAGGTTAGGACTCTATCAAATATTCTGTACTCTGCCCTTGGGTTTTTACATCCAAGATGCATTATCTTGCACTTATCCACATTAAATGTCAGCTGCCACAACTGTAATCATTTTTTTTTAGTTTACCTAAATCATTTGCTTATTCCTCCTGGAATATCAACCATGTTACATATCTTAGTATAATCAGCAAAAATACATACCTTACCATCAAGACCTTCTGCAATATCACTAATAAAAATATTAAAGAGAATGGGTCCAAGTACAGATCCCTGAGGTACCCCACCGGTGACAAGCCCAAGCTTCGAATATACTCCATTGACTACAACCCTCTAGAACCCTGTCATTCAGCCACTGCCTTACCCATTCAACAATATTGGAATCCAAACTCAAAGATTGCAGTTTATTGATAAGCCTTCTATGTGCAACAGTGTCAAAAGCCTTACTGAAATCTAGATAAGCAATGTCTACTGCACCAACCTGATCTATTATTTTAGTTATTCAATCAAAAAAATCAATAAGATTAGTTTGGCATGATCTCCCTGAAGTAAAACCATGTTGTCTCTGACCTTGAAATCCATTTGTTTTTAGATGTTCAACAATCCTATCCTTTAACATGGTTTCTTTTACTGTCCCCACTACTGAAGTAAGGCTTACTTGCCTGTAGTTTCCCAACTCCTCCCTACTACCTTTCTTGTGAAAGAGCACAGCATTTGCTAACTTCCAATCTTCTGGGACTACTCTTGTTAACAATGGTTGGTTAAATAAATCTGTTAATGGTTTTGCTAGCACTCTACTAAGCTCTTTTCATAACTTTGAGTGTATTCCATCAGGTCCCATTAACTTGTCTATACTTTTGACAGTTGAAATAGAGCCTCTTCCTCTATAAACTCACTGGCTATGGGAGCATAATGTATAATAAACACAGGTTACTGACTATGGGGAGGATAATGTATCATAAACACAGGTTACTGGCTATGGGAGGATAATGTATAATAAACACAGGTTACTGGCTATGGGGAGGATAATGTATCATAAACACAGGTTACTGGCTATGGGAGGATAATGTATAATAAACACAGGTTACTGGCTATGGTAGGATAATGTATAATAAACACAGGTTACTGGCTATGGGAGGATAATGTATAATGAACATAGGTTACAGGCTATGGGGGAGATAATGTATAATAAGCACAGGTTACTGGCTATGGGGGGGGATAATGTATAATAAACACAGGTTACTTGCTATGGGAGGATAATGTATAATAAACACAGGTTACTGGCTATGGGGGGATAATGTATAATAAACACAGGTTACTGGTTATGGGAGGATAATGTATAATAAACACAGGTTACGGGCTATGGGGGATAATGTATCATAAACACAGGTTACTGGCTATGGGAGGATAATGTATAATAAACACAGGTTACTGGCTATGGTAGGATAATGTATAATAAACACAGGTTACTGGCTATGGGAGGATAATGTATAATGAACATAGGTTACAGGCTATGGGGGTGATAATGTATAATAAGCACAGGTTACTGGCTATGGGGGGGATAATGTATAATAAACACAGGTTACTTGCTATGGGAGGATAATGTATAATAAACACAGGTTACTGGCTATGGGGGGATAATGTATAATAAACACAGGTTACTGGTTATGGGGGGATAATGTATAATAAACACAGGTTACGGGCTATGGGGGAAAATGAATGCAGCTTCAGAAGTAATCTAAATTGTATGCTTTCTAGGAGGTGGGAGGGTCTGGGAGGGAGGGTCTGCTGCTGATTGGCTGGAATGTGTCTGCTGACTGTGAGGTACAGGGTCAAAGTTTACTCAATGGTGACGAATAGGGGGTGGACCGAACATCGCATATGTTCGCCGTACGTGGCAAACGCGAACACGCTATGTTCGCCAGGAACTATTCACCAGCGAACCGTTCGGGACATCACTAGGCTCCACAGCGACTTGTTTTAGAGAGGGAGTTTAAAATGTGTGCTCCTGGCACAAGCAGCTAATTTGGTTTTCCAGTTCACATCAGGAAGAGTAAAGTCCCCCATGATGATGACTTCATTGTAATTTTAGCTATTTCCTCTCCTAGTAGAGTTTCTAACTCTTCTATTTGTCCTGGGGGCCTATAAATCACACCTGCACGAGTTACTGTGTGATTACCAAATTCCAACATAACCCAAATGGACACTATGTTAGCCTCACTAACTTTTATTAGGCTAGATTTTATGCTATCCTTCACACACAAGGCCACCTTTCTTGCCTTCCCTGTCTTTTCTATATAAAGAGTACCCTGGTATTGCTATGTCCCAGTCATTTTTCTCATTATGCCATGTCTCAGTAACAGTGACTAAATCTACATTATCAGTTATTATTGCCACAAGTTCATGGATCTTTTTCCCTAAACAGTGAGCATTTGTAGACATGACTCTAAGCTTATCATTTTTTAACACACTTGCTACAGGTACCTTCTGTCCTTGTTTTGGGGGGCAATTGGATTGATGTTTTATCACTCTTTTGCTCCTCCCTCCTAGTTTAAATGTATCCTAGCAAAACCTCTGAACTGCTCACTGAGAACATTTTTTCCCTTTTGAGAAAGATGAAAACCATATTTTGTACAGTTTATTTCCGTTCCAAACAGAGCTAGCATGAGAAATGAAGCCAAATCCTTGCTCCCGGCACCATTCACCAAGCCACAAGTTAAAGTCCCTAAAACACATCTGCCTGTCGTTCTGAGTGTTATGCACAGGTAGAACTTCAGAGAATGAAGGGATAAGTGTGGAAGGGATAAGACATTACAAATGTTTTAGATAAACTAGAAAAAATGGTCAGAGTTGTGGCAGCTGACATTTAATGTGGATACCTGCAGGATAATGCATCTTGGATGTATAAACCCAAGGGCAGAGTACAGAATATTTGATATTTACCTCTGAAAGCTCAATGCAAGCCAAGTCCTTTGTCCCTAGATGGACAAGTACATCCAATTCCCCTTCCTGCTTCATTCGGTGTAGCCCCATCACTTGTTTCGGTTGATTTGGGGGATTTATATTACCTTTTATTTGATTCGTTGTACTTGGTTTGGTTACCAAGCGAGGACCACCCTAGACACTAATTAGAACTTTTCATACAGTATCCTGTATGAAAACCGCGAAGGAAACAATTAACAGAATGCTCCACTGGGTGGCCATCTTGTCTCCCAAACACAGGCAGCAGTACATGGTCGTCAAGTGCTTGGAACTGTTTTCGGCCAGGGACTCCCACGAACACTGGTAAAGATAGACCTGCTGCCCGTTCAAGTTCCCGACCATCTATACGAAAAGCATTCTCACAGTGAAATTGTTTGTGTACCTTATGTGGTTTTTGTACAAAAACCCACGAACAGAGACCGGTCATTGCCACAATGTCCCTGGAACTATTTTGGGCTTCAACCTCATGGTAGACTGATCAAACCTTCCCCGGGATGGCATTAAAAACTACTAAACCGATCTGGGCGATTTTTGAATATGTTGGTCCCTCAGATCAGGGCTTTTTTGGGGTTTTCATGTATTTTAGGGGTACTTTGGGGGTTGCTGTAAATTATGTGTTTTTCTGTACCTGGAGATAATTGAGTTTGCACAGGTCCTGACTCAATTATCTCTCAGGTCCAGGTCCAGGATTACCCTGCTGTTATGTGTAAGAAACCATTTGCATGGGCTTTGTCAAAAAAGGCTGTGTGTGGCCCTGAATAAAACAGTCTTCTCCCAGCATTAAGCCTTGGCTCATGTGTGGGGGATTATGCGATACTGGTGATATTTCACTTCAAGATTATTGGTGTTATTTTATTACGGGAAAAGGGAATCCGTGGCGGTGATACTTTGGTGGACTGATACACTCCCAAGTAAAACAGTAACCCCCATGTACAGGTTTTATGTTGCTTTCAAAAGTTACAGAGTCAAATATAAGGCTTGCATTTCCTTTTTTTTACTCTGAAATTTGCCAGATTGGTTATGTTGCTTTTGAGACCTTGAGTACAATCATAGAGGGGCAATAGAGGAATAAGTGGAGATAATTCAGAAACTGTGAGTACATGGATATCACCATTAAAGACCTAAGGTGAGTCAGAATGATGAGAGGTTAATGATTTGACAGAGATTAAAGGCAGCTATCATTCAGCAGTGCTTTATCAGGACACAGGTCTCCATAAGGTGAGCCCTACTTGCTTGTGCATGTGACAGCAGAACATTATTGATCCACTTAGTGACATCAATGACAGAAAATATTGTCTGTGATGAAACTAGGCATTTTGTGGTACGCGGAAACCAAGAAGACTGGATTTCAAGTTATTGTAGGTTCTCAAGAAATCCAGGAAAACTACACTGAAATAAATGAGTAGTAAGAAGGAACTTTAAAAAGTGAGCATATGCTACAATCCACATATTATCTGGATTCATTAAGTGTGTTATCATGAAAAAATAAGTAATGGAAAAGGAGGTAGATATGCAATATATATATATATATATATATATATATAGATATATATATATATATATATATAGTTTCCAAACCTTTTTTTACTGAAGGTCAGAAGGGTGATAGAGCAATAAGGAAACTCTGGTGTTCCAGATCTGGTGTTCCAGAGAGATTCCATTTTGTTTTAGATTTTTATTGAAACACGCAACAGATGTTGCAATAGAACCCATACAATACATTTTTTTTTTAAATAGTAACATGAACATGATATATTAATATGATATATTAACATGATATATTAAACTCTGCAGTGCTGAACAACAAATCACACACAAATTACAAACTACATACACAATATGCACCTTCTCCTGTATCCCAATTGTTTCACTCTCTCCTACGTATATGGGATCTCAAAAGTGTTTCTTTTTGTAGTGTTTATCCAGATCTAGCCTATAATGGTATTGCTGACATATCTGAGGAAACTAAATTATTGTTTTGGATGTCAGAATCTCTGGCAGTCCCAACACACTCGTTATATGATTTCACCTGAATTTTGCATTTATCTCAAAACATTATTCAAAACTAAATCCCTTGAAGACTGTCTCGTCACTCTCGTTCATTATTCAAAGAGCTTTTTTGTTTTATTTTTTTGGTTCTCTATTCATATATCATATATTCACCACAGGTAGTTGTCTGCCTCAACTGTTGTCTAGAAGGAAAGTTCGGGCATGCTCCAGAGAGATATGCTGTTAAAATAATACAAGCAGATTATTTCCTAATTGAAAGTTTTCTCTTAACCTGTAAGTGTTTTTTTACTGTTTGGAATTGTACTGCAAGGCATTATAGATACAAAAATATATCTTATTACATTAAAGAAGTAAAATGTATCCTTGATTTTTATCATTTAAGATTTAAGATCATGGTCTTGGCTATATTCCCAGAGCCTCCACTACAGGCATGCCGCCGAAGTGTAAGGGGCTGGGATGCTTGGGCTCTTGCAAGCCCCAGCCTGTCAGAGCGTTTCCATTGGTTGAAAGAGAAATTGTCTGATACAACACAATGCTGGAGATTTCAAGAAGAGCCAGTGGAGGTGGAAGCTGGAACCTTAAGAGCACCGCCACACAAAAAAGGGAATGTAGAGTACTCCCACCCACGCTTTCTTCCCCCCAATGAAAAAATACTCCCCTCTCACATAGCACAACCCCTATCATATTCCACAAATTTACACAAACACAGAGCATCCACTATACACACACACACACACACACACACACTACATTTCTTACACACACTGCATCCACTATACACACACTACATCCCCTACACACACATTGTATTTCTGTGAACATACTCATAGCAATAGTGGAAAAGCCCTGTGGGCATATTCAAGGCTGGTCCTTACACATCTCAAGGCCTGGGCCACACATTCTTTGAGTTGTGTACGGGATCCCAAAATGTCTAATAACAGCCTTGTATATTGCCTGTTACTTTCACATCTGTATCCTCAACCACTTTTTCAAACCTAAGTGAGAAATTGGACCCTGATTGGAAACATCTCTAGGTCTCATTGTATCATTACAAGTAACACTATTAAATAAACTTGTCATGAGAGCATCACCGACAAGATTGTACCTCTCCCTGGGCACATTTTACCATGTCTACTTCTCTCCCCCCTCCCCTTGTTTCATGGAATGTTATGAACACAAACACAATGTTCACATGTGGTGTAACTGTATTTTTGTTGAAATGCTTTGGAAATTAATTACCTATAGACATGTGAAAATGTTTTATCCAAATTCCCCATTCTAAATCTTCTTCTTTCTTCATGGCCAGGGCATCTCCAGGACCCTAGCATTAAAGGGAGTTAACCTATGGCTATCAAAGAGTGTCGGTTATACTGTGACGCGATAGCCAGTTACCAGTAATGACAGCTTTTGAATTCATTATTCAGAATGTTGAGATTTTGTAGTATAGAAACAGTTGGTATTCGCATAAGTTTACTAGTTGGTAAAACTTTGCAACAACACAAAAAAAGAAGCCCTTCATTGATTAAGAATCATAGAATACATACAGTAGCCATCAACGGCAGGAATGCTGACGCATTTAGAATATCAGGTCCCCCCAGTGTTGTATCTTTTCTTTTCATTTCCTTTGCATGCTAAAATAACTAACTATCTCATAGAATCTTAGCTGTGTTTTAATGAACACCATCTTTTATTTACCCAATGATTTTCTAATTGTCTCACTGAGCATTATCTGATTTTACTCCATATTTTTGCTTTATATGGTACTATTTGGCTACTGACTTAACTGCTGCAATTTACATAAGTATGGTGGCCTATTTGCTGCACAGAATGTCTGCAGGCTGGAGATAAAGCTGTATCTGATTTCTCCTCTTCAGCATGATTGAAATATAAAGAGGAGCTGTTTCCCAGCCTATTCTTTAAGTCATAATCAGTAAGAGTAAACTACAGGAAAATACACTGTTTTATTTCCAACAGAATCTTAGGTGTCGGACAGCTGCCAAATTGACTTTTATATACTCTTTACAAATAAACTGCCTTACACTCTTTTAGATAATACAAACTGTAATTTTTATGCTGGAAAAGGGCAGAATAATTCGCTTGTTATACATCTGTAAGAAAAGATCATTCAGATGTTAATTGCATGATTCAATTTCTAAAGCCGTTGTGCTGTTGATTTGAATAATGTTGAAGGCAATGTTTTTTTATATTTTTATTAATGCACTTAAGACAGTTATATTTTTAATATCCTAATGTTTCTAATGTCCCACCTCCTATAGACTGTAAGCTCATTTGAGCAGGGTCCTCTTCAACCTATTGTTCCTGTAAGTTTTCTTGTAATTGTCCTATTTATTGTTACATCCCCCCTCTCATAATATTGTAAAGTGCTACGGAATCTGTTGGCGCTATATAAATGGCAATAATAATAATAATAATAATAATAATAATAATAATAATAATAGAATAAATATATACCAATGTTATAGAGGTGTTTATAATGAGTGTGATTACAGTGTGGGATATTATGCTGTACTTAGTGTTGTGATGATACAATGTACAGCACCTCCCTTAAAGCTTTGCTGTCCTAAAGAATGCATCATGGGTGGCAAAGCTCTGGAACGCTGCAAATACAAAGTTTAACCCCTTTGCTGAGACATAGTTAGCCAGCCCTGAACAAGATTCCCGGGCTGATGTCAATTCTGTGCAAATTTTCATGTGCATTGTGACATTCATTGGTCAGCTGGAACTCTCAACCAATGAATGGTGACTGGACTGGTTTCCTGCTTTTGTAGCTCGGGGACATAGGTAAAAGGGCAAACCGTTGCTAAATTGAAACTGGGCCAAGGTACTCCTAGCATCATAACCACTACAAAAATAGTATTTTTACCTTAATTTTCAGAGAAATAGATCATTGACATGTACTCACATTGGTGTCTGAAAAATGTTAAAATACATTATTTTTAAAATATTACTATGACTCTAAATCCAGTTGCAAATAGACATTTTAAAATAGGAATGTAGCCGTTTTTGATTCTGTGTCAGGCTTAGGGATTTAGGGACTGCAAAATTCAAGTGAAATAAATTTCACTGTTATCAAAAAAGCCTCAAGATGGCACTGGGGATTCCCTTCAAGCAGTGGAGTAAAACAGCACAGCTAGACCGGCAAAAAGCAGAAGATTGAAACAATTATTTCTCTATGTATTTGTTATGAGTCCATTGTTTAATATTGTAGCCTGAATGGTCACAAATATCTTTTGCTGGTACTTTATAAAAAAAAATGCAAACTGCATAAATGAAACCTAAGAACTATTATTTTTTTTTTTAATTATAGATAGATAGATAGCTAGATTTGCAGACTGAAACTTTTAACTATGTTGAATGATATTGTACGTAATTCAACCAGTCTTAGCTACAACATTTGATCCTACAATCATAGATACATATATAGCATATGAAATTTACAGATCTTGGAGGCAACATCGGTAGTGACAAAATTATTTGAAGGGTTATCATAGGGTCCATCCAGTCACCTACACATGTTATATGTAATGTGTAGGTTCGGGTCTAGTAATGATAAGAGGTTTTTATTATTTTATTTTTCTCTAAATAAAAATGTTTTTGCTTCATAAGCACCCTCTTGTTGCCCTGCTCTTCAATTCACAACTTAAAATATTCCCCCTTTTTAATCCAATAATACAGTTATGCAGTGTCATCACTTTTTCAGAGTTGTACTTAAGTGAGCATTGTGATTGGCTGAGAAAAGTTCATTGCAACTGCTGCAAAGATTAGGATTGTACACACGAAAAAAATAAATAAAGAAGAAGAGACCTATAGCCAACTTGACTCAGAATGTCAGCATATATATTGACCGACTTTTAAGATCACTGGTTGTTAAGTTGCTTGCATACCTAGCAGATACTAAATATACTCTCTACAAAATATCTAAGGTCCAAGACCCTTCAGGTTCTAAATGATGCAGTCTAGATGTTGAAGGGCTGTATACATGTACAGCATTTCTTAAATGTAAAGGGGTCACATCTTGATAATAACTGTGTTATAAAACTGTTGCAATATGTGCTTATGCACATTTAATTTTTCATTTTCAATGGTATATACTAGTACCAGGTGTAATGTACAGCCAAACACGCAGATTGAAAACCCACCAGATGAAAAGAGATGGATAGAAGGTCCCTAAGCCGTTCCTCAGAATGGCCGGATAATAGAATGAAATTCAAGGAACGTCAGAATAAGCTAAGGTCAAGGGAAGCCATAAATACACAAATACAAGAAACAAAGCCAAGTCAGGGGAGCCAGAAATACATAAATACAAGAGTCAAAGTTGAGTCAGGGGAGCCAGAAATACACAAGTTCGAGAAACAAAGCTGAGTAGGGGGAGCCAGTAAACAGAGTAATCAAAAGCAAGCCGGGTCAATACCAAATACACCAAACAGACAAAAGAACACACTGTTGGGACACTAGTAACACTAGGAACCACAACAGGGCACTGTGCTTTGGGAAACAATTGGTTTTATAAGTTTTGGGATGCAGTTATAACCCCGCCCCAAAAACGTGAGTGTATGTTGAGCCCTAGTGTTTTAAGCTCTAATGACGTCATGACGCCAGCTCGCATGCGCTGGTGCATAAAAGGGGGCAGGCGCACAGCGGCCGGCGTCCAGGAGGATCTGCCGGATCATAGGAACAGCTGACTGACAGACCGCCAAGGTGAGTACACGAGAGCTGACACCAGGTGCGGAGGAATACGATGGGGACAGCCTTGGCCCCTTCGTACACTAACTTTCACCTGGGTTGATGGGAAGAGGTAGGGGTCTTTACAGATGATATGAGTTAGAACAATCGATTCTATTTTGATTTGGAAGAGTTACATATCTGACATGATGAATTATTTTTGTTTTTACGTGATAGACTCCACAAGACCTCTGAGCAAATCCTGTGGTATTCGACATCAAGACATTAGCAGTAGCTCCTTTAAGTCCTGTAAGTTGCGAGATAGGGCCTTCTTAGATTGGATTTGTTGTTCCATCACATCCCACAGATGCTCAGTCAGATTGAGATCTTGGAAAATTGGAAGTTATGGAAACACATTGAACTCTTTGTAATGTTCCTAAAACTATTCTTGGATATTTTTTTGCAGTGTGGCAGGGTGCATTGTCCTGCTGAAAGAGGCCACTGCCATCAGGGAACACCATTGCCTGCAAATGGATGTACATGGTCTTTAACAATCTCTAGGTAGGTGGTAAGTGTCAAAGTAACATGCAGATGAATACCAGATCCCCGGGTTCCCCAGAAGAATATTGCCCAGAGCAAGATGCTGCCTACAGTGACCTGCCTTCTCCCATAGTGCATCCTGCTTTCATCTCTTCCCCAGGTAAATTATGCACACGCACCAACTATCAATCTGACTTAAATAAAATGGAGTACTTTGGCGCAGTGGTGGGTTGCATACATCTTGGCCGTTTATGAATGTCTAAATCTCCAATGTTTATTACATATATAGTACTTAGTTATTTCTCCTCTTGTTTTGCCTTGTATCTCTTGTCTTGTTTTATTTTGTCTTGAATTCCCAGTTCATATAGAGTCCTGTCCTGTCATGTTTATGTTTTCCTCATGTATTGTGTACATGTTCTGGGTTCTGCTTTCTGTCCTGCTCTGTTCTTCTTGTCTTGTTATCTTGTTTGGTGCCTCTTCTAGTCTTGCCTTGTTTCTAGTACTGGATACAAATCTGCTTAATATCAGCTCCTGGCATCCGCTTAAGCTGTATCAGGGCTCTGGTATGTGGCCGCACAAGCCCTGGTGCCCAACACCAGAGGTGTGTGGTTACCCTGCACCTGACCCTGACTATCCACTTCCATGCTGAGACTCGTATCTTCATCATCAGACACACAGGGGTCCCGTTCTTCGGACCGTCACCCATGACAAGTGGTGGACAAGGTCATCGTGGACACACTAAACGTTCCAAGACTATGCAGCCCCATATGCAGCAAACTGCAATGCATAATCATCATGGACAGCATTAAGTTTTTCAGCAATTTGAACTACAGCAGCTCTTCTGTGTGTTTGGACTAGATGGGCTAGCCTTTGCTCCCCAGGATCAACAGTAAGCTTTGGACTACAATGACCCTAACACCTGTTCACAGATTATCCTTTCTTGCACAACTTTTGGTAGGTACTAACCACATACCCAGTTTTCTAGCCATCTTTATTTGGCCCTTATAAAAGTCACTCAGGTCTTCTTGTTTGCCTATGTTTACTGCTCCGATTACATAAAATTCAAGAACTGACTGTTCACCTGCTGTCTAATATATGCTACCCTTTGACAGATGCCATTGTAATGATATAATCAATGTTATTTAGTTAAACTGTTAGTGGTTTTAATATTATAGCTCATCATTGTATATTAAAATTCATAAAGAGATGAGATGAGTTAAACTATACATTAAGGTGTTACAGCGTGATGTTTTGTATTTTGATTTGGCTAAAGCACTTGCTTTGCATGCTTAGTTAAAAATGCAATAGAGGTTTATGGAAAATGACTGTGACTTGAAATCTGATTTGAAGACAGAGTATTTAATTGAAAATTATAAATGCGGAGAAATGTAATCATGTGGAGTATATATAATGTCTCTCCTGGATCCATCAAATTGTTTTTTAGAATCAGCATTGAAGCCTACATTTCAGTGTTTGCTGAAAATGTTTCTGTAGAGAGATTTTGTTATCTAAGCATGCCAATGGTGATTGGATTCACTATAAACAAGTTTTAGTATACAAATGTATATAAAATGTATAACTTATCCTGTTATTGTCTAAGAATTGTCAAGTAAGAAAGATAAATAATTTTCGAAAAAAGAGACGTTCTTTACAACCTTCTACTTTTTACTGGCCAGCCGCTACTCACTACAAAGCCTGTCACTAGTGTTAAAGAGTAGCAATTGGCTACTAGCTGTAAATGGTAGTGTTAGCAACAGAGTGTAAGTCAGTCGCTAAGTAGCGCCTAAACAATCCCATTATTTTCTAAGGGAGCCATTAACCGCTAGTTAGTAATTACTTTACAACTAGTTTGCATCCCTGTTGCTATTCATTACGGCTGCTGCTAACCCAAAAAATGTTAGTACCACAATTTTATTTCAATCTAAGCAATATTTGTTTATTTATTTAATTTTCTCACCTCTTTCCTGGGCTGTATATATTTGCTTGCGTATTCCTCATTCTCGGGTCTTCTTCAAGTGGCCTGGGAGTTTAAGGGTTCTATGCAGTGTCTTCTGAACAGTAATCTCAGATGGTACACCTGGAATCTTCTGAACCACTCCACCAACTTGGCAGTCACAGTACTCGGTGCTCCTATTACAATTCGGACAACTATGCCATCACATTCTATGTTTCTATGTTTCTATAGAAGGATTTCATAATGTGAGTCCCATTCACTGTCTGACAGTGGTACACCCCATGAAGAGGTTTGTCTTGCCATGGAACCTCTTCCTTTTCTGCATCCTCTATCTGTTGTTGTCTAAAGCATTCCCTTAGCAGTTAATCTTAGGGAGCCATCATCGTGATGCACTTGTGGATTCTTCATCTTGTGTGTTTCATCCCAGGCTGTGTCCTTGACACTCATTAGGCCCCGACCTCCTCTCTTCTGGTTGGCGTACAGTCTCTCAGTGCTGGATTTCAGATGGAATCATTAGTTTATAGTGAGTGGTTTTCAGGTTTTGACATGCATGGTGACCAACTCTTCTCTTGGCCAGGTTATTATTCCGGCTGGGTACCTGTTGATTGGTAGTGCATAAGTGTTGATGGATTGGTTCTTGTTCTTACCATTACGCTGGGACTTCAGGACCTGTATAAATTTCTGCAATTAGATCTTGCTATCCTTCTTGCCTCATCCTCGTGGTTGCTATGTGTACCCCCAGGTACTTATAGCTGTTCTCAACATCTCCTAGTTGACCTTTTCATACTTGAACTCATTCTGTCCTGATCATGTACTCTTTTTATGCTATCATCCACTAACTGTCTGAATGACATTTCAATGTCCTTGGTATATTTCCTAATTACAGGGATCAGTGAGTACATGTCCCACTCACTGTTGTTCATGTAGAGTAGGTGACTGATAGAAGCTCCACTCTTGAAGCTCTATCCGTTTACACTCTTCATGATGATATGAAAAAGGGGGTTGAGGCCTATGCAGAAAAGTATTGGGGATAGCCCAACACTTTGGTATATGCCACATTTGATGTTCACTTGTTCCACTTGTTTCCACTTGTCAATCGAGTTCTTGATGAAGGCTCTTACGGTCTTGCTAACCTTGTATAGAGCCAAGCATTCCAGTATCCATGGGCTTTCTAGCATTCAATTCAGGCTGTGCACAGATAGGTCTGTCTGGCCTTAGAATCTCATGTGACTGCTTGGTCTACCCTCAGTTGGTATTTTGATCATTTGGTGTTGTTTCTATTCCTCTTTTGAGTAATGCTCATATACTGACTCATATGCATATTGATCTAGAAGGCTATGATGCCTGACAGGACCTTCCATGTTGTGAGGAGGCAGGTGATTGGTCAGTAGTTAGATGCTGTTGTTCCCTTGTGAGGATTCTTCATGACCATTATTGTTCTGCCTTGTGTTAGCCGGTCAGGGTGGGAGCCTGTTAATAGTAGCTGGATCCTTTGTGCTGCTATATATAATTCATACAATGTTATGTCTGGTCTTGTGCCTTATTCATTATATCTAGAAAATCAAATCAAGTCAAAATTAGTTTTGCTTGATTCATTTTAATTTTAATTGAATAACTTGGGAAAAGTACTGTGTCTGAGTTTGCTGCTTAGAACTTTCTAGCTCTAATTATTTATGTTTCTATTTCATTGTTATGTCTCGAGCTGCATTTGGGCTTACATGTGAATAAGCAATTCCATAAAGATTGTATGCAGTAAAGTTGAATACTTTGCTCAGCCTCAGAATATGTACAGCAATTACTGGCATACGAGCCAGTTCTTATTTTCAGAATTTATTCCAACGTAACCGAACTTCAAAACTATATAATGACTTTGGAGCAAGGAAATTCTTTATTGCTGTGTATTAGAGGTAAAAGTAAAAAGGTGAGGGAAGTATAAAATTGACAATATGCATGCAACATTACTGCACCAGGCTCTGCAGGAGAGCCAAGGTCTGTGTGCACACTGTTTGTTCAAGTTGCAAACACTGAGGACCAGTCCACTCTGTTGGATTTCCCTATGCCAGTCTATGCATTCATAAAGATTCTAGAATACTTTATTTATGTTAATTGCTTCAGTGCTCCACTTCTCTGCATGCTGCATTACACAGAGATTGTACCATCAGCAATACACAGTTAAAGTGCGCAAACAGCAATATCAAGCTCTATAGGGATAAGTTGGCCTGCTAATTGGCTAAATCGGTGGGGTCTATGCTCATGGCAACTGCAATAGTCACATTGTGTTTTCTGTGTACATTTAGTGTGGTTATTGTGCAGGTTAAATTGTAGACATTAGCATCTTGTGATGAATACCCTTCCCTTATTTCTCATTCTGTATCCCAAAATACCCTGAGTTATACTTGAAAGAGATTGAAAATAAAGAATTTAAAAGGTAGACATTAGGAGGCAGAGCTTGTCTTCAAAGGCAAGACACTTAGCATTAAAACTAAGGAAACAAGTATAGCCTGTAGGGGAATTGAAGCCAAGTTTTTACTGTTCCTGAAATAAAACTAATTTAGCAGAAGATCTGAAAAAGTATGTATGTTGCCTATTGCAATTAGAGAGGAAGCCTTGAGGATAAGGACATCTTACATTAGGCAAATCTGTGAGCTGTGTTGGGTAAGATGTACAACAAGCTTAGTTTGTATGTGTTGAGACTGTAACAGCTACTACTTGAGCCCGCTTGAGTTTAGTGGGGTTTTACCGTACTCCTTGTATCAATATTTCAGCTAGTGACAACATATTTACATGTATGCCTTCACATTTCTATTTAATTATTTTATTGTTTATATAGCGCCAGCAAATTTCGTAGTGCTGTACAATGGGTGGACTAACTGACACTTAATTGTATCCAGACAAATGGACGCACAGGAAAAGAGGGGTTGCGGGCCCTGCTCAATGAGCTTACATGCTAGAGGGAGTGGGGTATAGTGACACAAAGAGTATACATAGGGGTAATAAAATAGGTTGCTAGAAAAGTAATCACTGAGAACTTAGTAGGTAATTTTTGACAGTTGCAGGAGAGGAGTCATGGGGGGATGGTGGGATAAAAACCCGCTAACAGTTTAAATGAAATACTTTCCTGAAGAAGTGTGTTTTCAAAGATTTTTTTGAAGGAGTGGAGACTGGGTGAAAGTCTAACAGAGAAGGGAAGGGAGTTCCACAGAAAAGGTGCAGCCCTTGAGAAGTCTTGGAGGCGAGCATCAGATTAAGGAGTACGGAAAGATGAAAGGCGCAGGTCTTTGGCAGAGTGCAGATGCCTCAACAGGACATATTTGTGTATTAGGGAGGAAAGGTAGGTTAGATCAGCATTATGTAGAGACTTGTAAGCAAACACCAGAATCTTAAATTGAGCCCTATATCTAACTGGAAGCCAATGTAAGGAAAGATAGAAGGGGGAGGTGTGGGAGGTGATGCCGCATTAATTATAGATTGGAGCGGTGCAATCTGGAAACCACTGAGAAGGGGATTGTATTAGTCAAGGCAAGAAAGAACTATGGCATAAACCAGCACCTTAGCTGCGTCTGGTGTTAAATAATGGCAGATACGAGCTATGTTTTTTTGAGATGGCAGCGGCAGGATTTGGTGATCGACTGGACATGAGTGGTGATGGAGAGGTCGGAATTAAAAAGAACACCTATGTAGGGAGCCTGTGAGGTAGAGGTGGCACCATTGACTTGGAGGGAGACAGACACAGGAGTAGCAACACTTGAGAGAGAAAAGACCAGAAGTTCTGTTTTGGGCAGGTTGACTTTAAGAAAGTAAGAAGCCATCCAGTTGGAAATCGCAGAGAGGCAGCCAGAGACACGAGTCAAGTTGGATGGAGAGAGATCAGGAGAGGACAGGAAGATTTGTGGGTCATCTGCATATAAATGATAATCGAAGCCAAAGGAGCTGATGAGTTTACCAAGGGAGGCAGTGTAGATAGAGAACAGTAGGGCACCAAGGACAAAACCTTGGGGGACGCCAAAAGAGAGGGGTTGGGGTGAAAAAAAGCATAGCCAGAGAAAGATACACTGAAAAAGTGCTGGGAGAGGAAGGAGGAGCACCAGGAGAGAGCGGTATCCCATACACCGAGATTATGGAGAATGAAAAGAAGCTGTAGATGATACAACATTGTCAAAGGCAGCAGAAAGATTAAGGAGAATTATGATAGAGTAATGGCCGTGAGATTTAGCAGCGATACTTTTGATCGTTGGATACTTTGGTCACAGCTGTTTTAACAGAGTGGCGAGCGTGGAATCCAGACTGAAGTGGGTCAAGCAGAGAGTTGGATTCGAGGAAGATCAAAGATCTTGGAGGCAAATGGCAGTAGCAATATAGGGCGACAGTTGGATGTAAAATTGGGGTCAAGGTTGGGCTTTTTCAGAATCTGCTTTATGGTTGCATGCTTGAAGGGTGAAGGAAATGTGTCAGAGGAATGGGAAAAATTGAAAATTTTAGTGAGAGGAAGAGCAAGAGAGGGAGACAGAGTGCGGATGAGATATGAAGGAATAGGATCGAGGAAACAGGTGGTGAGGCGGGTGGACCGGAGCAGGGCAGAAAACTCTTCCATTGTAGAAGGTGTGAATGAGCATAGAACAGCAGAGGGAATGGGGTTGGATGAGGTATTGGAAGGGGAGGGAGAGAGGTTAGAGATCTCTTCCATGAATGTAGATTGTAGAATTTAATAGGTTCTAATTAAAATGATTTTATTCTGGTAGCAGTTTTGCTAAAAAATGCATAGATTAGGAGAAAAACATGTTTGAAATAGGTTTTTCTCCCAGCTGTCAGTCAATGCCTCTGGCCTCAATGCCCAAAGAAAGTCCCTCTGCTCTGCACCCATAGCAACCACAGTGCATGCACTATAGTTGCTATGGAGACTTCCTAGCCGGTGCTTCTCCGTTCTGATGCAGGCACAATGGCAACAAAACCCACTTGCCAATGTCACTGGTGAGATTTTCCCTGAATATTTTAATGGACTTCTTAAAGGATTGAATATTAGTAAAAAAAAAAGTTTGCTGGAACGGGCAGGCTGCTCTATAAGAGTGTAGCTGCCCATTAGAAATCCTGAAATATAACAGCATGGTTATGAGCAGAGGACTGGAGAAGGTGACCTGCAGAGAGGTGTGGCCTAAAAGGAGTGTACTTTTTAAAGAAATGTAATGTGGGATAGGGTTGTTCACTCCCCACGTGCAAAAATTAACCTTGGGCACCCATGACCCTGATGCAGGTTCACCGGGTTTCCTTTCTTGCACCACTTTTGGTAGTTACTCACCAATGCATTCCGAGAACTAGACTTGCTGTTTTGGAGATACTCTGAATTAGTCGTCTAGCCATCACTATTTGACCCTTGTCAAAGTCACTCAGAAAATTTCGCTTGCCAATTTTCCTGCTTCCAATTTAAGAACTGACTGTTCACTTGCGGTCAAATATGTTCCACCTGTTAAAGGTGCCATTTTAACAATATAACCAATTATATTCACTTCATGTTTCAGTGGTTTTGTTGTGGCTATTGTGGCCATTGTGGCTATTGTGGCTAACCAATGTACGTGGTACAAGAATCCAAAGTAATTCATAACTGTTACAAGAAAATCAGTGTACAGAGAAACCAGATGGTGCCTAAAAAAAAGCAATTGAAAGACTCCAATATTGATTTTTTTTTTATATGTGACATATTTTTTATATTTGAATAATTTGAAAAAATATATATTTATAAAAGATTATATTAAAATATTAAATCATTTAAACAGGTTATCCAAAAATATTAAATAGAGGCCTATACGGTTTCTAAATTAAGCCTTGTCCCATTTTGAAAATTAATCTATGTGAGTAATTTTAAATAAAATATTATGAAGTGAAAGTGAAGTTTTCAACTAAGCAATAAACAATTACTGTTATGATATTGCACATAAAGTATAGTAAGTAATACACACTACACAAAAACTGTGTAGGTGCAAATTAATGAAAACACATGGATTTGCGGCCCAGATACATTACGGTATATTGATTTCATCCTGTATATACAGGGCCTACATTGCCCTGAACAGAAGTAAGCTAAAGTGCACCACGTAAACCGCACTTTAATGGCTCAGCTCACAATTTTATGTGGGGCGGCTGGTCACAAGCATTAGTTTCAAATTCTGCAGCAAAAAAACAGAACATAGCTGAAAAAAAGCCAACCCTGATCTGAACTGTTTGGTGCTTTTCCATTGCTGAGGGTAGACGCAGTCTTTACCTAACAGGCTTAGATATTCTGTAGTGCTGCTTCCTCCTCCATCTTGTTTTGCTTTTTGCCAGTCAGGGCCGGACTGGCCCACCGGGATACCGGGAAATTTCCTGGTGGGCCGCAGGGGGAGGTCTTCTGCTGGCCGCTGGCTGGGGGAGGTCTGCTGGCCGGCGCCGCTGGCTGGGGAGGTCTGCTGGCCGGCTGCCGCTGGCTGGGGAGGTCTGCTGGCCGGCTGCCGCTGGCTGGGGAGGTCTGCTGGCCGGCGGCCGCTGGCTGGGGAGGTCTGCAGACCTCCCCAGCCAGCGGCAGCCAGTTAGCAGACCTCCCCAGCCAGCGGCCGCCGGCCAGCAGACCTCCCCCAGCCAGCGGCCAGCAGAAGACCTCCCCCTGCGTCCACTAGCCCACCCAGCCGGTCACCAACAGGTAAAATATGTAATTCTGTGAGTGTATGTGTGTGTGTGTCTGTGTCATGGTGTGTGTGTATGTGTCATTGTGTGTGTGTATGTGTCATTGTGTGTGTGTATGTGTCATGGTGTGTGTGTGTGTGTGTATGTGTGTTTGTGTCATGGTGTGTGTGTGTGTCTGTATCGTGTGTGTGTCTGTGTCATTGTGTGTGTCTGTGTCATTGTGTGTGTGTGTGTCTGTGTCATTGTGTGTGTGTATGTGTCATTGTGTGTGTGTCTGTGTCATTGTGTGTGTGTGTCTGTGTCATTGTGTGTGTGTGTCTGTGTCATTGTGTGTGTGTCTGTGGCATGGTGTGTGTGTGTCTGTATCATTGTGTGTCTGTGCCATGGTGTGTGTGTGTCTGTATCGTGTGTGTGTGTCTGTGTCATTGTGTGTGTGTCTGTGTCATTGTGTGTGTCTGTGTCATGGTGTGTGTGTCGGTGTCATTGTGTGTGTGTCATTATGTGTGTGTCTGTGTCATTGTGTGTGTGTCTGTGTCATTGTGTGTGTGTCTGTGTCATTGTGTGTCTGTGTCATGGTGTATCTGTGTGTATTTAAAAAGTGTTTTTACTCACCTTTTTTTTTTCTCCCCACGCCGTGCTGGTCTCCCCTCGACTGGCCCTGCCTCTATGGCTGAGATCATCAAGCATGATGATCTGAGCCAATCCAATGCTCTGCCATAGGATTGGCTGCAAAGGTGCTGCACACTGTGCAATCATGCTGTGCAGCACTGACACAGGAAGCACCTCTAGTGACTGTCTGAGTGACTGTCACTAGAGGTGTCACTAGGATCACTAGGAAGCAATGTAAACACTGCATGTGAGTATGCGTAAAGTATTATTAAATTAAATTAAAAGGACCAATATTATATATTAGAAAAAGAAATATATATATATATATATATATATATATATATTACTCAACCATCTGGGGTGACAAGACATTGCCTTACATATTACATACGGCAATATATGGGGCAATGACTTATGGGGCTGGCATAGATTTTTTTTTTCCAGGGCTGCTTTGTATCCCCAGTCCGGCCCTGTTGCCAGTGCTTGCATCAAATGGTAATGTATAAGGCAGTAAGCAACCCAGTCTGTTCTTTCTCAGTTTGTAAACTCCCCCATTGCTCTTTGTGTCCATTTCTACTAGGATATAATGTCACAGTGCTTGGAGGAGTTAAGACTGACACAAGCTAACTGTCATTTGTGAATGAATGTTATATGTTATTATTATTGTTATTATTGTATGATATGTAGCTTGACAGTGGCCTGCACAAAGTGCTAATTTGCATACAAATACCATCCACATATTTCCTACAGCAAACTAAAATAAAGCCTATATATAAATATATATATATATATATATATATATATATATATATATATATATATATATATATATATATATACATACATACATACACCTGGTTTCCTTAGACTTACAGTGTTTGTTTTTTACACAGCATACAATCTGATCAAATCAGAGCTTCTGAAGGTATACCAGGTGCGTAAAGCTCATACATAATTCACATGAAGATTTGTATGATCTATCTTAAATACACAGGAGTGAAAATGAAATGCTGTTAGAAGAGGTTTTCTTTCTGCATACTTACAACCTCTGAAAACGCTTGTTGGAAACAGCTAAAGTTAAATAAAAAAAACAGCAGTGCGGAAAATATTAAAAGCAGGATATACACATAGCATATACTCAAGCAGTTACCATATTGGTTACTCGAGTAGCTATTCGATTATTTCAATTTCTCAAGCAATTTCTCAAGCACAATTTTTTGTTTTTCCAAGATTTTTTTTTGAGCCATGAATTTTTTTGGAGGGATCAAAAAAGAAGCAAACAAATAAAATAATATGTTCAAGCTAGGCTTCAACGGGAAATACATGCTCTGTCATATGTTTTTTCTTTAACTTTTTTACTTATTTAAAGATTATTTAGTATTAGTGAATAAGGGAGTTTTAAATCTCCCGCCTGCCCCTACTCGCTATACCGTGAGTAAGGGCATATCTACTAAACAGTGAGCAGCCAGTGGAAACAATAGGTTCCCCCCCCTTTGTTACTTAGGGCCCCCACCCGCCGCTCATGGGTTAAGGCCGGGGGGGGGGGAGACAATAGGCCCCCTCCTTTTGTTACCTTTGGTCCCCATCCACCGCTCATGGTTGCGGCATGGGAAGGAGACAATAGGTCCCCCCCATTTTATTTCTTAGGCCCCCTTCCTGCTACTCATGGGTGGAGGCCAGAGGGGGGAGAAACATTAAGTACCCCCCTCCTTTTGTTACGTGTGCTAGGTCCCTCTTTACTTGATTCGAGGTGTGGGGGGCTTTTTTTTTTTTAACAGTGAGCAGCCAGTGGCATTCGGGATATTTTAATCTCCTTTATGCCAGTATGGGGGTCATATTGACCCTCATAAAATGACGGAAGTGATGGGAGCACTGATCCCAGCTGCTTCTAATTTCACATATTACAAGGAGGGAGCTGCGAGTCAGTATCCCCCTCCTTTTAATAAACTAAACAAACAAACAAAGAGGTATTTGTTCATTCGTTTGAAATTCCTATTCATTATTCGTCTCTCTGATGAATGAAAAGATTCATTTCCTGTCCTAATTTCGGACAATAGTAAATGCCCAAGTGTTTAACCAGGCATGCACGGGAATTTCACAGCACTATCTAGTGGGGGCAGAAGTCCCACAGGGCCTTCATATGAACACAAAAAGTTGGCGGTGCTCAGGACCTTGTTCCGGGCACAAAAAAAAAGGTAATAAGGGGGACCTAGGGGCATTTGGGGATGACTAATGGGGCAATTAGGTGTAGTGAATTCGGGAGGGGGGTTAAAAAAACAAACAAACATGACTGTGCCACTTTCATTTAAATGTATCTCTATACTTATATGTATCTCTCTACTGTAATCTATGTTCACAATTTCTGTTTTAGCCTACATTTATGTACATTTGTGTGCATTCCACCTTTGAAATAAATGCTATACTAATATCTTTTAAAACAAAAAGTGATTGGTAGTGAAGCTGTTAAGCGTTTATAAGAGAAGAATACATTCTTTAACTGATTTGCCCACCAGAAAAACTGGGCATCAAGAATTTTACTTTGGGTTCTAGAGGAATGAGCAATGTATCATTTATCAAGGTTAATTTACTTTTGTTAAAGTAGTAACCACAATGTACCATTTATTTTCTCATTTATGTGATAAGTATACGTGTCTCGTTTAGTTATACAAAATGCAACCTTCTTTGACACTTAAGTTGTCTGCTATGAAAATATATATTTCTGTGTGAGAAATGTGGAGTCAGCACTGAAGAAATGACCGTATCAGCACATCCCAGGTCACTATAGACTGTGTTAGTACAGTGAAATAAAGTTAGCAGCCAAACTGAGAGATAGATGGAAGTTGCTTATTTGAAACATGATCACCATAGTTTGTATTTTAATTTCAGTATCTCTAAAAGTAAAATAAAGAAAAACATGTTCAATTATATTTAACTCCTGAATGATGCAGACAATTGTGCAAGTTCTGGCTAAAACAAAACCTAGAATTTGAGCTATATGACTGTGTAACCATAAATTACCTTTTTCCTTTTAAGTGCACCCGCATTTATTATGATATGACAATAGGAGAGATACATGGGAGACAATCACTTTTAAGTTTCTAATTACATTACATTACAATTACACATATATGGGATTCCCTCCCCCATTCATCCAAATGCAACCAGCCCATTTCCCAAATATGTAAAAATCAACTTGAAACAAAAATAAAATGAAAATATTTTTTATTTTTTTATTAAGTGCAATTCAGCGGGAGAGGACATCCACGTTTGTGTCAAACACTTTGTGATATTCTCTTTACTGTAAATATTTTGGGTTTTTTTTTTTGGTATAAAATCCTCCTTTTTTATAATCATATCCTGTCATCTAGTAACTTTTGCATTGCAGAATATTTAATCTCCAGATAAAGATCAAACTTGTACATAAAATCATCCGGTATCAAGACTGACTTGTCTCAGTCCAATTAAACTGCTCCCCTGGCTCTTACCTTCCTGATCTCCTCATCGCACCCCTGCAGCTGCTTTTTGACTGCAATCTATGGTACTAAAGGTGTCATTTGAAGCTTGGATGTAAAGCCATCATTTATAGTTCAGGTAGCTGGTAACATGCCAGCAAATTAGTAGTCTGGTTGGGGAGAAAGCTCTATATAACAAAGGTACACACAAATAAAAAATAATAAATAATATATACAAGTGTGAGAGCAGCTACATACGCGGGTAAGCGACTTGATGAGCAACAGACTCAAAGTAAATATAAAGGCATGTGAGCTCCTAATTATAAAACCTAAACAAAATAGAAAAAAAACTCATCAATAAAATCAAGCTGTGTTACATCCTCAATGGAAAATCTACCCAGACACAGATACTCTTAAATAAATAAATCAAATAAATACAAAAGTAGCAACAATATGTAACAATAATAATCTCCCCCAGATACCTGAATACAGAAATAGACAAATTATACACTAGAAAACAAGTATATCAAAGGCAATTCATGGACAGATAAATGACAGAGCCAATATATATGGAAAAAAAAACATAAAAAACACAAACAATATATATAAAAATAAAATACAATTGAAAATGAAAAATAAAAATAAACTGTACCTGACCTCGGTGTGGGCCCCCACCAGAGAAGCTATTGGAATTGCAACAAGAGTGTGCGGCCAGACATCTCTGTGGTTATCAATTAATTGTAGTTGTGGTCACTGACTCCAGTGAAAAGTTGTCAGTTTAAGCAATATACTCCCCTTTGGTGCTCACAGCTCTCCCTGCACCTGATAAAGCTGTTAACTTTTCTGAAATCTAATGCACATTATTTTAAAAGTGTATATGTCCCATGCACCAGTGTTGAAGGAGTTCCACTCTCAGTCTTATCAACTAACTCCCTCTCCTTTCAGAAAAACTACTTGGGTAAATGCAAAACGAAAAGTATAATTTGCTTTGAAATACCTTTGCAAGTTTCCAAGTAAAAAATAAAAAGTCAAGACTTAATTTTAGCATAGTGCAAGTAGATCTGTCATCTTCATCAATCTCCATAATTAGAATACACACTCCGCTACTGCCTGTTTCTTACTGTACTCAGCAGCATATATGTTTAAACAAAAAAAGTGCAGTATATATATATACATATATGTGTATATATATATATATATATATATATATATATATATATATATATCATACCAATCGTCCAAAAACATATGTTTTCTCATGTTTTTTAAATGTGCGCTTTGCTGTTGTGGCAAAGCAAATGAATCCATTGTTTTATCATTCAATGCACAAAAAAAAAAAGAATAAAAAAAAAAAGTCTGGACATACCCCATTTGCAATACCTTGGGTTGTCCACTATTGCAAATGGCATGCCATCACGGGGGTAATTATCATTCCTGGGCTACCGTACGGTCTCAAAGGCAACGTAACCAATCTGGCGTATTTCAATGTGAAAAAAATTACAAAATTTTACATGCTATATTTGACCCTGTAACACCATAAAACACCATAAAACCTGTACATAGGGGGTACTGATTTACACATGAGAAATCGCTGAATACAAATATGTGTATTTTATTGCAGTAAACACAAACAGTATTATGACATTCACAGTTAAAATGTCATGCAGAACTAAAAAAAATATACTTCTTAATTTCTCACGTTATTTTATATTTTAATTATATTAAATTATGTTTCATAGCTAAATATTTGATGTTAAACAAAAGCCCTATTTCTCCTGAATAAAATTATATATATTAAGTGTGGCTGCACTTAATATAAAAGAGGTGAATTGCGGTTGAACAGACATATAGTAAAATTCCAAGTTTTGTTTACATTTTATTTTGATCAAAATGTGTACATTTGGCTCAGTCCTTAAGGGATTAAGAAAAGGCAAAGAGGGACCAACCTTTTGTTGCCCCCTGCCCCCACCTGTGGTCAGCAGATGGGGGCTAGTTTAATACAAGGGGAGGAATTTAGTTTCCACCTCAGTCATGAATGGTGGGTGAGAGCCATAATTATAATATTAAAGGGGGGGAACCTAGTGTCATTCCCAAAAACCCTACCCATGGGTGGTGGCTCTAAATAATGAAACAACAGGGGGGGACATGCCATTATCCACCTCCTCAATTAACTATGTCTGTCACCCCACTCTCTGAGTGGCTCAGAGTCCCCTATTCGCTAGGCTCACCCCATTAAATCAATTAACCCTACCTATTCTCTCACCCTAAAATAGTTAAGGGGGGTAAAGCTAATATTAATAAATAATAAATAATGATACCATTACACTTACCATCAGAAGTCATACTTCTTCTAACTTATTTAGAAACAACTAATGAAAAAAAATAAAAAAATACATCATGGAAAAATTTGAAACAGTGACAAGGTAAAATTAATCCATTGTTGTTCCATGAGTGCTCATCACTTACTTACTTCTCTGTGTAAAAAGTTATAATCACAATTGTGTCTTAGAGAAGTCCTTTTTCTTTGCTTTGTTGTCATCCATAAATCTACCAGTAATCTGGCTACTACTAAAATGTTTAGATTTTTTTATTATTCATACACAGCCATTGTAGCCTGTATTTTGCTACTCAATGTCAACTCATCACAACTCATTAAGATTCGCTGATACTTATTCGTTGAATGATAATTTTACTTTGAGCGTTCATGGAATAATTACATGTACAGCAAGGGTTAATTCTACTGCCCTTTTCCCTCTTTTATTGCAGGTACCCTGCTTGCAGATGTTTCAAGCACATCATTGGCAAATATATTATTTGAACGCACATTCTCATCTGACAGTTCTTTGTCGGGTATTAAAAGCAGCAGGATTTAATTTGCAATTTCCCTTCATGAATCATAAGTACAAAAAACAGATGAGTTGCCTCATAACATATTTCATGCCATGACCTGTCACGCTACCTGATGGGCTACGCAACTACCCATTCTATCTGGTGATACTGCTCGGGAAAAGGAAGACGGAATGCAGAAGCCTTTTGACAAGACATCTGCATTTAGTTTGAAATGAATTTATCAGTGTTATGATCTTCATGAGTACCATATAGATTAATAGTGAAAGGATGTTTAAAAATGAAAAGCTGCTCCTGTCTGTTCCCTTGTCTGCATCGACCACATGGCAAATAGTTATATTAATCTAATGTTTGCAAAAAATTAAGTATCATTGGTTAGGAAGATTGATTAGGAAATTAGGGCACACAGATTGAATCAGGATGGGGCAGACAGCAAGTTTCTATATTGTTGATGAGTGAATGTTCTTTACCTCTTTAAGATCTGAAAACACAGCTAATTGTCCTTGCCTCTAGAACAGGTAAACCAATTTGAATATGACTTATATTAATTTTATTATAATTAATTATATTTAATAGTATGTATTCTAATTATGGAGATTGATGAAGATGACAGATCTACTTGCACTATGCTAAAATTAAGTCTTGACTTTTTATTTTTTACTTGGAAACTTGCAAAGGTATTTCAAAGCAAATGATACTTTTCGTTTTGCATTTCCCCAAGTAGTTTTTCTGAAAGGAGAGGGAGTTAGTTGATAAGACTGAGAGTGGAACTCCTTCAACACTGGTGCATGGGACATATACACTTTTAGAATAATGTGCATTAGATTTCAGAAAAGTTAACAGCTTTATCAGGTGCAGGGACAGCTGTGAGCACCAAAGGGGAGTATATTGCTTAAACTGACAACTTTTCACTGGAGTCAGTGACCACAACTACAATTAATGGATAACCACAGAGATGTCTGGCCGCACAATCTTGTTGCCATTCCAATAGCTTAGAGAGTCAGCAGCAGGGAGCAGGGAGCAGTGGAGATTCTGCAAGATAAAGTTTTTCCATTTCAAAGTGTGCTCCCCATGTTTCTGGAGGAAGTTTCAGAGCCTCGTCAGTCAATCAAGAACCAAAGGCCTCTATTAAAAGACTCCTACTTCACTCAGTTGTTACAGTAGTGGGGAGCTGCAAAAATATCTTACACCTGCTGCCTTTCACCAGCATGCCATCTCATGGTATACCTCTTGTACCTTCTTGAAAAGGTTTTCCCTCCAAGCTGGCAGGTTATTTTTTCTGACTGTTAGCCTCGATTTAGTGCTTGGATCACATGCTGGTCACTAGAAGCCCTCCATAAATCTGCTGTAAATTGCGATGCCTGACCTACAGACAACTCTTCAACTATGAAACAGAAGAAAGGTAGGGACTTATTATATATTAGATATATTAGCTCCGTGATGTGCTCCTTGCCATCCTAGAAAATTAAATACTCCCAAGTGCAATTACCTAGTCATTCAGGAGTGCTGTTTCTCTTTTTTTTCTACAATGTGATAGGGCTGAAGTCTCATTAACATGCTCCAGCCTGAATACTATGCTGCTACTGATTGTACTGCTTGTACTTTTTCTACTCAAGTTAAGTGGCCATGTTCTGGAGGTTTGGTGCTGCTTTCACAAGATGACATAGTGCTGATCCCAGATTCCTTTCCTTTCCATGTAATATTGCTTTGCAGTGAGGCTAAATCGCACACTTTCAAAATGACCCTGTAATTGGTAAGGTGAACACAGTAGACTCACCTCCCCCGTCTGTCTAAGACTAAAGCTTTTGAACCCGTCTTCTCTGAACTAATATTAACACGTGTTCTGCTCGAGCTAGTCAAGCTTGTGGTCCTCGTGTTGGTAGCACTGACATTGCATCTAAAAACTGTACTTGATAGTAATTACAGTGGTTGAAGGTTGCTGTATGTAACTTGGAGGAGCATGAGGAGACTAAATAAACAGCTGTGAAGGAAATTAGGCTGCTGTTCAGCTTCTGCTGACTATCCATTTATGCCTCTTCTGGATCATCAACAACTGCTAGTCCAAAAGCTATTAGTGCAGTAATTTTTTGCTAATGTCCCTTCTGTTTGATATTTTTCTCTCAGATCCCACATCTGTAGTAACACTAGTAATGTCTACTCATTGTCTCACTGCCTTCCGAGGATGCCTCTGGGAAGATGGGAAAATCCAAGA
This sequence comes from Pelobates fuscus, assembly GCF_036172605.1. Classification (NCBI taxonomy): domain Eukaryota; kingdom Metazoa; phylum Chordata; class Amphibia; order Anura; family Pelobatidae; genus Pelobates; species Pelobates fuscus. Next base: position 121,926,176 of record NC_086321.1, read on the forward strand.
GAGGATGTCACCGGAAAAAATGGAAACAATCATTGTGGCACAACTGGCAAATGCAACATCAACTATCAGAGAGGCAGCGCTGGTAACCAGTTCTTGTCACAAATTGATATGAAATAAAATGTCAAATCATTTTTATCATGGACAAAGGCCCAACAGTACCCATTACATTTCACTGCTTCTAGAGCTATACAAAAATCACGAACATCAATTTAAAAAGGACAACACGTTTACAGTGTAACAGTTAACCTCAATGTTTGATGTTAGAAACATAAATAAAACTGAAATCAAAACAATCACTGACAAAGACAATTATGTAACTTAAAAGTAACAGAAACACAATACTGACTGTATTACAAACAGGTGGCTGGTTGACTGGTGACTACTCGTCTTTACAATCAATTTTTTTTTTTTTAAAGTAGCTAGAATGTCATTGTGACGAGACCAATCTCGCCACTGTGCATAGGAGGAGCCTGGTTACCCGCCTGCTGCCTTTAGACAATGGCACCATGAAACGCTTGATTTTCCTCTGCAAAGACACGAAAGCCGGGTCATTCGGTGCTTGCCCTGATTGAGCGGTGATACCACAGATAGCTATGCCATGGAGCCCATTCGTATAATGAAAGACTATGGGAAAGACTTTGGCTCCATGGCAATTGAACTGTATGTGTGTGATCTGAGCGCCATTCAGTAATAATGTGCGCTCAGATCTGAGCTATCTGGGGATATGTTGAATGTACCTGTTTTATGTAATGGCTGCACAGTTATATATTTTGATGTATTTTATTGTATTTTGCTGCCATGTGTTCAATGGAGTTTTGCCTCTGTCCTTGGAGATAATTGGATTACTTCCCAATTATCTCAAGGATAGAAGACTCTGTGGAACTGGTTTTGGGCAGAAAAGCCATGCTTCATTTGGCCACAAAGGACTACGATCTATCTTTTGAACCACTGGACCAATTTGTATGATTTTGACGTATGTTTGTATTTGGAGTATGCTGATTCTGAAAATGTGAATGTGATGCACACTTTTAAAGTTATGAATAATGTGGAAAAACTGTATTTCTCTGCCTGTGATAATTACATTACCCATTGTGTAAGGTAATTGTATCACAGGCAGAAGAGGATTTTGTGTGGGAGTGTCTGAGTGTATTATACGTGTTTATTGGTTGTTTTCCAAAACCCTGTGGGTGGTTTTAATGTGTATATAAGAACAATAAACCCACAGCTGTCTGTTCCTGCTTGACCCTCAAAACGGAGCCTTGTCTCGTTCTTGGGGGGGATTTATTGTAGCTGTTCCAGTTTGACTGCTAGGAGTGTAAACCTATTCGTATGGTTTTTCCTATTCGGCTGTTTACAGCATTCATATGTTGGAGAGCATTCATATGCTTCTCTACGGTTCGGTGTATTGGTGTCTACAGTAGCTGTGCCTGTGTCTCTGGAAGGGAAGATCTACTAAACGGCTGTTAACCCCTTTTATGCCTGGGGGTGCCGTTACAGTCATTTTACTATAGTTCGTTAAACTAGAAAATAAAAAAAATTGCAAAGCTAGATTTAGCAGAAATATAAAACTTGTCTTCTAAGTTCCATAATTATAATTCCACACAAAGCAAAAATAATAATGAAGAAAAAAATAGTTACTTTACTTAATCCACAGTAATAATACACAAAAAGTCTATTTTTTTCTTACATTTTGTCAAAAGGAACTAGAGGTCAGAAGTCAGTAAGTCAGGGCATTGCTCGTGGGGGGGTGGTAATTGTTTTGGGGCAAAAAGTCTGTCCCTGCATCCTCTCCTTTATTAACACTGCCTTATCTGTGAATAGTTAGTGTTTATATACATCCCTAAGGACACTTCAAATGGCTGCTACTCACACATCCACAATAAGTGCCTCCTCTTACGAACCTGCAATATTTGCAGGACTGACATTCAGCGTCCTACCACTCAGCATGACAAATGCTTTCTTAGAGATATGTAGGTAATCCACCTCTATGAGGAGATGCTGATGGCACTGTGCAGTGAATGTTGTGCATGTGCAAAATGCCCCCCAGTGCTTCTCTGTGGAGCATTAGATTGGCGAAGACCATCAGTAATGATGCAAGAAGTGGCCGGAGGAAGACTGGTCCAGCAAGGCGTGGGAAATGAATAAATCATATAATTTAGTGTTAAGGTGGAAGGGGAGGGGGGGGGGGGGACACTATTGTAGAAATAAACTATAATGTTAGGAATGCATGTTTGCATTTTTAATGTTAGTGTTTCCCTTTAACTGGCTGTCCTATATAATCAATCAGCATCTATACAGGATTGCACAGGGAATACAGCCCATAGAATTATATTAACCCAACAAACATCATGTTAATTTAAGGAACTGATTTGTTAATCCCCTTTCTTGACATCCATTTTATCACCACAAACAAATGAAATAATGAATACATCACATACTTTTCCTTATTCACACACCCACACACACATTCCCAATGCAAGTGAAAGGAAAGAGTAAGAAATGGAAACAAAAAGCTATTTAAAATGTAACTTGTCTGGAGCCACTCACAGCATGACAGGCAGACTGCGGCACAAGCCACAAATTGAATGTACAAAATCTTAACAGGTTCGACTTTACAGAAAATCTGGCCCTGTCCTTTTATCCCTTGGAGTAAAGCTTAGCTTGCTGATTTTAGTAAGTATGTGAGCTAAATTCCCGACAGAATTAGTCCCATGCTTACATATCAGAAGATAGCCAGAAGATTACATTTCTACTGAACATTACTCATCGGTTATTCTGGTGTAATATACCTTTAAATGCTTTAAATTATATTAAGTGGAAGAAGCTGTGGTTTCTGCTTTAGGGCTCTGCATATCACACAACCATGCTCACAATGATAATCTGTACAGGATGTTAAGATACAGGGAAATCACCAAATAGCAAAATGCTAACCACTACACTCACCCATAGTTTACACTGATAATAAACGTGACTCATATTGCTGGAGCTTTTTAACGTCAGTGCTATATACAGCTTTGTGAAGATCTTACCCATTTCCAAAGAGAAGCAGATTCCATTAATACACACTGAACCGCAGCTCTGCAACAAATAGATGTTAGCATCAATGGTTTTGATTTGGTAACCCTGTAATCACGTTACTTTTGTACCATTCTCACAAAAGATATGGAGTGAAATACAAATTTGGCAAGTAACAAAATATCCATTAAAATTAATATTTGAGGGCGGAGCCTAGCAGCCGAGCTGAACGGCCGCACACCGGAGGAGCTCCTCACAAAAAACATCTGAATTAAGCTTAAAAACCGACAATAAATCCTCAAATAGCCTACCCTTCAGCCCACAGGATGAGGGCTTACCAGTGAGGAGGCGCTCCAGTGAGCCCAGCGGACAAACGGCATACCGGGGATTGACCTGAGGTCCATAAGCGGCCTACACGGACGGCACGAGGGAGGCGGCCGTTCCCTCTGCTAACCGTTGCCAAACTACTTGGAGGTCTCCCCGACACACTCCCCCCCCCCCCCCCCGCGCCGGAGATGGATATCCCGGCACACAGCTCACGCCTCAGGTGCACGGCAACACTCCAAGCTACTTACTCTGCAGGTCCAGCATTACCTAACATGGCGGACGCCACGTGCCAGCCAGAACACAGAGCCTCATTGCCGCCACTCTCTGAGCGGCTGGACCGTCTGCTGGCCGACTATTGGGCAAAGCTCTCGGGCCACGGGAGTACCACAACAGCGGCACCACCTGCCACAACCTCACGAACCGTCGGGCCACGACCCGCGACTCCTGGAGAGGGCGCAACTACAGCATGGAAGGCCGGGAGGAGAAGGCGGGAGACTCGACACAAGCCATGGCGGGTCAGCAACAGACTGCCAGCGGTGAGTCACCCACCTGACAGGCAGCGAGCTCCGGTACCGCACGCACGAACCCCCCTCTCCCTCATGGGGACCATCAACCCTCCTGGGCGAAGACACCCCCAGACCCCCAGACACGACTTAACCCAACACCTCTGCTTGATAGAGATGGGAAGCAAGGGGGGACCTTACCAAGTCGCCCCGACCGCAGACCCCAGCCACCACCAGCTTCACAACTCCAGCCAGAGGCAACAAGCCCAAAGCAGGCTCACCACAGATCAGGGGAATTTTGCCACCTTACCCTCGGACCACATCCCGGCGGGGAACTGGAAAAACATCGCCTGGGAGGATCCCCACTGACCACTACTTCGGGCACCATGCCTTAAGCTGATGGGGATCGGTTAAAGCGCCCAACCTGGACTTGGAATCATCTAATGAGAACGCTACACACTAGGCTCACCACGAAGTGTACATTTCAATGATGCCAGCACCTGAGCTAGCCATCTAACTAGCAAGCACCATACCTTAAATTACCACTAGAAAAAGCCTAATGATAAACATGCAGACACTCATACATAGATATCAGAACACCTTTCACTAGCATAATCTGCAATTGGAACACCTTACTCTACAGCACTAGACATATATTACTCTGCAATGTTGAATCTTGTAATCTACCTTCTATATGCAGCAACATAGAACGACCAGGGCCGTCTTTAGCGCGGGGCAAACGGGGCAGCTGCCCCGGGCCCAGTTGCTCCTGGGGGGCCCAGAGCAGCTGCTCCGTGGGCCCCGCGATTTGGGCAGCCCCCCTTGGACCCGGTGGTGCGGCTGCACAGAGCCGCACCATCCCGCATGCTAAAGAGGGCCCCCGGGTGGCCCATGCACTAAGGGCCACCCGGTGGACATGTGTCAGCAGGGGCCCGGTCGGGCGCTGTTACGCTTACAGCGCGACCGGGCCCCTTCCTGTTCGTCAGCCGGCTGGGAGGAAGTGAGTGCCGCGCGTCACTTCCTCCCACCGGAGATCAGAGCCGCACAGGAGGAGAAAGGCAGGGAGGAGGGGAGTTTAAGAGGAGAACTCCCAACTGCCTCAGCCTGCCACTGTTCCCCAGGGAAACCACCCTCCAGAAAAGGTAAGGGTGGTTGGAGGGTGGCTAAATGTATGTCAGTATGTTTGTGTGTGTATGTCTGTCTGTGTTTCAGTGTATCTGTGTGTGTATATCAGTATGCCTGTGTGTGTCATTATGTCTGTGTGTGTGTCAATACTTCTGTCAGTGTGTGTGTGTGTGTGTGTGTGTCTGTGTGTGTGTGAATACTTCTGTCAGTGTGTGTGTCAATATGTTTGTGTGTGTGTGTCAGTATGTCTGTGTGTGTGTGTGTCAGTATGTCTGTGTCTGTGTGTGTGTGTCAGTATTTCTGTCTGTGTGTGTGTGTCAGTATGTCTGTCTGTGTGTGTGTGTCAGTATGTCTGTCTGTGTGTGTGTCAGTATGCCTGTGTGTGTCAGCATGCCTGTGTGTGTCAGCATGCCTGTGTGTGTGTCAATACTTCTGTCAGTGTGTGTCAGCATGTATGTGTGTGTGTGTGTCAGCATTTCTGTCTGTGTGTGTTAGTATGTCTGTGTGTGTGTGTGTCAGTATGTCTGTGTGTGTCAGTATGTCTGCGTGTGTGTGTCAGTATTTCTGTCAGTGTATGTGTCTGTGTATGTGTGTGTGTTAGTATGTCTGTGTGTATGTCAGTATGCCTGTGTGTGTCACTGTGTCTGTGTGTATGTCAGTATGCGTGTGTGTATCAGCATGTCTGTGTGTGTGTCAATACGTCTGTCAGTGTATGTGTCTGTGTGTGTATGTATGTGCGTCTGTGTGTGTGTGTGTGTGTGTGTGTGTCAGTATGTCTGAATGTGTGTCAATATGTCTGCCAGTATATATTTGTGTGTCAGTGTATGTGTGTGTCAGTATGTATCTGTGAATGTTTTAATATGTCTGTCTGTGTGTGTGTATGTGTCAATATGTCAGTGTGATTGGGGGTTGGGCGTAATTGGGGGGTTGGTGGATTGAGAGGGTCGCAGGGCCGAGGGGGCCCAAAAAAATTCTTTGCCCAGGGTCCTATTCATATTAAAGACGGCCCTGAGAACGACTCTTAGATAAGCAATGTTATTATATATAAAATTGTGCAGTATCCACTAATGCCTAACTATTGTCAAGCTATGTCAAAAATGCTTACCCTAGCTATTGTGACAGAATCTACTTTCACCAATTGAATATATGTGCAACTAATTTTATATAAAAATGTGCCTGATAATCAAATGCCCCGCATGTTAGCGGAGTAAATGCTTGAGGACTGCTTTCGGGGCACCTCATGCCTGCCTGTAACCCTTTATGTGCACTACAAAAATAAAGAATAAAAAAAATAATTATTTGAATTATTCATATTTTCATGTTTATGAATGTGTAGATAAAAAAAAAGCAAATTTCTTAAGTTAGAACTCAGAGAAAGAAAGGGATTACAGAGAAGCCAGATATCTTGCAATATAGAGCCTGATGGGTTATTCTCAACATCTACTCGTACTAGAATAAGAGATGGACATTGCAACTTTTTTCTTTTTTTTTTTCGCCTGTCCTATTGTTGTCCTTCTGCAGGACATAGCTTCTGGGTCCTTTCTAAATGACCGAATGCTCCTCTTTGCTCGAAGCAAAACCAGATGCTTTTGAAAATCTGAGGATGTTTACTGAAAATGTCTGATATTTCATGAACAAAGAGTTGTTATAACTCAAGGAGTATTTTGCAGCATGGGCTTATATCACTTTTGGCACTTGTAACATTTGGGTTTTTTTAAAGTTATTTTTCCTGTCTCTCATGGGCCAATTTTATAAAATTATGTATGAAAAGAGAGTTTGCAAGGCACAAAGAAAATCAAAGAAAAACACATTGATTATTTCTTTGTCTGTTGCTAATAGCGGCAACTAGTGCAGATGAAAAAAAAAACAGAAAAATGTATAATTTTCTAGACCCAATCTTGCCCATACCTTTAGTATATGACTGGATATGCATGCACCTTGGGTCAGACAGTGTTTGAAAATCATCACTGCCACTGTTTCCTGTAGAGGTAGAGCAGAGGACCCAAGTAGTGTCCCCAATGTCTGGTCTTGATAAGGAATGTAGTGATGATAACATGACTTTTTCCTGGAGGAGAGTCCGAAGAAGAGAGGTAGCACGCCTCCATTTTCTACATCTACTGTGCACTCGCCAATCGGTCTATGTCTATTTCTACCTGTAGAATCACCTAATTTAATGGAAACAGTTGGAGCACCATCTCCTACCAGTGCTAGAAGTAGCTCATTAAGTTAGATTATGATTAACCGCACCACCTCCCTTTTCCATTACCATAAGTCAACCAAGTGCTGGTATAGAAGCTAGTGTTGCAACAAATCCCCCTGTAACTGATGCAGATCATCTCACATTTTCACCAGCCACAAGGTAAATGGTTGAGCTAATACATTGCGCCAAAGCAAAGTTTGTCATTACTTTGACACCTTCCCAGAAAGGCAAAGTGTAAATTGTACAGCAAGGAAGAGAAGGGTCATCTCACTAGTGCCAGTATGACCCAACATCTGCAAAGACAACACAACCCAATATTACTGTGGGAAGAAGTGGAAAAGGAAAGAACTAAGGCAGGCAGTAGGTTTACTGGTATTGTATCTGATTTGCACAACCAAATGCCACCATAGATAACCTCATCACTACCTACCATCCTTAGGCAGAGAAGGAGGGGTGCTGAGCCTAGTGCCAAAAGATGACAGGGACAGATAGACTCCCAACCCACATCATCCCAGGGACATGTCTGCCAGCCCACTCTTGAATATTTTGCTGAAATTCGTGTATGTCAAAAACTGCAGGCTAACAAAATCTCTTGTACTATTGCTGAAGTGGGAGCTTCCTTTTCTGCCGTACTGATTTTTTTTTTCTGCTGAAGTAGTTTGGAAGAACCAAACGGTTCTACCCAGCACAAGTGTTCACATTCAGTATACATATTCCTTTGATGAATGAAATTGATTTCAAGTGCTTGAATATAAAAACCCTAAACAACTAAGCAGAAGGTTATGGCACCGTTTAGGCTACCCTGAATAGAGTGTGAACCTCCGGATTGACTAAGCCACTGTCTGATCTAAACATAGCTCATGAAAAACTGGAAGAGAGGCAAATACAGGAATGTTAATGAGTAAAATTTTTATTTTGTTCTTTGAATATATTTATTTGCATATTCTTAGTGTGTGAATGGATTTATATTCCCAGTCTTATAATGAAAGGCTAATATATAGAGTCTCTGGTAAAGGACAGATTCTCTAGAAAAATGGGCCCTTCATCATTTGATCATGGTGAAAGGAGAGAGATCTCATAATTTTAACAATCAGGATTTGCAAGATTCTATTTTAGGTTTATACATTTTAAATAATACCTACTTTATGACAACAATCCCTCCCTATGCACCCCTCCAAAATAACTAGTTCAAAGAAAAAAAAAAAAAAAGACCTCTCGCAAATATGTTATATAATGTGCATATATAAATAATTTGGAGGAGCTTCATTGACGACCACCATTAAAAAAAGTACTTTATGGTCATAAAGCTAAAGCAACATTTGCATTATCATTAAGTTATTGTATTATCATTTAGTTATTCACATGAATTGTTGCTCCCATTCTCTTTGTTGGATAGCTTTGCTACTTCATAATTTATTTAACACCCCAATTAATAACGATGATATAGACTTCTAATAGCCAGTGGTACTGTTTAATCCACTCATACAGCATGCTGGTTTACAAGGTGACTAATCAAACGGGTTTAAAATGGCAATGATGGATAATCTTCAACCTAAAGGATTGCCTAATACCACAGAAAGTAAGGTTGAGAAAAAAATAAGTCAATCAAGTTCACACAATTTCTTTTTGCAATTCCTGATCCAGAACAATTACATTGAAGCCCTTTCTTAACTAGAAGATTGCAGGCTGATTTCTCCCTGGATCAATTCTATACCTGTTCTCAAATTAAAGTCTTAGAGCCTGTGAGTCTTTTTTTTGCAGATAGATATACTGTATAGTAATTTCCTGTAGAGAGCGATTAACAATGTCTGACAACATGACCTCTTCAGCAATTGAATTTCATATCTTTGATCATTTCAGTAGGAAAGACATCTTGTATGCTATAGACGAGTGGTTGCCAAACTTTTTAGGTTCAAGACGCCCTTAATATTTAAGTATTTTTCCAAGGCACCCCAAGTCAAAATTTTTAGGTTGTATATCTGTACAGCGCTGCGGCATTTACTGGCGCTATAGTGTAATGTACAGTGTTGGTGTTTAAAGGGGTGCTTGTATATAGTTATTGCGTTTTAATACAGGGGTGTGTTTGTATGTGATGTTTGCTTTGATTGCAGGGGTGTGTCTAAATGTAATGTTCACTTTTAAATGCGGATGTACATTTGTGTGAAGTATTTGTGTTTGAGTGAAGGGGTGTGTTTGTATATATTTATTTTTAGTTCAAATGCACGGGTGTGTTTGTATGTAATATTTGTGTTAGATTGCAGGAGTGTGCTTGTATGTTGTGCTGGTGTTTGACTGATTGGATGTATGCACATACATTACCACATACATACATGCATAGTTACACAGATATTCATGCACATTAACACATAGATGCATATAAAAACACTGACACATACACACACATAGATACATACCGACACACACACCGACACAAACATTGATACATGCCCACACCATGACACAGATACATACACAGACACACAAACATATACAGATGTGTACACACAAACATACACAGATGAGCGCGCGCACACACACACACACAGTCACTCATACTCACACTAATATACACATTTACATTAATACACTCAAACTCATACAAACACTCACACACAAGTGATTTTTTTTTTAATATCTCCAGCCACCCTCCTGTTAGCTTACCTTGCGTGTCCAGAAAGGTGACTTGGAGTCCTGGTCCTGCTCGGGGGAGTTAAGAGGTCTGGAGCAGTTCCTGCAGTGCTCCTCTTCCCTCAGGCTGCGGCTGCCTCCTCTTCCTCCCACACCGTCTCTCTGCATGACGCTGGGAGGAAGTGACAGGTATGTCAATGATTATCCATGATACCTGTATATTTAAAAATTGTACTGGACAGGCATTAGTAACATATACAAGATATCTCAGATATCTTATCTTACTAAAAGCACGCCAAAGAGCAAAAGAAAACAGTTAAGGGCTCTTTCCTTCCCTTCCTTCCCCTTTCCCTGCATTCCCCTTTCCCTTCATTCCACTTTCCCTTTCCTTCCCCTTTCCCTTTCCTTCCCCTTTCCCTTTCCTTCCCCTTTCCCTTTCCTTCCCCTTTCCCTTTCCTTCCCCTTTCCCTTTCCTTCCCCTCCCCATTCCTTCCCCTTCCCCTTTCCTTACCCTTCCCCTTTCCTTACCCTTCCTCTTTCCTTCCCATTTGCCTTTGCCTTTCCTTCTCCTTTCCCTTTCCTTCCTTGTCTCCATAACACCAAGTGTAGTAGAGTTATAGGGAAAGGCTCAGGCACTAAGTGTAGTGGTGTTGTGGAGACAGGCTCAGGCACCGAGTGTAGTGGTTTTGTGGAGACAGGTTCAGGCACAGAGTGTAGTGGTATTATGGTGACGCAGCCCACGGTCTGGGCCCCCCGGGGCCCGCCCCCAAGTCAGTCCACATGACATGCCCCAAATCCACCCACAGGGCCCATCTTAAGTCCACCCACAAGAATGAAGTGTGTGTACTGAATTTGTGTGTGTATAGTGGCTACAGAATGTGTGTATTGGATACAAAGTGCCTGAGTAAAGTGGATACGCTGTTTATAGTGGATTCAGATTGCATGTTTGTGTAGTGGATAGAGTGTGTGTACAGTGAATGCAGAGTGTGTGTTTATCTACTGGATGTAGTATGTGAATAGTGAATGCAGATTGCGTGTTTGTGTAGTGGATGTAGTGTGTGTGTGTATAGTGAATATAGTTTTTGTGTAGTGAATATAGTGTTTGTGTATAGTAAATGCAGAGTGTGTTTTTGTAGTGGATGTTTGTGTGTGCCTCTTAACTGTAGCCAGGGGGAGGGGGGGGGGGCACTGGATTCCCTGGTGGTCCAGTGTCTGCAGAGGCATATATACATTGTGGGACTTGCTCTATATATATATGCAGGGGCCCCGGGCACGCAGAGGTTTACCTGTGCAGTCCGGGCCCCCCAGGACCACCGGACCCATGAAAACCGTCATGGTTGTCACCCCCTGATGACTATGGTGAGGCCTGATAGAAAGCAGTTGTTGGGGGATTCTATTATAAGAGGTGTGGCGCTGGACAATAGTGGTCTTGTGAGATGTCTTCCTGGAGCTACTGCTCACAGAGACAGGAGACGTATTTGTAATATTGTTAAGCGATCACAGCAGGGACAAATGACATATTGGGACAAATGACGTGGCTTGCAATGAGGTTTCAGAGGTAAAGGAAGGTTTTTTTGCCAATGATATATGGCATTTTGCTTCCACACTATCATTCTCTGCAGTTCTGCCTGTGCATAACACTCAGAACGACAGGCGGATGCGTATTAGGGACTTTAACTTGTGGCTTGGTGAAAGGTGTCGGGAGCAAGGATTTGGTTTCATTTCTCATGGTAGCTCTGTTTGGAATGGAAATAAACTGTACAAAAAAGATGGTTTGCATCTTTCTCAAAAGAGAACAAATGTTCTCAGTCAGCAGTTCAGAGGTTTTGCTAGGATGTATTAAAACTAGGAGGGGAGACAAAAGGGTGATAAAACATCAATCCAATTGCCCCTCAAACAGGACCAGGCTTAGGCCTTTAGGCGCCCTGTGCGAAAAATCTTCACAGCGTCCCCCACCCCTCATCCATGTATAGTGTGTTTACAGGAGTGTAGTGATTGTATAGAGGATTTATTAAATTAATAGTGATTTAAAAACAAATATTCATTCCTCCTTTCCTGTTGTAACCTAGTTGGGAGAGGGGCATGCTGATCTGAATCCGGTGTGCCCCTCCACTGGATACAGACCATGCGTAACTGTCTCGTAAACTCAGGGACTTGCAGTGTCCTGTGGTAATCTGCGGCAGCGCTCTGATTATCTCGAGCTAGGAAGACAGCTACTTATGGTCTGCAGCCAAAAGAAGTGAAGGCCAGAAGTGCCAGACTGCCTCCCCTACATTACAGAGGAGCGGACTAAGTATGTCACATAATACTGTGAGTGGTTTTGCTTTGGAGCTCTGGATTATACTTATTTACCTTGACCTCTTTGGAATAAATAATAGTAATGCGCTACTTCTCCATTCATCACAGAGCTCCACAACAATAAAACCCCTAGTAATGTGAAGCTCGGTGACAAGATCATACATTGTACAACAATACAACTCTAAGTAATGTGTCTATTAGTGTATCACCGAGCTCCCTAACCATAAAACACAGAGTAATGTGCATTTTATATACCAGAGCTCCACTGTAATACAGATCACTATAATATGATGTAATGTTTGTGTTGTCTGTGTATGTGATAGGTGTGATGACTGTGTGTGATATGTATGCTATGTGTTGGCTGTGTGTGATATTTGTAATAATGGGTGTATTAACTATGTGTGATATGCGTGTATTGGTTGTATGTGGTATTTGTGCTGGGTTTAATGGCTGTGTGTGATGGGTGTTTAATTCAGATAGAAATATGCATTTAGGTCTATGTGTGAGGCAAGAAAGGGGAAGGGGTGGCCCTGTATGGGAAGGGTAGCATAAAATCTGGCCTAATAAAAGTTAGTGAGGCGAACATAGAGTCCGTTTGGGTTACGTTAGAATTCGGTAATCACACAGTAACTTGTGTATGTGTGATTTACAGGCCCCCAGGACAAATAGAAGAGTTGTATAATCTACTAGTTGAGGAAATAGCTAAAATGACAATGAAGGGGGAAGTTATCATCATGGTAGACTTTAATCTTCCTGATGTGAACTGGAAAACCAAACTTGCTGCTTGTGCCAGGAGCACACATATTCTAAACTCTCTTTTGGGTTTGTCTAGATTTAGTGTTAACAAAAGGAGATTTGGTATCAGATATTACTGTAGGTGAAAGTTTAGGATCCAGTGATCATCAGTCAGTGTGGTTTAATATAAGAATAGTGCCTGAGTCACACCACACAAAAAAGCAGACTTTTCTAAAATTAGAATATGGAGTCAAAGAGAAATGGGATTATTTAAAAGTTGCACTACTGAAGGCAACAGCAAATTACATTAGGCTTGTCAGTAAAAGCACATTTTTTTAGAAACCACTGTGGTACTCCACAGATGTGGCCAAAATAGTAAAAAACTAAAAGTTAGCATTTAGTAATAATAAAAAAACTCAGAACGCGGAAGATAGAAAGATCTATACGATTAGGAAGAAATACGCTAAGCAAGTTATGAGAGCTTCCAAATCACACACAGAAGAGAAAATAGCACAGTCAGTAAAAAAAGGGGAGATTTTTTTAGGTACATAAATGAGAAAAGTAAAACAAGGATTAGTTAAATTAAAAACAAAAGAAGGAAGTATGTAGAGAGGGATAACACTCTAGCTGACTGCCCCCACCAATTTTTATTTATGGCCCCCACCCACCGCTCAGGGGTGGGGGCCGGGGGGAGGACATTAGGTGTCCCCACCCCAATTTTTATTTATGGCCCCCGCTCAGGGCTGAGGGGTTGGGGAGAGGACATTAGGTCCCCCCCTAATTTTTATTTATGGCCCCCACCCATTGCTCAAGGGTGGGGGCTGGGGGGAGGACAATAGGTCCCCCCTTATTGTTATTTAGGGCCCCCACCCGCCGCACAGGGGTGGGGACCGGGGGGGAGGACAGTAGGTCCCCCCCATTTTTTATTTATGGCCCCCTAGCCTTTCCTGCTGCTCTATTACATTGTCTGCCTACCTTGAAGTCATCAGAAATAATCATCCCTTTCCACAGATGTTGAGGTTTGGACTCTATGGCACACGAGTCAAACGCTTGTTGATTGGCTGCCCTGCAGCCTTTCAAAATGTGTCATTAACTCGCCGAACTCCGAACTCTGTGATAAAATGTATCTTGATTCCAAGGCTCAAGCTTATAGGTGTCATATAATGATATCCTATATTAAAATTGGCTAACTTGGACTCAGGAAATGCTTGATGCTTAACACAACACTTAAGACCATATATGTCTAGTTCCGGGAGCAGAGAGCCCCCACCTGAGATGTCTCTTCTCTAATCTTTTTGTTCTTTCTTACCTTGGAACTTATTTGTTATGTGTACATGACGTTCATCCCTATGTCTTATCTGTACTCCCTTCCTATTACTGTTCTATGTTCTATTTGCACGTAAACACTTACTTTTTAATGTATAAAACACAGCTGATGAATAACACACCATTTAAAACCATTAACGCGTTTCAACTATAAGGCTTTATCAAAAATGGTAATCATTTTTGATAAATTTGATAAAGTCTTATAGGTGAACACACATTAATGGTTTTAAATTAGTATTTTATAACAATAAAAGTTATTTTTGGTTACCTTTTTTTATAGGATCTTTTACTTATTTTATTGTATTCCATATACACTTTTACTATTATTATTCCTGGCATTTTTTATTATTTTATTCTTATTGTATCCTGTCTCAAGAAATCCATAGGTGTGGATAATTACACCAGCACTGTGGCAAAAGAGCAGTATTTTCTGCTCTACTCTTGTGAGTATATATTTTTTTATTTATTTTATTGTTCTTACTGAGAGCACTATTTGCTGTTTCTTATACCTTGTGGAATACGACGGCACCCAAGCCGGACGGACGGACCTACCCTTCCAGTACATCCTCTAGTGGGGATTATATCACTAAGTGCACTTCATCCCAGAGCTGGACTAAGCTCCATCAAATGTGAGTGTACAATCCTCCTTTTTACTTATTTTTACCCTTGGAGCTACAATATTTCACTATTGCCAGTTTTCTGTGCTTTCTTTTATCTTCATATATACGGATTATCTACAACCCGGACGGATCAACGCCTGAGGATTGTACACATACGCTATCCATATATCAGTGAGACTGTTTTTATTGATTTTATTCAACATTTTTTATCATTTGATCTTTACTGAACATCTGGATGGACTCTGTTTTACTCATTATTTTTATATAATTGCAAAAGAGACTATTATACCCAGATTTTATCACTTGCTGTTAATATACTTCAACCAGTTGGTTTCTATTTTATGGTACTATTCTCTGTACAATAGCGCAGCCCTTAACTCCTCTTTTTTCCTCCTACTTTACTAAGGGTCTTGAGGGATTCCCTTTTTAGGGTTGCTGCTTTCTTCTCTGTTATTAAGCGCAGACTCTTCCCCTCTGTTTATACATACATATATAGTATGTTTTCTATAATTAAAAAAAAAAGATTTTTGGTTTAGCAAAAGTAATCATAGATATGTTTCTGTAAAATCTGTAAATGGCTCATACCATTTCTATTGTGGTCCTGAAACTTGTGTTTAGGAAATTATGAAAATTCTTGTAAACAGAGAACAAAACATTATTTTCTTGATATAAAGCTAAATTATTTCACATGATTACTTTTGAAATGATAATTATAACTTTTGAATGCGAGTCATCCTATTTTGTACTGGCCACTTCTTCCGTGTGCTGTCAACTTCTAAATAGAAGTGTATCACTGAGCCCAGATAACTTACCACCTTTGCTTCGATCGAAGTATAAATATATCCTGTTGCTAAATCCTTTTGCACCAAAAGTGCCTTTTAAATGACATTTCCATTGCTGCTTTCAGTAACATGGAAACAGGATTTAGACTGGAAATCAAAAAGTGGTAACTGAGCTTTTGAATGTATGAAAAAAAAAAAAAAAAACAATACTATCCTCTCAAATCTCAGTATACAGGATTTATTAACTGTAGTGGGGATCCCAGATAAAAGTACCGTGTACAGTATTTGGAAGGACTAAAAATTTTTTTTTTTTTTAAAAGAGTCCTGTACAAAAATCAGCACATGAATTTGATGACCATCGTGTCATTTTAATGTCCCTGATTTTAGTTTTATGTCCTCCTCATGTCTGATTCTCCCTTTTATTCAGTTGTACCATTAACAATTTAGTTTGGGTTTCTCGTGATACACAATCTAGCTTTCTTACTCTTACTGTTAAATTACTGTCTGATTTAGGTTAATGAATTTTATCATATGATATTATAAGACAGATGAATAATACAATATATTTCTTGCCCATCCTGAAGAGATTTTATATTTGTGTTATTTTCTCATCTTTATTTGTATTTCCTCTCTTCAAATGTTACTCGTCAGGATGTTTCTTTTATACTTTTGTATTTTATTAAAATATTTTGTTAATTTCTTAGTTCAATTTGTTTACTATTTTAGCTGTCTTTACCAATTTCTATCCCACATTAGTTGCTAATTAAAGAAGAGGTATATAGGATATAGTTCCTTTCATTATCTCAATAAGTCCTACAGAAGGTCTTGAGTCTAACCAAAGAATGTATTTTAAAAAGTTCTAATGAATATATCAAGGATATCACACAAAACACCATTTATGAAACCTTTGATCTCTTAAATGCAGGGGAACTTAAGAGATCAAAGGGTACCAAAAAATAATACAGTCAAACCCCTTTCATATAGTAATGAGCCCCTTGAAGATCAGTTTTGGTATTTACCATAGGGAAAAGCAAAACTGTCACGGGTGGCAGTCCAGAGACCGGGACCCCTGTATGCCTGATGAAGGTAGGAGTTACAGTGTGGAATAGAACAATCAGGGCCTGGTGCAGGGTAACCACATGCCCCCTGGTGCTGAGCACCAGGGTTTGTGCGGTCACATACAAGGACCCTGATGCAGCTTCTGCTGATGCCAGGAGCTTGATAATATGCAGATATGTATCCAGTACTAGAAACAAGGCAAGACTAGATTAGGCACCAAACAAGTTAACAAGACAAGCAGAGCAGAGCAGGACACAAAGCAGAACTCAGAACATGTAGCCCCATGTAGCCAAAGCACAGCTTAGCGGAAAAGGGCTTTGACAGGGGTTAGGAGGCGGGCTTAGGAGAAAACGTCCAGGACTGGTGGGTTGTGGGTAAGGGGTTTGGCTATTTAAATAGGTAGCCATTTTGTAAGTATCACTTTTAATCTCCTACCTGGTTAAGTTTATCCCGCCCACCCTCCCTCGGTCTGTATTGTGTGAAGGGGTTATCCCGTTTTGTCACAGCGGCGGGATAGGGAGCCGAAGAAGAGGAAAGAGGCTCCCCAGGAAGATCGTGATGGACAGGAAACATTGTGGTCATTGGTGGTTGGTAGGTTTCGAGTCCTGGAGGTGGCTCAGAACCTGGTGGGGTAGAGGTATCCGGGTATACTCCTGCCATGGTTAATTCTTTTTGGCACTTTAAGTCATTTATGTTGGAGTAAAGTTGAAGATGTTATATATATGTATATGTGTTATTTATGTGAGGTCATTGGCTTTTATATTAAAAGAAGGATACAGATGTGAGGGCCGAGCATGGGGGGCAATGACCCATGTTAACATGTTAATTTATTATCATTAATATGATCGTTATTACTATTATCGTTATTAAAGGAGATTGTTTTAATAAAGCTGTGGACAATTTGACCCATATACCTTAGTGTCAGCGTGTTATTGGGAGTAGGTATGTGGGGGGAGGGGGGGATTTCGTCCTAGATTCCGACTGCCCATATGGGCAAAAGTGTTCCTTTAGATTTGAATTAAACCCCATAAAATCACATTAAGACTGTATAATTTAACTCTATAAAACTTGTCCTGAATAGTACTCCTTGTCTGTCCCAGTCAGAACTCATAGAATCGTAACTCCAACAGTCCCATATCTGGCAAGACCATGCTGATTTTGGGACCTGCCCTGCAATCCCAGGTTAGTTCCTTGAGAACACCAGGAATCTGTTGTCTTCAACATCAGAAATCTTCATCCAACATCAGCAAGGGTGTCTTATAAGACAGGCTCAATAGCCTCCCAATTCTTTCCTATGGAAAAGCATTGGATTAACTCAGATCATCAAGATTGGCTGAGATCATCAAGACTGATGATCTCAGACATGGAGTTTGGACCAGCCATGGCGAGACCAGCGCGTCAATGCAGAAAGGTGAGTAAAACAACCTTATTACTCCACTATAATGGGCCCGGTGACCTATATACTGTTTGTATTGCTAACACTAAAGTGTTCCTTTAACTGATAAATTCAGCCATCCCATCTACCTTTTCCTTTAAAGGTTTAACATAACTTTTGAGAGATTATCCGCTTTCTTGACTAGCAATACATAAAGTGATCATTACTTACTCTGTGGAGCATAAGGGAGTAGTCCCTCTCCACTACCCCCACACTATACCACTATACCACTATAGGTTATGGCACTTGGGGAAAAAAAGGGTGATGATTAACATATGTATCAGGCACACACAAGATATTACCATTACAAGCCTCCCTCTCCAAATATTATGTTGCTGTAAATATAAATCTGTTATTTGCAACTGCATACATCAAAGTAGAAAAACAGAAAAACAACTAAATTCAAGGAATTAATCAAGCCACATTTGCAATAGTTGATGTAATGTATTCTCAATAAACTGTGGAATCAAACCTTAAATTGTAACTATTTGATAGAATGGAACACGGCTCTGGTACGGCATTCTATGCTGAATGTCTTGTTTATTGACAACAATATTCTGCAAGAATGGATTTCAGTTTTTAATATAACTGGGAGTGCAATGGGAAGCTGAGATAAACTGCAAACAACAAGAGATGTGCAGTCCAATAAACAAACACAAATAAGATGGAAATTGTAACAAAGACAGGAGAGAGATGGGCCCACAGCATTTCCAAATATTCTATAACTTGAACTTTGCAGAGATAAGCACATTAAACACTTCTGTTTCATGGATTTTACAGTGCCCGCTTTGTTTGCTTTAAATACAAATAACAGCTGCAGCGCTGATGGCACAGAGAGAAAACAATAGCATTGTGGTTTATTTTCCACTGTTTAAATAATATTGGAAACTGACAATAGATCGCTACTTAGCTTAGCTGTTAGTGTGGGCAGCTGAAAACACTTAACACTTTTATTCAGGTTTATTCAGTAAATATCAAGCTGTAGTGAATTGAAAACACACAGGGCTATTTATCAAAGTGAGAATGCACGGCAAATTTCAAATTTAAGGTCAAAATAGCTGATCTGGAAAAAAAGTCGGCTATGCTTTCAGTTTGGCTACTCTGGCCTTCAATATGAAATTCACTTTGAATTCTCACTTTTAGTGAAAGTGCTGATTTGGAAATTGTCTCCACCTCAGCTTTAGTCATAGCTTGGCTACTGCTTTCATCATTTACTAATCACTGCATACCTTCCAAAATTGCAAATGGATAAAGAGGGACACTTTAATGTTAATTGTGTGAGTGGAGGTGTGGCCAGGGGCAGGGCTGTACTGAAAAATTTTAGGTGACTTACTAATTAAAATGTATGCAAATAAATTTAATTTAGTACAATAACAAAGTATCCTATGTACGCAGGCTGGTTTCTAAATACTTGTGTAATTTAAAGACACATTACTGGGAGTATTATTGCTGTGGAACTCTGCCGTACACAGAAACACTCCATCAATATGGAGCTTCCAGAAAAGTGGCATTAGGATAGAAAAGATGGGCAGATGGATTTATGCCAAAAATAGGAACAAAGTATGAATGAATGAATGAACAAGTCATTTTCTGACTGTTAGGACCATTTTGCTGATAGAGTGCCTCATTGACACCACAAATACAGACTTAATGCATTACTATTTCCATCCTGTATTTTACCCCTGTATTTAAAAAAAAAAAAAAAAAAATGAAACTTACTTCATCCTAGCCTTACAGACATTTTCTGGATGTCATAATTGTGATTTTCCACCATTTCCTTCAAGGACCTCCAGGGCCGGAGTGGCCCACCGGGATACCGGGAAATTTCCCGGTGGGCCGGCACACTAGGGGACCGGTGCGCGGCCGCCTAGTGTGCACCAGCCCGGGCCGCAATTACAGGGTGACCGGCAATAGGGGATGCGCTCCCCTCCTGCCGGTCACAGAATGTAGCGTGGCCGAGCAGGCAGACCGGGTAAGGGAGCTTCTGTTCCCCTACCCGGTCTGACAGGAACCCAGAAGCGAGAACACTCCTCTCGCGAGCAGGCAGGTTGGAGCATTGCCGCGCGTTACCATGGCAATGCTCCGACCTGCCTGCTGTTCTCGCGGGAGGAGAGCAAAGTCAGCCTGCAGCCAGAGGAGCTGCAGGCTGAACTGCACGCGCCACCACTGGACCACCAGGGATTGAAAAGTTCCCCCTCTCCCCTGACCAAAGGTAAGGGGGTAAGGGGGTAATATAAAGCTTTTTTTTGTTTTAATATATCAATGCTAGAACCCCCCCATGCACACATTACACCCCCCACAAACAGCACCCCTCACACACATAACCCCTCCACACACAACGAACCCCTCCACACACACCGAACCCCTCCACACACACCGAACCCCTCCACACACAAAAAGCACCCCTCCACACACAAAAAGCACCCCTCCACACACACACAGCACCCCTCCACACACACAGCACCCCTCCACACACACAGCACCCCTCCACACACACAGCACCCCTCCACACACAAACAGCACCCCTCCACACACAAACAGCACCCCTCCACACACAAACAGCACCCCTCCACACACAAACAGCACCCCTCCACACACAGAACCCCTTCACACACACAGAACCCCTCCACACACACAGAACCCCTCCACACACACAGAACCCCTCCACACACACAGAACCGCTCCACACACAAACAGCACCCTTCCACACACACAGAACCCCTGCACACACAAACAGCACCCCTCCACACACACCGAACCCCTCCACACACAAAAAGCACCCCTCCACACACACAGAACCCCTCCACACACAAACAGCACCCCTCCACACACAAACAGCACCCCTCCACACACAAACAGCACCCCTCCACACACACAGAACCCCTCCACACACACAGAACCCCTCCACACACACAGATCCCCTCCACACACAGATCCCCTCCACACACAGATCCCCTCCACACACAGATCCCCTCCACACACAGAACCCCTCCACACACAAACAGCACCCCTCCACACACAAACAGCACCCCTCCACACACAAACAGCACCCCTCCACACACTCAAAACCCATTCACACACACAGAGAACCCCTCCACACACACAGAACCCCTTCACACACACAGAACCCATTCACACACACAGAACCCATTCACACACACAGAACCCCTTCACGCACACAGAACTCCTTCATGCACACAGCACCCCTTCATGCACACAGCACCCCTTCACGCACGCAGAACCCTTTCACACACAAACTGCACTCTCTCCACACACACACTGTACCCCCCACACACACTAAACCGCTACACACACTGCACCCCCTCCAAATACACACCGCACCCCCCACACACAGAACCCCTACATACACTGCACTCCCCACACACTGAACACACACACTGCACCCCTCACTGCAGTGTGTGTGTGTATTCACCAGTCTGTGCGCGTTCACCAGTCTGTGAGCGTTCACCAGTCTGTGTGCGTGTAATCACCAGTCTGTGTGTATATTCCGCAGTCTCTATATGTGTGTATTCAGCAGCCTGTGTATATATTCAGCAGTCTCTATATGTGTGTATTCAGCAGTCTGTCTGTGTTTTTTGCGGTTTGTGTGTATTCAGCAGTGTTTGTGTGTGTATTCAGCAGTCTGTCTGTGTGTGTAAGTATTGTATTTGTTGGAGGTACCAATAAATATAAGCCTCATTTTATTGATAATTTATATTTTTATTCCTTTAAATGGTTCAGTAGTCAGGGCCCCAGTGCATTGGTTTGCCCAGTGGGCTGTTATGCTGTTACGATGGCCCTGGTCTAGGGTATGTGTGTGCTCTGATGATCTTGCTCCTACAAAATGTAAATGAAAAGACACTCATTTGAGTACCAGGAAGGGCCACTACTGGCCAATCCAAATGACCAAACATTTCTTAATATATCAAGGTAGTTGGACTGAAACATGGATTATATGCAAATGCACGTCTGCGTCTGCTTACAATAAGTCTGCTCTGCTTTATTTTGAAGCCCTATAAGTGCTTTCTTTCATGTTTGAGTGATAGTTTTGAGTTTTGAGTTTTTTTCCCCGCTTCCATATCTGCGCACTATGCTGGCGCGATGCATTACGGGGCTGGTATGGAATTCTTTTCCAGGGCTGCTTTTCATTCTCAGTCCGGCCCTGAGGACCTCTCCCAACATTTAAAAACAGGACTCAATATTGTTTTCCTACCCCACTCTACAGGGCATAAGTCTTACCCCATTTAAGGTCTCACTTGCAATGAAACTAAACTGGCCTACCTGCAGTGCCACAATTTGAAAACGGGATCATTTTTACTCCTTCCCATACAACCTGTATTGTTCCTAGAAATCTCTGCTCCCTGATCACTCTACCCGCAAGACGTCAAGTATTGTAGAACTAATTTTTTCAGCTACTTTTTGCTACTGCCTTTTCCCTTACCCCTAGCTGGTCCTTTCCTTGCTACTGTTATGGTACTTTTTAAAGGTAAACCAAAATGTTTAAATGTCTATCTGTTCCTGTCCAAATTAATAACATTGAATTGCGTATATACGCTGAAGTAATTAAGTCTGACACACAAGGTTCAGGTTAAAATAACTTCGAGAAAGTTTATTGGCAAGTGAAGTAAAAGCGGGCGCGCAGGCCCTTTTAAGAGGCATTTTGCGTCATCATTGATTATTAGAATATCAGCAAATAAACATCATCAATTGGATTAATTGTTAAGTGTCGGGGTTAGTGTCTTACTTATTGGTTCAAAGAATTAAGAGGTTAGTCCCATGCCCACCCACCAGAGGTGGGATTGTTCTGGACACGGGTGGGGATAAGGGGGTCTTGAGCGTCATTTTACACGGTCAGTGATATCAGGCCTCATGTCCAGGTGCAAGGTCTCTTATGAATAGAACATTTCATTACTACTGTGTTCTCGTGGCCTTCAAACTATACTATCTTACAAGTTTAGGGAGTAGTCGGCAACTCCTGTGTCTTTGCAGGAGACACAGTCTTTGTCTACTATACTAATTGGGTTGAGAAGTTCAGTCACGTAAGGTAGTTTTAAAATGAACAAGTTAAGTCATGAGGACAAAATGGAGGATTAAAGAAGTCAGGTTAGGAGGACAAAATGGAGGATTGTCACAGTATAAAGTTAAAATGGAGTTAGTACAGTAATTCAATACAAGTACAATAAAGATTTTTAATAATCCCACATCAGTCCCCCCTATGAAATGTTAGATTCTAAGAGATAAAAACTGTATTTGTTAGTATCAGAAGACGTGTTAACCCAAAGGCACAGAAACCCCGTGGCCGCTAGCTAGGTGTTAATGCAAAGTGCAAGTCTGTCCCTAGAGCTGACCCTAATAGGCTAACTCATCCGTCAGTGTGGCTCTCGAACACTTCACACCCATGGGTGTCCCATGGCAGCTAACCCACCACTTCTCCACACGGGGCCTTTACCATTCACTGACAGATGCTGTCCCTAACCTAGTCCCTTCCTAGAATTCCTGCACTTTATCAACAAAAGGGATAGTTTGCAGCGGCAGACAGGGTGAGTTGATGTCTTGGAATTCTTGGTCATCAACTTCGAGATGGGTGAAAGTGGGTGCCGCTTGGTCAACAGTCTTCATGAGGGATTTTCTCAGACATGGGAGGACACAACAAAAGAGAAGAGCAAAGATAAAAAGGAAAATTAGTATAGCTATACCAATATGCATTAAAGCCTTTTGCCATCCTGTCATCCAACCAAACCATCTTTCCCAGGGATCTTTTATCCCAGAATTCCTTTTTAATTCTTCAGACAGGTCATTTAATTTCTCTATGGCTAATGTAACTTTACCATTAGGGCCTGTGTTTTCTGGGATATAGGTACAACATGTCATGGTGTCGGGCAAAATTTTACAAACCCCTCCTTTTTCGGCTAAGATCATATCTAGGGCCATTCTATTCTGGAAAGCCATTTGGGATGTGGCCTGCAGCTGTTCGGCCAACCCCTGGAGGGCGTCTCTGGTATAATTAACAAAACGTTGTTGATTATAATAAATGTAGTTTATCCAATTTAAATTCTTGTTTGCGGTAACTATGGTAAAAATTGATTCAAATCCTGCAGCAACTTCATCCCTTGCTTTAAACTCATTGGGCACCCCCCTAGGCACTCCAATGGCATCAATATACACATGAGGATCAAAACTTCCTTTCACTGGGGCGTCACGCTTAACCTTAGTGTGTTTGGACCCATGGGTGACGAGGTGTGTGTCAGAGATGATATGTATAGGCATAATAGCTTTAGCCAGAGTACACTCCCCCCACCACTGCTTGTCCATTCTGGATCTTAGTTGTAAATCCCCACACAACCAGTAAATATCCCCTAATGACCTGGTGTGAAACTGCAACAAGTCCATAGAGACATTTCTGTAGGTAGCACAATACCCCTTAGAGAAGTTACCCAAGAATTTACCTATTCCATCGTAATTAGCATAACAAGTGTAATTACCTTTATACACGGTAATACCATCTGGGGGTTTGACATCCTGGGTTAGGAGAGGATACTCTTTTGTCCATGCAATACATATGGACCTGTTAAAATTATAGTGATAGGCAAAAAGGCTTAAAACACATTCTTCTATATCTACTGGCAGGATTAAAGGCACAGTACCCAGGTGAGGCCGGGCACCGCCACACACATAGCATGCAGTCCTATTATGCTTATTAGCATTATATTTCATCCATTCTAACCATAGATTTACATCATTAAAACCTGTTTCAGCGGCCATGGTATCTTCAAAGGTGGGGTTAGCAATGGCCATCATGTCTTGAAAGGTCTGGATATGAGGTTTTAATGGGTTAGGGACCATATGGGTGGCCCCTTGCCACTCAGAAGAGTTGCACATATCTTTGAGGTAGAAATGCCCTAATTTACGGTAGGAACCCTTTTTCCAATACATTCCCATCACATACTGGTCTGCATCTGTTGGGCTTGGATGTTCAATGTTAAGGATTAGTTTCATTGGTGTACTCCCCCCAGGCTTTCTCAAAGTCATTCTCTGGAGAAGGGATCTACCATGATCATCTACTTTAGATACGGCACTTTTTGGTTTGTAACCCCAGGCAGGCCCGGCATTCCATCCCGCCGCCCCCCAATGGTCACAATTGTGCCCCCATTGCTTGTCAACTACACAAACATATGGGTCTTTCGAATGAGGGATATCTCTATAGATGCTCTGGATTTGTGGTGTGGGAAATGGGCATTCTACAATATCACAGTAGTCAAAGGTATAAGTAGCCACCTGGGTGCACGATGAATTATACCAGAAGGTGTACCCACTAATATCTTTGGTAATGGCTACTTGCTGGGCCTTTATAAGGCTAATTAGGGAGAAGGTGTACCAGAGATACATGTTTGTGCGGTATTCGCTTCCTCCGGGGCAGGGGATTTCTTGCAGTGGGAAGCGTGGATCCAATTTGGCCTACCGGCCAGTTTGACGGAGGTTGCGGTAATCAGGAGAACTTGGAATGGACCGTCAAATCTTGGTTCCAGGGTATTTTTCCGCACAAACTTCTTGACCAGGACCCAATCTCCGGGAAGCAGGTTATGGGTACCTGTATCCAATTCGGGATCTGGAATTGAAGAGAAAACTTGGGCATGTATTTTGTTTAAAACACTTGCAAGTTCAGTTACATAGTCTATTAAAACATCTGATTGGAGCTGCAACTGCTGCGGATAATAACCTAGTCTGGGTGCTGTCCCAAATAGAACCTCATATGGGGACAGTGAATGCTTCCCTCTAGGTGTGTGCCTAACACTAAATAAAGCTATTGGCAGGCTTTCTGGCCAGGGCATCTTTGTTTCTTTTGACATTTTTAACATTCTGGTTTTTAGAGTGCCATTCATGCGCTCCACTTTACCACTACTTTGTGGGTGGTAAAGGGTGTGGAAGGCTAGAGTCACCCCTAGAGCAGTCCAAATTTCTTTAGTCACTGTTGCTGTAAAGGCTGGGCCTTGATCACTCTCAATGACTTCTGGGAGTCCGAATCTACATACAATATCTGTAAGTAGGCGTTTTGCAGTTGTTTTTGCAGTGATATTGGCCACTGGGTAGGCTTCTGGCCAGCCTGAGAACATGTCCACTATGACTAGTGCATATTCATGGGGCCCACTCTTGGGCATTTGGATGTGGTCAATTTGAATTCGCTGGAAGGGGTACATGGGCTTTGCCAGGTGTTTTGCAGGCACCTTGATTGGTTTTCCTGGATTGCATTTTGCACAAATGACACAGGCCTTGCAGAAGCTACTGATCAATGTTGTAATTCCAGGTGCTTCATAATACTTCTGTATGAGGGCGGCCATCAATTCTTTTGACAGGTGTGCAGGCCCATGTGCCCATTGGACAACTGCTGGATACAAATTTCTGGGAAGACAAAATTTGAAGTTGTTGTAATATATTCCGTCCTTTTGGACAGCTCCTTTCTTTTTCCATTTCTGGATTTCTTCAGGAGTGACTGCAGCTTGCTGTTCTCGCAAAATTCGCAAATCAGTAGGAAGGGTTTGCAGAGCAAAAATAGGAACTTCTTCTTCTTGTCCGGACACTTCTTCGTCCACTTCCTGCAGATCCCTGGCCGCTAGCTTAGCAGCCTGATCAGCTAAGTGGTTGCCCTTTGCTTCATCTGTATCCAATTTCCCATGGGCCTTGACTTTTAAAACGGCCACTTCTTTGGGGAGTAGGAGGGCATCCATTAGCTCCTTAATTGCAGTGCTGTGTTTGACTGGTGTACCGGCGGTGGTAAGGAATCCTCTTGTCTTCCAAATTAGGCCGAAGTCATGTGCCACACCCAGAGCATATCTTGAATCTGTATAGATGTTGGCACGTTTTCCTTCGTAAATTTTGCATGCTGACGTCAGAGCCTGTAATTCAGCTTCTTGCGCAGACATTGCTGGCGGTAAGGATGATGATTTGATGACTTCGTCTGTTGTGGTTACGGCATATCCTGTATGATATCTTCCTTCTTCATCAGCATATCTTGATCCGTCCACAAACAGGGTAAAATCTGGATCTGGTAATGGATTTTCATGCACAGTTGGTAAGTGCACTGTTTCCATTTTCATCTGTTCGAAACAGTCATGAGGTGTTTCTGGGTCATAATCATTCTTTATGACCAGATCTTGAAATTCCTTTTCCAAGAAATGGCGTGGCCATGCTTCTAGAAGGTCAGTTGTTGGGTATTTGGCAATACCATTTTCCTGTAGCTGTTCTTCATTCATGGTGGCCCATAGTTTTGCCATGGGCCCAAGATCATTCCATGACCTTGTCTTCAACTTGGTAACAGGAATATGTGGGATAGCGGTATCCCAATGGCGGTAAAGGTAGTTAAGTTGTTGAGGTAGCTGGACCAAGACCATGCTATTGCCTTCAGAGTCACAATAGAAATCTTGTGCAGTGAGCTTTACATCGGTCCAGTGGTAAAGCTCATCTTCATAGCAAGGTTCAGGAGTAATGTTCGGCTTGTACCACATGGTACAGAAGGCGTAGTCCGGGCCTTCACAAAGAGGTGTCTCATCTTCATAAAATGACAAATGTGGATGCATGACTTTCTTGATACATCCACAGAGCAGGTAAATGTAGGTTTCATCCGTGATAAATCCATAATAGATACCCCCCTCAGGGAGTGGAAGAAGAGTGGATGGATTAAGCACTTGACATCTCTGGATGGAAATGTTGTCAGGCAAAAGAAGATGACACTGCAGGCGTAGGTGTCTGGCTGGAGACACGTGCTTGAGTTGGACTTGGTTGATGATGGCAGAAATGTCATGAGGGGCCAAAACAACCAGAGGGTGGCCAAGGACCAGGTCTGAGGTTCTTTCTATGAGCTCTCTTGCAGCAAAAACAGCCCTGAGACAGGAAGGAGTCCCTCTGGCCACAATGTCCAGTTGGCATGAGAAATATCCAATAGGCCTCTGGCGGCCTCTTAAGTCATTAGTTTGGGTGAGAACTCCTGTTGCATGGCCTTGTCTTTCAGAGACAAATAATTTGAAAGGTTTGGAGTAGTCAGGTAGGCCCAAGGCAGGAGCAGAAGCAATGGCACGTTTTAGAGCATTGAAATTGTCCAGAGCTTCATTGGTCAGACAGAATGGGTCAGACTTAAGAGCATCATAGAGAGGTTGCATAAGCAGAGAGGCTTCTGGGATCCATGCTCTGCAGTAGGAAATGAGGCCTAGGAAGGCATGAAGAGACTTTGAAGTCCTTGGAGGTGGAATGTCCAGTACAGCTCTTACCCGGTCCCGAGTAAGGTGTCTGGTGCCTTGGGATAGGCAATGTCCAAGGAAAATCACTGAAGATTGGCAGAATTGCAGCTTGATAAGTGAAGCTTTGCATCCTTGTTCTGCCAAGTAGGAAAGAAGACTAATTGAACACCTTTCAGTAGTGGGTATATCATCTCCACAGAGCAGTAGATCATCCACATACTGAAGCAAGACAACTTCTGGGTGCTCAGCTTGCCATGGGTCAAGGATGGTACCCATGGCCTTTGCAAATTGACTTGGAGAATTTTGTGCCCCCTGGGGCATGACAGTCCAGGTATACTGTTGCATCTCATGAGTGAAAGCAAACAGGTATTGACAGGATGGGTCCAGTGGGACACTGAAAAAGGCATTGGCCAGGTCAATGACTGAAGAATTTTGCAGATGGTGGGACTCCAGAGAGCAGAGTATGGGGGTTTGGTACAAGAGGGGTGTCCAGGACGGTAGCTTCATTAACAGCACGGAGATCCTGGACCATCCTGTACTTCTCTGGCTCACCTTTTGGAGTTTTCTTTTTCACAGGAAATAATGGGGTGTTGCATTCAGATTTACATTTTACCAGGGCACCCTTCTCTAAGAGTGCCTTGATGTGGATAGAAATGGCAGCAGACTGTGCTGGTTTTAATGGATATTGTGGCTTTCTTGGTAACTTAGCTCCTGGAATAAGCTTTACCACCACAGGGGGAACATTTAGGTGACCTATGTCCTCTGGGCCTGAGGACCATAACTTGGCGGGCACCTGTGTTTTTAATTCCTCTGGGAAATTGGACCTTAATTCTGCTGTTTCCTCACGGGGCTTTTCTAAATGCAGCATCAGAGGCAAGGAGTACAGGGCTGAGGTGTCTGATACAGATAGAGGTGTAAACATTTCTACCTGCCCATCCGGGGTGAAGGTGATGGATGCTTGCAGGCGTGAGAGAACATCAGCACCTAACAGGTTAATTGGGCATGTGGAGGATACTACAAAGCGAGCAAGCAGGCTAGAACCAACTCGTAGTGGAGTTGTTAGAGGGCTATGTCTCGGCTGGCCATCCACTCCAACACAAGAGACATCAATATTTGACAGAAAAGATGGGTCTGGCAGGTCTTGTTCTCGCAGAACACTACGGGCTGCACCTGTGTCAACAAGAAATGTGGTAGGGTGGCCTTCAATGGGCAAAGTCACTGTGGCAAGTGGCCCCCCTTTATCCCCTGTAGACACTGCCATGACAGGGGTCACAGACACAGGCTTGCCAATTTCCTATTCATCGGGTTCCTCAACTATTGGAACCCCTTTTTCGGCCTTAGTGGCCGGGGCAGGCCTGGATGGCTTTCTTGGCTCTCTTTTGGGTTCCGGGCAATCACTTTTAAAATGACCTTTAGCCTTGCAATTAAAGCAGAAACCATCCTCTGGTCTGGTGCCCCTGGGAACAGGGATACTGCGTGATACCATAAGAGGAGCAGAGCTTAGCCTTCTGGGGGTCTGGACAGATTCTAGGCCCCTAGCAACTAAAAGCAGGGTATCCAGGGGAACAACCTTATATTCAGGGCGTGCAGCAATAATTCCCTTGCGTATAGAGTCTTTAACACCTTGGACAAACGCACCGGACAGCATTTGTGAATGAATCTTGTCAGTAAGATCAAACCCCAAATCTGTAAACATTTGATACAGTCTTGCATGAAACCTTTCCACTGATTCTCCTTTATCTTGTATAACATCAGTAAGTCCAGCAGCCTGATCTGCAAGTTTGTCCTTAGCCCATTCTCTTAATTGGGTGCAAAAGGTTACCCCGGAGGGATAATCAACATCACTGGAAAGCAGATCTGTACTGAGGTGACGGGCCATGCTTGGCCAATATGCATCCCCTGCTTTAATAGCACAAATGCTGAGTAGATCACGCCATGCGGCGGAATAAGTCTTTTGAATTTGAACTATCCCTCGGTAAAAAGGCATAGGCTGTTTTTCTGGGTCAGGGAGCGATTTCATTAATGCACTAGCTTGAGTGGGGTTAAAAGCAACATATTTAGGAGGGGTCCGTTCTCCCCGACCCTTGTGTCCAAAGGGATCATCGATGGAACGATGAGTTGAGGCTCCTGCAGCGGCTCCTGCAGCCTCCAATGAGTCCTGGGATAACCTATCCTCCTCTCCCTCATCTAATTCTATGATCTGAGCTCTCTTACGTGCAGGGCCCGAGTAAGGTGACAGGACCGGGGGATGAGAGGGGGTCCCAGATGCAGGGGTGGCTAGCGGATCATAACCAGATAGGTAGTCACCGGGAATTACCGGCATCAGGGCTGTACTGGGGGCCGCCATATTGGTGGCCGGAAAAGGTACTGCATTAGGATTAAGGGAAGAAGTGGCGGCCATGTTGGATGTGGGCACATCCGGGGCAGACTGTGCCGGACTGGGCATGACCGGAACCTGGGGGGTGGCTTGGGGAAGGGGTAGTGGATACCCGGGATAGGGCAGGGCCATGGGATATGGGAAGGGGTAGGGCCAGGCTGGGGAGGGGAAGGAGGTGGGGTATTGGACTGGGGTGGAGATGGGAGGGGACGGAGAGGGATTGGTAGAGGTGGGTGTAGAGGGAGGAGCCGGAGCAAGGGTGGAGAAGGTGGTTAGCTGGGCGGATGAAGAGGGGAGGGGATCAGTAACGGAGAGAGAATGTAGGGAAGGAATGGCAGATGAGATGTTAGGAGGAGGTACAGCAGGTAGCGTAGGGATGGATGAGGATGATGGGAATGTTAGAGACGGGAAAGGGGAAAAGAAAGATCCATCAGAATTCAGGACCGGGCAGACAGGGGAGGTGATGGGATGGGCGTTAGGAGGATTGGGAGTGGGGAACATAGTCAGCTGGCTATCACCTATTGCTGACTGAACCTTGGGGATAGACATCCCCTGGGCGCCATTTTGGGGCGCTGGCTGAGGGTAAACCCCAGCAACACAATTCTTATGATACACAAACAATTTCACACCTTTGTGATTTATCTCTTCTTCAACCCAACCTTCTAACTGAATAGCCTTCGCTACTCTATACCATGCTTCAGCAGTCTTTAATAAACCATTATCTGTAAGCTTGCCTTTCATTTCTGCCAGTAACTTGCGCCAACTTTCTGGTTGCAATCTTCCACATGTCGGTACAGCAATTTTACATACTTTTGCAATCTTTTCAACACCTTTAACCATCTCCTCACCCTCTCTGTTTTCTACCAAATCACATGCTAACCAGCCCTTACTGGGCTTACCTAAATCCTGTCCCATAGTCCCTTTACCCCTATACCAGCGTCCTAGATATAGAGAGAGAGAGGGAAAATTGAACAAGAACGTCTACAATGCTCGACTGCCACCCGAGAACCGTGGGACTTTCTCAGGTGCGTCTTCCCAAAACGTAGACTAGTCACTGAATCCGCCTACCCGGGGTGGTAGACACGGATTGGAGCGAGGTGAGAAGTGTGTGACCAATCACTTCTCTTTTAAGAGGAATGGGAGTGGATAGTATAATAATATAGGAAGTACAGAAAAGATGAAAGGCAAGGAAAATCCTTAGAGACAGACACAGGAGTTCATGAGACTCCTATTAAACCAACAAGACAACAATACAGTTGAAATACAGTGCATGCATCACAGTTCAAATGAAATCAACAGTAATTCCTTTCCTTTACTCGTGTGCTTACTCCAAAGTCACCTCCCTCAATCCCGTAGTATCTTACTACCAACGGCCAAGGATAACAGCTAACACCGGTCCGAAATCCATATGCCTCCCTCGTCACAGCAGCCCACTCATAGTGTCTGCGCTACCCTCACCCTTGTAGTGCCCCTATAAAAACCCACTTTATAAGTCTCACTACTCCGTGGTGATGAAGACAGCAATACCTGCCCGAATTCACACACCACAAAATAAAAATTGGAATGGCTCCAGCTCAGCGCTCAAAGCTGGAGGGTACCACCACTCTGCAAGCAGAGTAACGTGCACAGAGAAGCTAGCTAGGCTATCAAAGTGACACAAGAAGGATTCCCAGGAAACTATGAGTCTACACAATCTCCACAGATCCAACACACCTCTTTTTCCCTACAGCCCCAGCCACGAGGCTCCTAAAAGAGTTAAACAGGAAAAGATGACCCCCAGGAACACATCCACAGGTCAACCCCCCTTTTTCCCTACAACCACAGCACCGTGGTTCCTAAAAGGAGTAAAACAGGCAACAGAAGACCCCCAGGAACGCATCCACAGGTCCACCCCCCTTTATCCCAAAAGGGGTAAAATACAAACAGATAGACAGACAAACTGAAGACCCAGGCAAATCCCCTCAGGTCCACCCCCCTTTATCCCAAAAAGGGGAAAACAAACAAACAGACACTCAGCCCGGGCACCTAAGCAAAAATAGGCCAATACAAACACACCCAGGCAACAGATAGACTAAAATGCAGGTAAACAAGTGAGTAACGAGGCACCGGGCAAGATATTACCTGTCTTTGATGTCCTCCCGGGAAGCAGTCACAGACACGTGGACGGGTCAATCAAAGGGGCCGGAACATACCGGTGGCTCTGCAGAAGTCTCTACCGTGTACCTGGAGGTGATCAATCTCCTTTCCTTCCCCCCGGATTCCTCCGTCCACCCTTGTCTGACTTAGGACGGCTCACCGGCCGGACATAGCCCGATGCCCCACGTTGGGCGCCAAGTTGTTATGGTACTTTTTAAAGGTAAACCAAAATGTTTAAATGTCTATCTGTTCCTGTCCAAATTAATAAAATTGAATTGCGTATATACGCTGAAGTAATTAAGTCTGACACACAAGGTTCAGGTTAAAATAACTTCGAGAAAGTTTATTGGCAAGTGAAGTAAAAGCGGGCGCGCAGGCCCTTTTAAGAGGCATTTTGCGTCATCATTGATTATTAGAATATCAGCAAATAAACATCATCAATTGGATTAATTGTTAAGTGTCGGGGTTAGTGTCTTACTTATTGGTTCAAAGAATTAAGAGGTTAGTCCCATGCCCACCCACCAGAGGTGGGATTGTTCTGGACACGGGTGGGGATAAGGGGGTCTTGAGCGTCATTTTACACGGTCAGTGATATCAGGCCTCATGTCCAGGTGCAAGGTCTCTTATGAATAGAACATTTCATTACTACTGTGTTCTCGTGGCCTTCAAACTATACTATCTTACAAGTTTAGGGAGTAGTCGGCAACTCCTGTGTCTTTGCAGGAGACACAGTCTTTGTCTACTATACTAATTGGGTTGAGAAGTTCAGTCACGTAAGGTAGTTTTAAAATGAACAAGTTAAGTCATGAGGACAAAATGGAGGATTAAAGAAGTCAGGTTAGGAGGACAAAATGGAGGATTGTCACAGTATAAAGTTAAAATGGAGTTAGTACAGTAATTCAATACAAGTACAATAAAGATTTTTAATAATCCCACATCACTACTACTATTGTTACTATTAATTGAAAAGCATGGCAACCCCTCAAGATCTCGATATATGCCCTGTAATTGCAACAAATTCTGAAATTCAAGCAGATAAAAATTTAGCAGTACGCTGCCTAGGCTAGAACCCAATGCTAGTGAAGGTGGCAAATAGGCCATGGATTTGTCAGATATGTTCAGCAATACTATAGATAACCATTAGATGGACAGGATTGACTGAGAAGATTATGCCAACTTGTGGTCCCTAGAGAAGCTGCAGATGTGCAACACACAGAGGGAAATTCACAAGTTGGTAGAATTTTTATAAGGTAGGTGGGGATCCAGCATCGAGTGTCCCTTTAAGCCTCAGTTGTACTTTGTGTGACAATTAGTAATTCAGTACTCAAACATCCAAAAGTGGTACGCACAGGATGAGATGTCTTCTACTAAATAGGATGAATTTAGGATTATCCCAGCATGTGGAGCCCTCTTTTGTGGAACTGATTGAAAACACATTACTTTTAATAATACACAAACAGAATATTTCACCTGAGTACCTTTATACAAACTGTATAATATTTAATAGCCAAATGAGAATGTGGGACCTTAATCCAATTATGATATTTTTCCTAATACTGGTCAAGACCACCCACATCTATGGAATGTGTATGTCTATCTATAAACCTCAATTTAACAATCCATAAAACTAAGTTTGATGTAAATATTAGTAGTTTGTTATACATAACATATCTGTTTCATCTGGGTAGATGCAGCACTGCAAGGCATTGTATAACTGGTATAGTTTTCTATTTGTTTTTGCTGAA
Source organism: Pelobates fuscus (assembly GCF_036172605.1). Taxonomy (NCBI): domain Eukaryota; kingdom Metazoa; phylum Chordata; class Amphibia; order Anura; family Pelobatidae; genus Pelobates; species Pelobates fuscus. The sequence goes on from NC_086321.1 coordinate 121,960,716, forward strand.
CGTAATGCAGTTTAGATCAGGTATTATTTGTAAAGTCTCTACTGCAAGCTCATCCGACCTCAGTTGACCCACACTTGGCTGAAGATGCAATAACGTTAAATGACAAGTAATAATACTCTAAAGATCTGAAGGGCGAGAGCATGACCCATTGTTGTTACAAAAACATATACACTTGTCCAGAGTCTTCTTTGGGATATTATATTTATATAGGCAGGCAAAGCAATGCTATTTAATTGGATCTTTATTATTTATAGTCAGACAGATAAAAATTGTACAGAACAATGATCAATGTATAATGTCACATACAACACAAGGCAAATAATTAATACACAAATTGCAAACATCATTGAAACGCATATGCACAGGGAATTTCTGAAAGAAGAGAAGTCACCTAAACAAATCAATAGACCTTCCTTGCTCTTTGTTCCAGTTTTAAAACTTTTCCTATAGCTGTTATGTAAAAAAATCACTATACTTAGTAAAAACATATTACATAGTCAGGGATGTGTTCACTCTGGTATTAGGGCTGAAAATGTTTCTACTAATTAGTTCTACTAACTAACTAACCTTATTTTATATTTAAGTCAATATAAAAAGGAAACAGTCTTTACATAAGTACCTGCTTAATTTTGAATGATCATTATCAACAGCACAACATCCCACTGTATGGGGGCAGAGTGAAATTTTTTTGCAAGAGTTTGTCTAATAGACCAGGAGTGTGTTATAAAGAGTATAGGGTAGTATAGGGGTAACTATTTTCTGCTCGGTAACACAGCAACAACTGCTGTTCCATCCTGCATCAATTCCTGATTACTATAGAACAAGCATTGACACAGACATCCACTTGTGTCCATTTTTACTTGCAACTGGAACCATGTAGTTGGTTAGTCCCTCATTGCAAACTGGTTCCCATGGCGGCAGTAGGAAACATTTCTTAATCACGGTAATTCATGACATCATCAGACTGACTCATTGGAGCTAGACTTACAGTGTAAAGCACTGTGAACAACTGACTTGAGACTGCATTGTTTCTGAGAATATTTATAAATGTAAGTGTTCCTTTAATCTGGCCCATTTAGCTTTATACTTCTATCTTCTGTGCCTTCCTATTTGTTGCCCTGACTTATTTGCGGACACTGGTGTTTCTATTTTGTTCTTGCTTTGGTAGATGTTACAGTTACTAATACATTCTGAAAGACTAGTAAAATATATTTATATCCTGTATGTTACTTTTTATCCCAGGGAGGGATGTTATCTCACAGTTCTCATTTTGGATAGGGCTAAGAAATCACATTTTCAATATATATATATATATATATATATATATATATATATATATATATATATATATATATATATATATAGTGGAAAATGTATTCATACTTACCGTAATTTTCTTTTCCTGGCTATTATTCATGGCAGCATATACACATGGGTTAGCTCCTCCCCTACAGCCGATAGGACAGGAAAACCACCAAGGTTTTAAAAGGAGGCTCCATCCCTAAGGTCCTCAGTCAGTTTACAAGCTCTACAGTACATAAATAGAGACATTAATGGGTGGGTAGTATATGCTGCCATGAATAATAGCCAGGAAAAGAAAATTACGGTAAGTATGAATAAATTTTCCACTTTCCTGGCTAATCATGGCAGCATATACACATGGGGAATACCCAAGCTTACAAAGGGAGGGACAGAATAGCCAATCAAATAATCAGAATAATTCAACATAGATAGAAGAATAAACTGAGTTAAGTACTTGAGTACCAAATTGTGCATCATAGACTGTTTTAACAAACAGTATGAAATGCCAGACAAATGTGTCTAAAGAGGTTCAAATGCTAGCTTACAAAAAGTGTCAGCAGAAACCATTGCCATGGCAACCCATGATGCTGCAACAGCATGAGAGGAGAGTGCCCTGATACCCTCCAGCACAGGTAGAGAATGGACGTGACGTCCAAATTGTGCCTCATTAATTGCTTCAATGTCCAACATGGAATGCAGGACAAACTAGTTCAAAGAGGTCCAAATGCCAACTTTACAAAGTTTCAGCAGAGACCATTGCCATGGAAGCCCACAAGATGCTGTAACAGTACTAGTGGAGAATGCCCCAAATCCTTTGGTACAGGTAGAGAATGGCATTGAAATGCTCTCACTTTAGGCAGGATCTTTGGTGCTACCAGCAAGACAACCATATCCTGTTGAAATTCAGTGAATGGGGGTACACAGGATCAAGCCTGGAGTTCACCCATTTTCCTTGCTGGGGTACCAGCCACCAGCACTTTTTGTGCTACCACCATGGAAGCTCCTTCTAGAGGTTTGAATAATGGTTCAGACAGGGCCTGTGAGACCAGTGGTACATCACATATTGGCTTCACCACACTCAGTGGAGGCATGATTTCAATCAATGCCTATATGAAGCAAAGTGCAGCTAAGTGCACACATTCACCTTGCTGTGGTACCAGTCACCAGCAACAGCAACGTCTGGGCTGACATCATGGAAGCTCCTGCTAGAAGTTTAGTCAGAGTCTGTGAGACCAGTGGTACGTCACATATTGGTTTCAACACCCTCAGCGGAGGCTTGAGTTCAATTGTTGCTTACATGAAGCAAAGCACCAGGGGCATCAACGCTCAATCGGTACCCTTCAGTACAGGTAGAGAATGACATAGATAAGCATTCACCATAGGCAGGATCTTCAGGTGCCAAATGCAAGACGACCATCTCTGTTGAAAAGTAGTGAAAAGGGGGTTCACATGATCAAGCCTGGAGTTCACCCATTTTCCTTGCTGGGGTACCACCATGGAAGCTCCTTCTAGAGGTTTGAATAATGGTTCAGTCAGGGCCCGTGAGACCAGTGGTACGTCACATATTGGCTTCACCACACTCAGTGGAGGCATGATTTCAATCAATGCCTATATGAAGCAAAGTGCAGCTAAGTTCTCCTCTAGAGTGTCATAACACAGAACCTTTCAAGGCCTGAACGAGGAGTAATTCCAACAGACAAAAGCATGTCAAGCTAAGTAAAGCCTGTATAGGATTGTAAGAGGATCTCAATGACCGTCTCAGGGATGCCTATACGAATATGGACTCCCGCATCATGACCAGAACTTGAGGATCCTGGTGTGTCATGTGGCCTTGTAATAGGTCTGGACTTACTGGAATTTCGCTTGGAGGTTCCAGAATCATCTTATTCATCATAGGAATTAGAGTCGACACGGTCTTCCACGGTCACCTTTGGCATTGCCTTTTTAGGAAAGTCAAAAACAGGAAAATATGTACATCAGACTAAAATTCTAAATTTCAGTCAGTGTATCCTGAACCGGAGCATTCTTGTCCTAGCATGTAAAAAATACCTCTGGACCTGGTAGTTCCAAGAAATGGCCATCAGATCTATGTAGGGTATCAGACAATCTGCGTCAACCCCGGGGATACGTCAGGACATGGTTGCCAATCCACCTTGTCCACAGTTATTCGCTCCAGCAAACAGCCATTGTATTCTGAGCCACTGGTTGTTCTTCTGTGCCCTGATCATTATGGGCTGGAATTCCAACAATACGTATCTGTGAGACCCATCTTGATAGATATAGGATACAGGTGCATTGACATTTGAGCAAATTTGGACCCACTCGTTCTTCAGCAAGCCTCCGAAGTGAAGAAGATCCTTGAAAATGACTCTTAATTCCATACAAATGAATGGAAATATTGTGCAACATGGTCCACACACTGCAACCAATCTTATGAAAACTGGAATTCGAGCTAATAATTGACCAATGAGGTTCTGTTCACTGGAAACTCAGAGATCTAATCGCTCTTTCAGCTACCAGGGTAAGGTGTAACTCCACTGATGGGGTCATAACCAGATCCTGGTGAAGAATCAGACATTTGACAAATAATAATAACTAAATATTACCTGTGGTAAAGTATTAAGAAAAAAAAAAGTGCACTGTAAAATTCTATAAGAAACCAGCGAAACAGCTTTAAAACAGGCTGAAGACAGCACTTATCCATGTCTGGAGACCCTGCAAATACTTACCAAATAAGTGTGGTATGTTTACTGTAATTTTCCCTTTATTTGAGGCACTTTCTGGCAATTGCCCTTATCCAAGATGGCTGCCACAACTTGTATTCCCACAATGCAAGTCATCTGTATTAGGCCCAATAAGGCACAAACTGCACACATGTGGGCCTATTCCGAGTGTGTTTGCTGTTTAGAGACCAGGGAGAGGATTCTGTCTGAAGCCTACATGGCCCCTAAACACTCAGGGAACCGGGAATAAATCACTGGGACCGAGGGGCAGCAAAATAGATAACAAAAGTGCCTGCAAGGAAGTTCAAAAGGCAACCAGGTGCAAAAAATCTAAGTTTAAAGGCACCACAGTCTAAAGGCCTCAAGGTATAAAAGTAACACAGTTTCCAAAATGTATCACAGTTTTTAAAATATATCAGTCTTCAAATGCACTGCAGTTTCCAATGACTTGCGGTATTAAATGAACAGTATTAAATGCAAATTTAAATGAAACAGTTTTAAATGCCACACAGCTTAAATGCTTCCTAGTAAAGCACAACCGCATAATGTACCACAATCTTAAAAACAAGGTACAGCTGTATAATGCACTAGTTTAACCCGTTAAGGACCAAACTTCTGGAATAAAAGGGAACCATGACATGTCAGACATGTCATGTGTCCTTCCTTAAGGGGTTAAATATATCAAAGCTTAAATGCATCACAGCATAAAAGCACAACTGCATAAAGTACTACAGTAAAACAGGCAAATAAAGTAATGAAGATAAAACATACATGTCCGTAAGTAAAGGGAGCAAATTGCTCACATCCTAAGGGCTGTAGGACAGGAAAAAGACTGAGGACCTTAGGGATGGAGCCTCCTTTTAAAACCTTGGTGGTTTTCCTGTCCTATTGGCTGTAGGGGAGGAGCTAACCCATGTGTATATGCTGCCATGATTAGCCAGGAAATATATAATGGAAAATTCCTTCCTACTTACCGTAATTTTCATTTCCTGATAATTATACATGGCAGCATTTACTCTTGGGTAGCTCCTCCCCTCACAGCAGAAAGGACAGGAAACAGAACTCTGAAACTGGTATATATAGATCCTCCCCCTACCCATCAGGCAGTCTTTGTAACTAGCTTCACCTCCTATAGTATATGGGTGGGACCGTAATGCTGCCATGTATAATTATCAGGAAATGAAAATTACGGTAAGTAGGAAGGAATTTTCCATTTTCCTGACCAATTCTACATGGCAGCATTTACTCTTGGGGAATACCCAAGCAATACATAGAGGGAGGGACAGAGTTCAAAAACAGCCAATAGCTATAAAACCATTATTGAGCTGTATAAATCGTAGAAGACTTTACAAAGCCAAACAAGAATCAATAGGAAATTGTCATAAAAATCTGCTCAGACAAGACAAATTTCCCTTAGAGGCTGCAAGGTCAGCAACCTCCTGGCATTCAATACCAGAAATATCCTGAATAGATATAGAGTCAGATAGGAATTAAGGCCATAAAAGCATAAACTAGAGAAGAAAAATGTTACTGATATAAAACCGAATTGATATCATCAAATCAAAACCTCAACAAAGGCATAACTTCCAGTGATCATACTGTAACACGCAGATAAATGTTGGATGAGAACGGAGACCCCATGCTATTAAACATGGGGAGAATAACATTGAGAATCTTACTACTTTCTGGATGTATTTAATAAAGACGATTCACACCGCTTCCTCTTGCCTTGTGAACTACTTACCTGAAGCAACAGGAACAAATCAATACCTGCCTGTCAGAAAGGGGCAGAGCCTAGTAGAGAAATAAGAGTCGGTCATTAAAACACTGCAACAATTACCCGATGTTGCTAAATTCAGATTCACAACCTCACACAGTGGACGAATTGATACAGCAATGATCAGCCACAGGAGATAAACTAATCACATTACTAGGCAAAAGGCAAGAAGAACCATATACAGATTAGTTGAGGAAAATACAGAAATATCGGTATGAACCATAGAATTTGTGGCAACTAATAATCAATAAGGAGGCTAACCATGTCAGTACCTATATTTGTAAAATAGTACAGGTTATGCCAAACAGTTTAATCACATTTACTAGAGACTGTTGTGCAACATAAGTAAGATATACATGGTAATAGAAAATATACACACACATATTAGGCAAGATACTGATGGGAAGGTGGTAACCAGAGGCACATTATACATTGTGGCAACAGACACACAATAAGCAGGGCAGTAGAAGATATTCAATTATCCCTAGGAGAACAACCACATACTTCCTCTTACCTTATCCTCAGACAGTGAAGAAGGACTTATGGCAGAGCCTATGGTGATAATAAGCAGCTTGTTATATCTGCAAGATCTCAACCCCAATCCAAACATATAATCCACAGGTTGGTCGCAATTACAGAACCTGTTTAGGGATTTCCACTATTGTTCAGGTAGCAGGTGAATTTTTACCTAAAATAGAAAACCTGGTAGGAAGGACTGGGGACTGGAAAGACCTTAAAATACGTGCAATCCACAGCATCAAAGTTACCTGAGCATATGAGCCTAAAATAATACCATTATTGCAGAAAGGAATTTATAATGTTCCCCTTCACAACAGGGGAATTGGTCAGAAGATTCTGATCATTAACACATTAAGAACCAGAAGCATGACACTCCTGACATATACGAAAGGGATTGCCAATCTTTCAGGACCCCAAGGGATAAAAGATAATAAAATTTATGCTTTAAGGAAATGAATTCAGATTTAAAGACTAAAAGGTTATGACCAGGTGAGAGAAAAAAACAATATTAACAGCTTTTAAATCAGGTAATGGCTTCAGCGTTACCTACTTGTGAGATCAATTATTAGCCCAATTTGTACTCTTGCAACTAGTATGATCTACTTAGCTGTGAATTAGTAATCAGCATATATCTAAAGGTAAAACACTGTCACCAATTAAAAAAAACATTCCCTATCTTGGACAGAGAGGAGAGGATACCTGGTAATAGAAAATCTATTGTCTCATGAATAATTACATAGATGTGCACCCACAAAAAAATATAAAAATAATTAACATTGATTCTGTGAAACAGTACCATGCTTCATTTTGGAAAATCAGGTCTCCTTCTCTCCTGGGAGAGGCACTCAGACAGGTTCAGTAACACCTGCACTCTACCTGAAGTGATAAAAATGTGTTAATTGCTTATCCTGAAACACCTGTGGGAGAAGGAATCTAATACAAAGCCAACAGCAGTATGTTCCCTTATTTACTTCATTTAAAAAATTGAAATAGAAAATCCACAGTAGGCAATAATTACTTATCCAGTTACTAGTGCATTAGTATTTGCTAGAACTGGGCAGTGCTACATTTCAGCGCAAAACAGACCTTAGATCATTCGTATATATTAAATCTACCAATGCCGTATATAAATTGGGGTTATATAATAATACCAACCTGCATACAGATTATATGAATCACATACATTGTGAGAGTTACTAACAGCACCTTATGCACAGATATATCAGTTACATATACGGAGTCTGTTTAAACAGAAATCATACATAGCCTACCTCTGCTATATACAGTGACCCTATGCCTGTACACATATTAAGATTATATGAATGAGCTAAATTGAGGCTGTGTTCTAACCGAACTTCATGCACATATTACACCAGTCACATATACTGAGGTTGCGACTCACAACCGACATAGAACCAGTATTAGCTTGGATTCATATAGCGGATGTGCCCTTTATCATTCACACATATTGTGCTTCCACTAATACATCAATCACATAGGGAACAGATACACTGAAGCAATGTCTCATATAGAGCATGTAGAGGACATATACTGAGGCTGAGTTTTCACAGCGACTTAGAGCATATAAAGAACACACACTGAGGCAGAGTCTTCAGATCAACTCATACACAGCCAATATAGTGGGTACAAATACTAAGGCTGTGTCCCCACAGCAACTCACACACAGAGCATCTTTATAGTAACTCACACAGAGCCTATAGTGGGTACATATACCTAGGCTGTGCTCGCACAGCAACTAACACATGGAGCAGGCATAGGCAACCCTCGGCACCCCAGCCATCCCGGACCACACCCTCCACGATGCTCTGCCAGCATTATGGGTGTAAGAGCACTATGGGGGATGTAGTCCACAACACCCGGAGCGCCGAAGGCCGCCTACCCCTGACAGAGCATATAGTGGATACATACACTGATGCCGTGCCTATACTGAGGCTGTGTACACACAGTAACTCATACATAGAGCATATAGTGGATACATATACTTAGGCTGTGTTCTAATAGTAACTCATACATAGAGCATATAGAGGATACATACACTGAGGCCGTGTTCTCATAGTAACTCATACATAGAGCATATAGCGGATACATACACTGAGGCCGTGTTCTCATAGTAACTCATACATAGAGCATATAGTGGATACATATACTTAGGCTGTGTTCTAATAGTAACTCATACATAGAGCATATAGAGGATACATACACTGAGGCCGTGTTCTCATAGTAACTCATACATAGAGCATATAGCGGATACATACACTGAGGCTGTGTTCTCATAGTAACTCCTATAGAGAGCATATAGTGGATAAATATACTGAGAGTGTCCTCACAGTAACTCATACATAGAGCATATAGTGGATAAATATACTGAGGCAGTGTCCTCACAGTAACTCATACATAGAGCATATAGTGGATAAATATACTGAGGCAGTGTCCTCACAGTAACTCATACATAGAGCATATAGAGGATACACTGTTCATACATTAGAGCATGTAGTGGAAACATACCGATGCTGTATCACCACCAGTTCATGTACAGATACTGAGGCCCGGTGGTCTCCTGTGCAGCATATTCTTCCAATGTCTGCAAAAGCCTGCTTATTTGTGATAATGCACAGATAACAGCAATCAATGCCACATACCTTGATAGAAACAAGTATGTGTGTGGCCTTGGAGCTAGGTTTTTCAAAACCTGTCATATACATATGTGTACTTCAAACAGACACCCAGGAAGGTTCTCTTACCTTGGATATTCCTCTGACCCCAGGCTGTGGAATTCCAGCAGACTTCGTACAGCCAGGATATCCATTATTAGCACTCTTTTTCATAGCGTCTCATTGCATTATCAGCACTCCTTTGCACAATGCCTCCTTGTATTATCAGCACTCTTTTTGCATTATCAGCACTACTTTGCCCAATGCATACTTGTATCATCAGCACTCTTTTGGGTACATATACCTGCACCAAACAATATAAACTTACCTAAAATGCTCACCACACAAATCTCCTAAATGTGACCTATTTGTTAGAAGGAAGCCTAAAATAAGCAGCTGGGAGGGACTGAAAGAACAGAGACCCAGGTGCCTATACTAGTTTTAATCCAAACTACTAATGCACTCACCTGAACCGTTGCAGGACTGAGTTTCAGCGGAAAAAATGGGGATTTGAACAACTGACAGCCTAAACTGTTTAAACTATAGGCTTCCATCTGTACCCCATATGCCATTCATCATCACCATACAAGGTGGAACACAAATAATAGGTATACCCCGGCAGTCACAACTCTGTTGGGCCTCATGTAAGCAGTGTACCGCTGTCAACCCTTCAGGGAGAGTTATGGGTTAGACTCCTGATTGCTGAAGGAGGTACCCAGGCTGGTAACTCCTACACATGTACCGTTTGCTGGGTCTTCAGGGATAAAGGCTTAGACTCAACTGGGCCTCATATATGCAGTGGACAACGGTCATTACTTCCAAGAGAGATAGGACAGACCCCTGGATGCTGAAGCAAGTACCCAGGCTGGAAACTCTTACCGGTATGCTGTTTGCTGGGCTTCATGTATACAGTAGATCACATACATCCCTTTAGGGGGTACCCAAGCTGGCCTGTTGCTGGTTCTTCAGGGATAAGAGGCTGAACCCTGGCATGCAGTGGACCATTTTCATCCCCTTAAGGGAGAGTTCGGGCCCAACCCCCGGTCACTAAAGGGGGTACCCAGGGTAGCAGCTTTTTCATCTTAGTGCGTATTGCTGGGTCTTCAGGGCTTAGAGGCTGAACCCTGGCATGGCTACAAAAATATAGCCTGGTGAGCATAAAAGAAAACCTTGGCCTGCATAAGCAGACTCCTTCCAAACTGCTTGTGAAGGACAGGAAAAAAGACTGCCTGATGGGTAGGGGGAGGATCTATATATACCAGTTTCAGAGTTCTGTTTCCTGTCCTTTCTGCTGTGAGGGGAGGAGCTACCCAAGAGTAAATGCTGCCATGTAGAATTGGTCAGGAAATATATATATATATATATATATATATATATATATACACACACACACATATATATACACACATACATACACTCTTTCTAAAATGTGCGTGTTTTGAAGCTTTAATTAGTGGTAGTACTACATAGAAGGACATTTCTATTTTTAGCTGAAGCAGTTCTTGTTTATTGATTAGTTTAAAGCATGGTGGTCCTTAAGGCCACACATCTGTCAGAGACTGAGTATTTCTCTAATTAAAAAACAGTCAGTCCACATTGTAATGTGTTGCAGTCTGATTGCCCTGAAAACCTTTGCGGTCCATCAAAATCTACCAGAATCAAGAAAGTTATAAGCACGTAACTACATTCCCTATATATAGCAATTATATAGAAACATAGAAACATAGAATGTGATGGCAGATAGTAACCATTCGGCCCACCTAGTCTGCCCAATTTTCTAAATACTTTAATTAGTCCCTGGTCTTATCTTATAGTTAGGATAGCCTTATGCCTATCCCACACATGCTTAAACACCTTTACTGTGTTAACCTCTACCACTTCAGCTGGAAAGCTATTCCATGCACCCACTACCCTCTCAGTAAAATAATACTTCCTGATATTGTTTTTAAACCTTTGCCCCTCTAATTTAAGACTATGTCCTCTTGTTGTGGTAGTTTTTCTTCTTTTAAATATAGTCTCCTCCTTTACTATGTTGATTCCCTTTTTGTATTTAAATGTTTCTATCATATCCCACCTGTCTCGTCTTTCCTCCAAACAATACATGTTAGGATCCTTTAACCTTTCCTTGTAAGTTGTATCCTGCAATCCATGAACCAGTTTAGTAGCCCTTCTCTGAACTCTCTCTAAAGTATCAATATCCTTCTGGAGATACGGTCTCCAGTACTGTGTGCAATACTCCAAGTGAGGTCTCACCAGTGTTCTGTACAATGGCATGAGCACTTCCCTCTTTCTACTGCTAATACCTCTCCCTATACAACCAAGCATTCTGCTAGCATATCCTGCTGCTCTATTACATTGTCTCCCCACCTTTAAGTCAACAGAAATAATCAACCCTAAATCCCTTTCCTCAGATGTTGAGGTTAGGACTCTATCAAATGTTCTGTACTCTGCCATTGAGTTTTTACGTCCAAGATGCATTATCTTGCACTTATCCACATTAAATGTCAGTTGCCACAACTCTGACCATTTTTCTAGTTTACCTAAATCATTTGCCATTTAGCTTATCCATCCTGGAACATCAACCCTGTTATATATCTTAGTATCATCAGCAAAAAGACATACCTTACCATCAAGACCTTCTGCAATATCACTAATAAAAATATTAAAGAGAATGGGTCCAAGTACAGATTCCTGAGGTAAACCACTGGTGACAAGCCCATCCTTCGAATATACTCCATTAACTACTACTACCTCTGTTGCCTGTCACTCAGACACTGCCTTACCATTCAACAATATCCATACTTAAAGATTGCAGTTTATTGATAAGCCTTCTATGTGCAACAGTGTCAAAAGCCTTACTGAAATCTAAGTAAGCAATGCCTACTGCACCACCCTAATCTATTATTTTAGTTACCCAATCAATAAAATAATTACGATTAGTTTGGCATCATCTTCCTGAAGTAAACCTATGTTGTCTCTGATCTTGAAATCCATGTGATTTTAGATGTTCAACAATCCTATCCTTTAACATGGTTTCCATTACTTTCCCCACTACTGAAGTAAGGTTTACTGGCCTAAAAATGCACTATATACACTAAATATGCAATATTAATACCCACAATGTAATTATACATTATTTTATTTGTTTTTTAGTGTAACGTGCACTCCTTCATTTTGAAGTACGCCATTTATGCACTTTCTTTGCCGTCCTACGAAGCTGGAAAAGTTGAGCTGGCCATACCAGGCACATCTTGGGAGCATCTTTGCTAGTGTAACCCATTCATTTATTAATTACGTGACCTTGTTAGTGAGGCTTTTGCTAAAAATATGCAATTTTCCTTCTGTGTTATCAAGGGAGAAGCAGAACTTCCATGTGGCCTGTACAAGAATTTGTAAAACATGTTTATACATGGCCTGCACACAATTCCTAAAAGGATGATACAAGTAGCAGCATTAGATAGAAATATGAATCAAGCTACTCAGAAAGGTAATTGAAGATGGTTAGTGATTTTTAAAACCATAGACCATTAAAGTTATGATCTCATATATTCCTAGTACCCTCAATACTCCACCCCTTCTCCATTCTGTTCTTCTCTGTAGTATTATATATTGAGCACTTTAGGCTCCTGTACCAGACATACACATTATATTTCTCATATTATACCATGCATACACATGGAAAGATAGATGAGGGTTTGTTTTAGACTCTTTGGAATTTCAATACAAAATGAAGACAATCCTATGTAAGGGATGGCTGGAAAGAGGTAAATGATAGATAGAGCAGTCATTCCTTGTAACGCCAATCGTCATTACCAAGGATGAACATGATGAAAAAGAAAACAATAAATATTGTCAAATTTAAAAAAAATACAACCAATTCTCTATTTTGTTTTTATGTGAAATGTGCTACAGTGTATCAATAATGACATTTTGTTCAGAATATAAAATTAGGTTTGAGAGACATTCTTAGAGTGATAAGGGTTAAGATCAGGGATAAGCAACCTTTGGCACTCCAGATGTTGTGGACTACATCCCTCATAATGCTCTTACACCCATAATGCTGGCAAAGCATCATGGGAGGTGTAGTCCAAAACATCTGGAGTGCCGAAGGTTGCCTATGCCTGGTATAGATACTCAATAGCAATGGAGCAATTTTTTTGGCAATAATTTCTGTATAGAAATGAAATAAAATCTGCTTGTTGCCCCCTTTCCAAAAATTTGAAATTGGACCTAATCCAGACAGTCATACAAGCGCTTTTCTTAAATTTAAATGTTCTAACCTCATCTATGTCTAGAACTTCACTTGACAGACAGTTAAAAGAAACCTCAAACAGTGTATCCATACATATTTCTGCATTGTACCTGCTATAGGTATGTAATCAGCATGCTATAGGTACATAAATCCCAATCCATCAGTAATTGGCATATGAAATCCATGTCTCCAGATTACTAATGACACTCACAAAGGTTATCTATGGTAACTACCAGTGAAGTTGTTAATTGACCATAATTTGATGGTGTGCACATACACATCTAAATTGCATATATTTCAGCAGGTAGAAGAATTAACCAGCCTGCAAAACAAGCAGTCAGAGGGGATCTCTCTTGTGTAGATAATGTGACAGCTGGATCCAGCATTTAAACATATGTTGTATTCCCTTGGCAATTAGCACAAAACCAAAATTATTCAATGTGTACATATATTTAATTATTTACTGTGAATGTGTACTGACGGGTATTTATTGAGCAGTATGCTGCCAACTATGAAAGCAAACTAAGAAAAAAAGCTCTTCTTTGCTCAAAAATATAAAATTAAAAAATAAATAAATAAATACATGCGCACGAAAAAACTGTAACCCAGGACAAATTACACAGAACAATTTAAAAATTAAGGTCCCAACATCATTAGCTGGAATAAGCACGAGCTGTTAATTTTATGTTGATCATAAGTACTTCCTAATAAAAAGATAGATGACTGTGGCTAAAATAGGGTAAATGGCTTACTAACTTAAATTCTTCGTTTTAAGTTCCTATGATGTGCCTTTGCCATGCATGAGTCCGACTAGAATGCTTCCTGAGAAAATCTTTTACAGCTGCAGTGTCACAGTGTAACGCATAAAAATGGTCTTTATAAGCCAAGCCTCATTACCTGATATAGGGGAGAATGTATGACTAATATGAGTGTTTCAGCTACATTTTAATACAGCTAATTAGTAATTTAAGTAAATTAAACATCGCAGGCTTTAATTTAAGCCATGTTACTTTCTGCTGCTGTAATAAATACTTAATAAAACATAGTTCTATAAACATATTTCATATTTCTGTTTATTATTTACTGATAAGGAAGACCTAAAATTGCTACAGTATTCATGGATTTTTATGGCAATTTATGTGTTAACCAAGTAAAATTATTAAAGTGTGCGCCATGTAAATCAAGAAAAATATAAATAAAATGAAACACAAAACAATTACTGTAAAATATTCAAGTTTAATCTTTAGATGAGATACCAACTGGCAGCTAAAATAAGCTCTACATGATTGCTACAGATAAACAGATAAATAACAAGAAAAAAAAGAAACACTCATAGTGTAATTTGAAACACAAGAGAACAAGAGAACACATATGAGTGAGCAGTGGTAAAGCTCTATAGTATGGGCATGTGAGTGCCTCACTGGGCTTGGGTATGGTTCAGATTATTAATAGTCGTACCAATCTTTTTGCAGTATAAATAATACTTTTTAAAAAAACTGCTATAAACAATTTAAAACAAAAACAAAAATGAGGTGCCAAATGCCACATATTACATTGCTCAACAATGGTGGTACTACATATAACAATCTAATTTCTGGCAAACCCTCACACAGTTTATGCACAAATATGTGGGCTAGGATTTAAATGGACAACAACCTGCATGCATACAGATGTTTTACAATTTGAAACTCATCAGCACAACTCTGTCATCTTCTATACAAGTACAATGTAAAACTACATCTCAAAAAATACTGTTAGAGCATTACGGCAGGTCAAGTAATCTTGATCTCACAAAACCTTTTTTTGTACTATTAGTTATCCTCACTCACAATTAAGACTCTTCCACCATATACTACAAGGTTGCCAGTAAAGATCAAAAGTTTCCTTGATAATAACAATGGTGAAGTCTCCCCTGCATGACGTCATGACTTGCTCTTTACATAAATTATGTAACTCTGATTAAGCCTCCATTAATGCTCTATTTACAATTATAGGAAGTAAAAATGCAATGTCACACCTCGAGGCTATAAGCAGCTTAACAGCATCTTAATCTCTCAATGAACATACATTTATAAATGTGCGCATGCTGGAGTCATGGTTTTGTTGGACTTATTAATATCCCCTATTACAATAATATGAACTCAAGGTCACTGATTATGTTTGTTGTCATTGCTCTAGCATTGACTCGATTGCATTATTATACTTGTCCAATATTGAAATTGTTATTAAAATGTCTCTACTTGAGTGTAATCTGAACAGCCGATAGATGTACTTTTTCTGTCCCTTGTTCTATTTAATATTAAATAAAGTACTAAAAAATTTTAACTCTGGAACCGTTTTTTCCATTTTCAATGTTACATGCCAATACCCATAATTAATAATGATTTAAAATTATTTTACAAATACATTCTGCCTTATTCAATCCAATTTTACCTTCTTTAATTCATCCTGACCAATAAGTTATTATGGAGAAGGCAGGGTTGAATTTGCTATAAGGCCACCAATGACACGTCCTCAAGTTGGAATGGCCATTAGGGAGAGCGAAGATCTCCCTTAACGGTGTTCAATCAGAATCAGTGACCCATCGCATTCTGTTTTCCCCAGCACTTGGCAATCTCAAGAGCTCTGACTTCTCTGTAATACAGGGTGCTAGTGCCTGCCCCTCTCCGCTCCCTCCCTCCTCCATCCATTTCTCTCTGCTGTTAGCACTGGATGTATATCTTGGAAATCTCCGGAGCTCCGGCTACACTGTAACAAAGACTGATCCTCAATGATCACTCCCTGCTATTAGCACTGGATGTATAGTGGGGTCCTAAGTCTGCCTGCACCTGCCCAACTCAGCACCGGATCCTAACTCTGGTCCACTCCTCCCTGGCTTAAAGTAAGCATCAGGGATTGGGAATACAATTTAGGTTTTGTTTTGTTTTTATCAAATTTTTGTTTAAGCAGCCCACAACCACTATCCTCTCCCAATACAACCACTATCCCACCATTACAGCTCCTATTCTCTGTTCTGTAGCATCTATCCCTCTAACCCAGCCTTTATCCTCACACTACAGCCTCAGTCCCCCTACCACTGCTACTGTCCCCCCACCACAGCTCCTATTTCTTAACTTTAGCCCCTATATCCCCTTTTCCCCAACCACAGCCCCTCATCCCCCTCAACACACAAACAACCACTGTCTTCTCCAACACACACAACTCTATCACCTCAAAATGTACACAACAGCTATCCTCGCCACACATACACTATAGTGTTATACAAAAAGGTGCTCTATCCAATAATCAAACAAGTGATGGGTGGAGAAAAAGTACTTAACTTAGTACGACAAAAAACAGCTTCCCAAGAGGCCTTCCCTTGTAGTGCCTCTAATATGGCAGGTAATGTATACAAAAACTGCGATACAGCTAAATTCTAGAAAACAAAAAATAAACAATACATAGTGATGTACAGTTATAAATATGAAACATGGCAGTTATTGGTTACACTCACAAGATGTGAATTCAAGAATCTCCTTGAAGCCCAAAATAGGGCTGCAGTGGGACCTATGAGGAGAGCTTGTTTCCTTCATAACCAATTAGATCGGTATACAATCAAACTCACCTGGAGGATTCTTCAATCAACTTCTCTGGATTAGCAGGGATGGGATTATGCATGTTTGATTTCTATTCATTGCTGCTTATTGATATCTCTGAAGAAGTCCATTTGTATTGGACGAAACGCGTTTGATATTTTTAATTATCAGTTTATTATATTTTGTTTATAATACTTTTTTGTATTAGGCGATTTGTGCCTAATAAAAGATATTTAATTTTCATCTGATCCCTGACTCCGTCCATGTTCCTGTGACTGCTGAGTATCCAGCTTGATCCAGTGTGGGGAGTGGACCACTGCAGCCCTATTTTGGGCTTCAAGGCGCTTCTTGAATTCACATCTTGTAAGTGTAACCAATAACTTCCATGTTTCATATTTATAACTGTGCATCACTATGTATTGTTTATTTTTTGTTTTCTATAAATTAGCTGCATCCCAGTTTTTATATACATTACCACACATATACTACAGACCTGATCCCCTCCACACATTCTCTACAACCTAAATTTCCTCATACACACAGAAGCCCCATTTTTCATCCCAAACATACCCTACAACCCGTATCCTTCCCAAAACACACACAACAGACAATATGTCACTTAGCACACACTACAACCCATATCTATGTACAGCCCCTATTTACATGCCCACACACAGACCACATCACAAACAGCCCAATACACACACACAACCCACAACCACACAAGCAGCATCTCCCTCACTATACAACCTCACAAACAGCATCCTCACGCACACAAACCCAAGAAACACGCAACACCATATGTAGCTTACACTCATAAATGCAACATAACAAGCAGCACCCACACGCATTAAACAAGTAGCATCTCGACAAACATACAACCAAACAAGCAGCCTCCACACACATACATAGACCATGGCATTAATGTTTGTATACATTTGTATGTGTGTCTGTATTTAAGTGTTAGTGATATAGGCTTGTAATCAAATAGACTCATAATATAGCTAATTCTGCAAACTGTAGGGATAATTATTGGACAAATTATAAAAAATGTGACTCTTTGGTATAAACTGTATGACTTATTCATGATGTTGGATGTACTTCTACAGGAGAGCAGCAAATCAATCTTTTTGCAGATCAGTCACCTGGCAACATATCAATGTCATTTTTACTTCATTGCACAAACGTACTCACATATGAAAATATAATTTAAAAAATAAAAAGTGAGCCTTTAAATTGGAACTGTCACTTACTTACTTCACATAAAACTAAGGACACCGGTATTTTTATTTCCTTTTTTGGCCTTCTAAACAAGGCCAGCAAATTATATGACATTGTTACTGAGGACAAGCTTGGCCATAAATTTGATCTGGCCTTTACAAACTTTAAAATACATTTTGTTACATTTCATTATATAACCATTTCCCTTTACAAAGTTCTTGGACAAATTGGACCATGCAAGCTGAACGATTTCCATGTACAAGGTCTTATAGTTTGCAATTTATTAGACCAATTCTTCTCAGGAGAAGCTTTCCATTAAATACATGTACCCTCCATACTAAATTGTCACTCATCACGTCTTGAGAGAATGGTCAAGACTATCTGGTTTACAAAGATTTGACACGTCATACAACATCTGCAAAATCTATCTGAATACCTCCCACCTTAACTTCTATGTTGCTACTGCTATCAGGCAATCAGGTATCTCGGACAGACATTAAACTCTGGTTTGCCTTACTAAAGAAAGAAAACTGCCCATATTTTCTAAACCAGGTAATAACCTACCCTCACAAATGTGCATTGGCAAGATAACTCATACAGGCTATACGGGACTATGACTGCCCTGTTCTCAATACATGATTCATAAGGGTCCTCCAATGCATGTCTTTATAATATAGAAGACCATTTCTCTAAGATATCCACTCCATGAGTAGTCCTACTACTAAGAACGTGTTCTGCTACAGATTTTTACTTTGAACTCCAGATGATAGAGTCTTACTGGCCTTTGGACACCAACTAGGATGAGACAGAAAAAAAAGTTCTGTTCAGAACCTAAATGAGACATATGAGATTTATTTGTGGTTCAATCTGCTAATGTTCTAAACTAAGAATTTTCTGGATTTGGGATATGTGCCGACTTTTGTACTTGAAACCTAGGAAAATATAAATAAAATCTTTCCGGCAGAACACTTTTTAAGTAAAAATAAATGAAATATCTGACTCTAAAAATGTTGAGCCATTGCCTGCTGTCTATCATTGGTACTGTTTCTAAACCTTTGCCCACAGGGCAGCTCCTATCTAAGTTTGTTTTGCTCCAGTTTGGCGACTGCTTGACCTGCTGTGAGTGACAATCTGATTTCATGCTTATATATAGCATAGCTCTGTCACTCACTGCACCACAGTCTGTTTCTAATTCGTGGCATTGTTACACATATAATAATACCACATAATATGCACATACAATATTTGCAAAATTATATTACACAAAACGTAAAATGTCAATGTTTTAATAAACACACAAGAAATGTATAGGGCAATCTTCGTTAATTGTTAAAATGTTATTTAATTAATATTACTAGGTTGTTGCATGTCTTGGTCACAAGTCATTACGCATAGTGGATAGTGGGAACCGCACTCAATCCCAACGGCTAAGGGTGCTCCGGATCAGGACCAGCAATCCCAGGATAATGTACAAAAAAGAGAAGACCACAGGCACTTCAAATTAAAGCCGTATGCAGATTTATTGGGAAAAAAATGCAACGCCAAGCAACGTTTCGACCAACAGAGGTCTTTTTCAAGCTGGAAAAAGACCTCTGTTGGTTGAAACGTTGCTTGGGGTTGCATTTTTTTCCCAATAAATCTGCATACGGCTTTATTTGGAGTGCCTGTGGTCTTCTCTTTTTTGGTCACAAGTCATAACCAAAGCTTAACTACACATCTCATTACTGGCTTATTAAATGGAAACTGTCACTTCAGAAGATTTTTAATATTATGTTTATTTATCACTATATTCAACATGTATCTGTGAGGTGTGCAAAATAAAATACAATTTTTATTTTTAATCCTGCAACTGGGTCAGACTATCTTAGCTCCAGCTTCCTTTTTGACATATGTTCTGACGTTTGCACCAAGCATTTAGCTTAAAGCATTCAGAAAACAGGAGAAAGCAAACAGTGTTTCTATTTTTGCTCTTCATTTACAATCTTTGCCTTATCTAATGTTGATTTGGATGTGTGACAAAATCCCTATTTTTGCTCTCCTTTTGCTGTGCTCATTCCCTGTCCAGGAAACTGGTATACATTTTGTCTCTACTTCCCTCCCATTCGGTATTAAAAAGTACTGAACACCGACTACCCCTGTCTCATTAAGTACAAAGTGACCGCAAGAATTAAATGCTCTTTCTGTGTGACCAAACGCCATGTGGTGGAGAAAACGGCGGCCATCTTGTTTCACGAAAGCAGGCAGCGGGACTTGGTGGCCGAGTGTCTAGAACTCTGAGGGGGACACTCGACTGCATGCTCACATGGACCTCATGAACAAACGCTACCAATGAGTCAGGGGAACAGTATCTATTTTTGTGCATTTTGGAACTCCTGAATATGACTGATCGCTACCTCTGAAACTGTGGAACTATTTTGGGCAGGAGCCTTGTGAGCGGTCGGTCAAAACTTCACACCGGTGGCGATTCGGCTGTGTTCGTGGGATCTGAGCGCTATTTGGACAACTTGGGCTCTGAGATTCAGGCTATCCGGAGATGTAAGAACTATAGGGATTTCTCTATGAGAAATATGCATTTTTGTATGTTTTGTATAATGTCATTTTTTTGTCTTGTCCTGGTGATATGGCATTTTGGGACATTTTGTGGGTGTATTGTTGCGAGTGTCAGGGGTGTACTTTCTGTGTGCTTGAATTGTGTAAAAGCTGGCCATTGAGCCTGAATTAAACACATTGATTTACTCCTTCATGAAGTCTAGGCTCATGTTTGGGGAACCGGGAGCTCTATTCACAACTAGCATCACTACTGCGCTTGGGACTTGGGAGATTCTGCACGGATGTACTCAGCTAGAGTACTGGGATCCGTTACAGGATGTTTTATTCAATGGTGTAAGTTCCCCTTTAATTTGTCACATACCCATGAAGGTTTGGGCATGGTGAGTTGCAGAGTTGTATCCATCTAGAACACATTCAAGGACATGCAGTGTTGTGTATACATATGTTGCCTAGATAGAATCTGGAAACCTCAATCACTGCTTGCCCACACTGTTTTTTGAAATACATTAGGGATTAGATATGAAACTTTCTCAATCACATTTAGTGCGTCCATTTTGGTTGCTTTGCTATTTGCACCTATGTAAGTATGTTTCCATAATAATTCAACACTAGGCCTGTCCTCTTAAATATTAATGTGGCATACCCAGTTTTTGTTTGTTTACTTAGAATTGTTACTCTCTCAATGCATGTAAGACAGGCACAACATGGCACAGGTTATTTTTGAGGAAATTTACTGCCACACTCATAGTGGTATATTTTTCAAGACTTTTGCAAAGATAGAAAACAACGAGATTCTGCTTTAAACATAAGAAAATAGATCATGCTCAAAAAACCTCTGGTAATTGTAAACATTTCTAAAAACGATGCCATCGCTTTTATACATCTAGCGATTATATTTACCATATGGGACAGCAAAAGCACCGATGGATCAATCGCATCCTAAAACATGTATCACTTCTGCTGATCCCAATATAATGTTCCCTGAGGGCATCGTTAAGTGCTTAGTTGTTTCATTGCTTTTGAACTGTCTCCCTGGCTCAGTTTATTATGAATCACACATTTAAACTTTATTGTAATTTGGTCTGGTCTAACAGTTCCTGCTGATACAGCTTTCAATATTGAAGTGAAACCACATAATGGAAGAAACAGATTTATGTTTAAGTTTACATGAGAAGTCACATTTTGACTGTTATTAGCTGAGGCAGTGACTACTCAATTAATAACGAGTTCTATTTATGAAAAAAGAAACATACATGAAACATAGCCTGTAAGGATCTGATTCATCATTTATCCCTAGAATAACAAAAGAACACAGCTCTATTAATATTTCTAGCATTCAGCATGTACTGCTGATTTCTAATAATATTCCCTTTGGTTTTTGTAAAGTTTAAGAAAAAACTCATGATCTTGATAAAAGTACTAGTTAATATACATCATTTTGAGGTATTTTTTTTTTACTCTTTGTCTTTTCAAGCAAGCAAACTTTAACTCAAGTAAACGTGAGCTGCTGATCAAAAAGATTTAAAGGGACACTTTTGTGCCAACTTAATGTAGTGGTTCTAGTGGCAAACAGACTGTCCTTGCAGTCTAAGAAAAGGCAGTGCTTACATTGCTGCCTAACATCTTCTCTAGTGTATGCCACTCAAAAGGCCCACTTTAGTCAGACAATCCTGAATTCAGGGTCCTGTCCTGCCATCTCTCTTTAGTTCCCTGGTGACCTTGGGCAGCACTAAGACCATGCAGGGAGCTCTGTCGGTGGCACCCTAGGGGCCCCACCCACTTTGTCTTGATTTTCCATTTCTAGTTGTTGGAAGGTATGCTCTAGTAGCTGTCACTCAAACAGCCAGTAAAGAGGCTTTCTGGTTGCGGTCCTGTTAATATTACAGGGTGGAATCTCAGCATCTCCAAGGTCTGCATGTAGCAAGTGATCACTGCACTAAATTGGCATGAGAAACTGGCATACCAATGGAAATAATGTAAGTAAAACTTTTTATTTTATAACTTTTGGGGGCCCCAGATAGCTAACAAGCTAGTATAATACTCGCATTAGGACAACATGTTTGTATTCCTACTGCCTAACTGAGAAGGACTCTTCAGGGTGGAGTTCCGTATATATTGCTTATATGATAAAAGTGGGTATATTGATTTTTCATCCCAAACAGGCATGGCAACATTTCCATCTCAGAGTCTATAACAATCATTGACTCAGTCCACCACCGGGTCGAAATATTTCCATGTTTGGAATGGAATAAAGACAACAGTCATGGTACATTCTGGTTCTGCAGAGTTTTCTTTATTGCCTTAATTTACATGCTGTGTGAACAATTTACATGCTGCATGAATATAAGATGGGGACCTTCAGTTTGGCCTTCTTATCCATTGGTCTATAATCAAGTGCTGGCCTCCCCATTATGTTGTAGAAGGAGCTGGTTGCTGGTCCAAAGGACAGATGTAAACCTGTTGGATCATACTGGTAATGTGTGGTGAGAGCTTGGATTAGTCCAATCATTTACTCATACAAATAAAATAGTTTTTCATAAATATAATATTTTATTAAATATATTAACTGTGTTGGAATTTCACTGAAATTTAAACAAAGTCAAAAGATATCATAAGACAACATGGGAATACTTTGTTTTATGCAATTTTCTTATGATTGATATAACTTGATATAACTGCCAGATTTTGTCAATTCTCCCACTAGTGATGGCTGTGGGGAAAAAAGTATTGTCTCGCTGATAAAAAGTCAATATCTATAAAGGTTCTCGTGGTCTTTGTGGATCCTTCATAGACATCAGGTTGTAAACATGCATGAGAATACAGCATTGGTGTGAGCTGCTAGCAATCGATTGAAATGCCAGAAGCTGAAGAAAGAAAATGTCAGTGCCTATTGGGGGACAACATCAGGTAAGTATATCTCACCTACACTGGAACCCTGGGCCACTGCACACCAAGTGGCAAAGTAGAGTTTATTGAATAAACAAAAAAAAAATCTCTGCTTTGTATAGTGCTGAAAGAAATACTGTGCAGCAAGAATTGACACTGGCGTTTACCACACAGCACTGAACATGCAAAGAAGAGACACAGGAGAAGGTTTGTCAAAGTGTTCTGCTCTAAAAAGTCTTCTAAAGTACCAATCACATTGGGAACCAGTGGACCCAACAGGCAAATTCTATTGGTGACTCCTCCTCTTTTAGATTGTCACACCATGTTTTTGAACAGAGCACATTGGCAAATCACCCCCCCCCCCCCCCCTCCCCCCTAACATATGTCTCAGGAACACCACAGGAATCACAAACCAAAATTACTGACTATAGCTTAGATGGCAAAAAGTCACAAAATGTCACTGCTGCCTCTAATTCTAGTCAAAGTATTTGAAAAATACTGTGCCTTCTTTATATTAATGCTTGGTTTGAGTATTCAAGCCATTGGTAAAAATTAACATTTAGCAGCTGGCCCATAATATCAATCAGGGCTATAATGTGTCAGGATTGGACAGGGGACGCTGGAAAAATGAATGGACATCACACAACTGTACATCTATGTGAAGGAAGGAGCTGATTGGCCAAGATAAAATCAGTTCCGTTCTTCCCTCGTTTCCAGTCATTAATCAATGTAACACTTTAACAAAAGTTGATCAAATCCAAGTCATCATTCATTTTATTTTTTGTTCATTTTGTTGGTGAATTCTTTTTTCCTTATTTGGAAAAAATCAACAAGCTCCTAAACATTTTGACAGATCTTGATTTGTCTGGAAATTATTGCACATGACCAATAATTAGCAAAAAGCTTTTGTCTGAACCTGTTTTAATGCATGCAATGAGCTAACCTATATCTGTAATTCCACAAAAGAGGCCCAAAAGTTTTGAAAAAAAGTTGACAGCAGGTGGGTTAAAATAGAGATCGCTACTTCACAACCGAACCTACTGATAAATAAATCATACATAAGAGACCTAAAACCCCCTGCGTTGGGTTTATTTCAACTGAGAGATAGCACAACAATCATCAAGTGTTCCAACGTGGAGTTTTCAATGCATTATTTATCAGGCTACATAATGCCCACTCATTATTACACTATCCGCCTGCCTATTTGCTTCACAAAAATAGAGGTAGCATTGTAAACAGTATTTATTTTCTATCCATTTCAAATGGGAATAAGCAAAGCGTTAACAGTGTTATGCAGATTCCTGTGAGTTTTTCTTTTCCCTATTAAAATACAATATCTTCTCCAGAGAGTAATAAGAGAATGTATTCATTTATCCATTGTATTTTCCATTTCATTTCCATGATAAGCACTAAGTATGCTTATATAAATGGTTAAATCAGAATATAAATAGTAATGGTTCTACCACCTGGAGTTCGATAGACACCTCATTGCCGCTATCAATCATGCAGGACTGATGGAATTCTTCATTTTTATATACTAGTCAAATGTCTATCACATGGACAATTTGGCCTAAAAGGGGATTCGTTATGATTGGGAATACAGATCTGTATCCTAAAAAGTAGCAGCCAATAAAAAGTTGAGTGGTTCCTATGCAGATGGATTATCAGATTTCCTGCTAATGTTCTGAATTTTATAATTAACTTAAGTGCACCTCACTATAACAATTTGATACAATATTCTTTGCTACATATAGGTTATATTGACGTAATCTTTTTATTGTTGTTGCAAAATAAAAAATAAATTACACACCTAGTGCAATATAAACATCTCAGTTTTTTCAGGAACTTTTTAAGCTATAGAATGCCATGAATGGAGAGTTGGTTATTCACATTGTCACATGAGAACCAGCTTGACCATGTGTTGAAGAGTATTATCTAAATGTATTCTTCGTCATGAATTTAGAATTTCATTGGTGAAATAGATAGCTATAATTAGTGTGATACCTATTAGAGACCAGCTGATCAAAACTATTATTAACTGCTCCCCTATTTTGAAATACAAAGGCAATTGCTGCTATTTTGTTTTTTTGGTTTTACTTAACATGCATTTTGTTTACCCATGCCGTATCCAAAATGAATGCTTTCACATTATCCCTTACTTTTAACTCCTAGATCCAGAATTGGACTTTAAATTTGAAATTTACTTGAATTTACTAGGATTCTCACTTCAGTGAAAAACCTTGAGAGTATTTAAAGGGATACTATGGGCATCAGACAACTTCAGCTTAATGAAGCAGTTCTGGTGTGTAGATCATGCCCCTGCTCTTCCACTTAGGAGTTAAATCACGTTTGCTTACATTTATGCAGCCCTATCCACACCACCCTTGGCTGTGACTCACAAGGCCTCCATGAAAAAATTGTTTAATTTTCAGTCAGATCTTAACTTGCTTTACCAGTTTTTATCTCCTGCTCTGTAATTTGAACACAGAAAGAAGGCTCTTGCAGGGTCTATAATGCTATTAAAAGAGCAGGAGATAAGAAATTCTAAATTAAACATAATATGCAATAAAGGAAGTTTAAACATTAGATTACTCTTTACAGGAAGTATTTAGGAAAGCTGTGCAAGTCGCATGCAAGGAGGTATGGCTAAGATTGCATAGACAAAGTGATTTCACTTCTAAATGGCAGAGAATTGAGCGCTGAGACTGCAAGCACATGGTTTATATACCAAAACAGCTTAATTGAGCTGAGGTTGTTTTGGTGCCTATAGTATCCCTTTACATTTATACAAACGTTTACACTTATAAGTTTCATAAGAGCATTGTCATGTTCAGCATGATTTGCATTGTAATTTTCTTTAATGACCATGCAGTGCCTCAAAGGAGGATGTTCAGTCATGAATACTTACAGGGTTATTTGATGAAGTGAGAAGTCAAAGTAAATTTCTGATTTAAGGTTAATAATAGCCAACATAGAAAAATGCTGTAAGCAGTGGTGACTCTAGGGCAAGTACAAAATGGGACACACAAAAGATACCATAATTGGGGGCACTAATAATTTCCACCATTAAATCATATAAGTAGTTCTCCCTTGCAGGGGGGATAGAGGTTGTAGTGGGTCCAGGGGAGGATTAGGTGCTGTAATGGGTGCATGGGAGGTATATGGGCTGTAGTGCATATAGGAGAGGGATAAAGGCTGTAGTGGGTGCAAGGGAGGAGTAGGGGCTGTAATGGGTGCAGATTGTATTAGCAGCTATAGTGGTGTGCAGGGGAGGAATGGGGGCTCTAGTGGGTGCAGGGAAGGGTGAGAGACAATATTGTGTGCAGGGGCATATGGGCTATAGTGATTGGGATGGGGTAAAAGGAGCTGGAGTAGGTTCAGGGGGTAAAAATGGGCTGTAGTAGGTGTAGTGGGAAATAGGTACTTCAGTGGTTGCAGAGTAGGGTTACAGACTGTAGTGGGTACAGGATGTAATTGAGGATGTAGTAGGTAGATGTGGTAATAGGGGCTTTAGCGGGTGCATGGAGGGATTGTGGCTATTGTGGGTGTAGAGGACAGATATGGGCTGTAGTAGGTACAGGGAAGTTAGGGGTTGTTGTGGGTACAGGGGTTAATAGGGGCTAAAGTGGGTGCTGGGGGAAAGGAACTGTAGTGAGTGCTGGGGGGATAGGAGCTGTAGTGAGTGCAGGTGTTAAGAGGGTCTGTAGAGGATGCAGGGGTTAATATGGTCTGTAGTAGATGCAGGGGGTAAGAAGGTCTGTAGTTGTTGCAGGCAAGGCATAATGATAAAGTGGGTTCAGGGAGCAAAGGGGCTGCAGTCGGAATAGGGTCTTTAGTGGGTGCAAGGGATAGTGTGTGAAGGGGCTGTAGTGGGTGGATAGGGTATAAGGAGCTGTAGTGTTTGCAGGAGGTAATAGGGCTGTATTGGGTGGAAAGTGTAATAGTGGCTGTAGTGGGTGCAAGGGTTAATAGGAGCCGCTCTGGGTGTAGGGACTCTTCTGGGTAAAGGAAGGATAAGGGTTGTGGTGGAAGATAGGAGCAGACATAGGAGGGTGGGGCAGTAGTGAAGGGATTATTTAATACATTTGAAAAAAATCCAATAAAAACTCATTTAATTCCCCCATCTCTGAACCTTACCTTTAGCCAGGGAGTGGAGAATCCTTATCCCTGGTGATCTGGTGGGAGAGAACAGTGGGTGCAAACAGCTTCTTCTGACTGGCGCTGGGGTGTGTATAAGAGCATTGCTGCGATCTCTATGTCAGCCATGCCTCTCATTTGGCTACTTTGGCCTGTTATTTTTTATTTACAAAACTAGAATTGTAGAGAATTGACAAAGGGAATTGCAAGTTTTAGTAAATAAAGACTTCCATTACAGCTATTATTAAAACTAGACTATTTTGGCGTAAGAATTGACAATTTCTTTTTCAGTTTATCCCAATTCCCAGCTTAGTGAACAAACCTAGAAATGTTTAATAAAATATGGCATGGGAAAGTTCATATTGTGCTTATTAGAATCTAAGTAATAAGAATCGTACTGTAAAATAATTATATTAATATCCAGGCTATACATTTCTATTCTTCAGATATATTCCTCATTATTGCAAAAACATATTATTTCTTTTATTGGCTCAGGGTTGCCTCTGCCAAGTTAAGAAACCTGGTATCTGGTGAGAAATATAATTGAAAGACTGAAGGATATCTTTAATTTCAGACACCTTTACTCCAAGCCCACGCAATAATTTATTTCCTTTACACGTAACTATATTATTTGACAGACAGCGACACTGTCCTCATTTTCCTGCAAGCTTTTTCTCTCTGCGGCACAGTAGGAAGAAACTTGAAAGGCTCCAGTGCGGTTTTATTTATAGGTTCTCCCTCCCCCCCCCCCCCCCCCCACCTTACGTAACCTACAGTTTTACTGAAGGTTAAAATGTCTCCGCAAAAGAATAATAAAAATGTGTGAGCGTTTGAAGTGTTTTAACGACTGTGGCATTTCTAATAACAAAGAGGTTAATCTTTCAGAAGCTGAGGGGCCTGCAGCACATTGCTCTGAGGTGTTTTGAAGATCCCTCATGGCCCCAGTGGGTTTAATAAAGGAGGACTAGGGATTCTGCTTTCCGCTCGGAAACGGAGGACTCATAGTGCTGAAATGAGTCTGGTGAAGTACACGTTTGAAATGTAGAAGACTGACAGAACACATTTGACACTGGCAGACTAATGCAGGCCCTGATTATTACAAAAGCTTACGTCTAAAGTGGCTTTGAATGTCCATCGGCACACACACTTTAGGGCTATCTTACCCGTGTAATATAAATGTTAAACGCGTTTTCAATAATAAACGGACACGTTTGTCAGCCACACAATTGTATATGTAAGAGAAATGTTATAGGCAGCATTTTATGTTAGGAAATAGAAGATTTGTCTAGTAAGCAATAAACAAAACAAAGTCCCAAACCCATAATATTTTTTCTTAAAATTTACACACAAATAAACTAACAGGTTTGTTATGTAAATTGAGGCAATTTACAATTTTGAAGATCCATAGGAAATTGATTCCATAGTTTGCATGGTAACTAAATTTGTGAATATTGGGTAAACTTACCAGACCACTGGAGCACAGCTAAAGGATCTTGGCGGTGCATTTTCCTATAGTTATTCCTGTAAATTAACGTGAAAAAAAAATATATACATTTTTTTTTACCCTACAACCCTCTCAACTGACATGTCCAGGACGACTCAGCTTACCTTTTTGCAGACCTACCATTGGACTCATGGGGCTGCTTCTTGGGCCTTGATGTTGAAGAGTGGTATGGAGCAGGAGCAAGCAGTGAGAGAGGTGGTATCATTGCACTCTGATATTATGTGTCTGGGCCAGTGATTTTGGAGATAAACATGGGCAGGAATGTTTTGAGGCAGAGCCGCACAGTGGATTTGATTCATGCATGCAAGCATGGCTTGGCAGGGTGTGTCGCCTTGTTCTCAAATCTGGTTTTAATCTGAAGTTATTTCTCATCCACTTCCTAATGTTAAGGCGATGGAGCGTGGTTGTCATCAGTTCAACATGAGGATATCGCTATTCAAGAGGAGATAAGGTGGCTTGGTGATTTGTCATGTTGAGCTGGAGGGTGACAATTGAAATGTCATGCGGGAGGATGTAGTTGACCTCAATCCCATTGGGTTGGACATTTTTAGGGGCAGGGTGGAGCAAGAAGGCAGTGAATATGGATGCTGTTATTGTAGGTTGGGAGGTAACAAGTGAAAATGGAAACCTAGAGAGAAAATAGGTAAATTAGACCAGTGACATGGGCAAAGTTAGGCAAGTTAACTGGAGATAAGTAAAGTGATATAGGCAGGCAGGCCAACCAGGCAAATGCCCAGTGGGCCGCGATGGCCAAGGGCCGAGGCCGACCAGGGAGATCAAAGGATCTTCCCAGCCGGCCAATGCAGGGCTGACGCTCAGTGAGTGTAGCCCAAACATCCACAAAAGTCCCTTGATGGGCCGGTGAGGAGATTAGAGATCTCTCTTACCGTCCCATTGCACAGACAGGCAGAGTTGCTCAGGCAGCTGCTGATCTCACCTCCTGCTGGGGCCAGGGAGCCACGTGCACTTCTCTCACAAGCTTTGTTTACTGAGAGTGTTGCTGCGGGTTATGGAAATGCTCTCAGTAACACCATGGCAATGCTCTCAGTAACACTGGAGCTCCCTGGAAGCAGCAGCCTTAGAGCTCACTCAGCCCACTAGACTACCAGGATCTACTCCTCTCTTGTCCAAATGTAACAGAAGGGAGGGAGAACAAATGTATTTTGTATGTTTGTATGGTTTTTTTTTTTCTTCAAATTGACAATTTTTATTGGTCTTTGTTTTTTCATGGAAAAAGGCAATTGGGGTACAGAAAAGAAAAAGGTTTGTGGGGTAAAACATTTGACACACATGCATAGTACATCCAGATCTACAGTGCAGGCAACACAGTATGTCAACACCATCTCGTAGAGTCCCATTGAAATACATCTTACTAACTTGTGAGGTATCAGACTAGCTTGTGAGTTATTAGAGTATTGGTCAAACGTCCACTCCACGTCCACTATATTTGCCTGTTATGTGAATATCTAATTTCCTTTGCTTTCAAATCTCTGTCTTGGGTATCACTTTTTTAAAAGTATTATTTAATTGTGTTTAATACTGTATGTATGTATGTATATATTATTATTATTATTATTATTATAATACATTGTACACATATCTAATATTCCCCTCCAGAACCCTGAAGCCCTATTCCTATAAACAATACAAGCTCTAAACAAGCTAAAGCCCCCTTATACAAACAAACACCAGCCCCTGTACATACACACAAAAGATAAGAAGAAGAGATAGCGCTCCCTCCAAACCCTTTTAGAACAAGAAGAGTAAAAGACAAAAATAAAAGCAAGGGCTGTGCCACAGTAAATAGTAAATAAACACTGTCCAATTTCAATGATGGAAGCAAATATAAAAGAAGGTCCAACCTAGGTATCCTCACTGTCGTTTTTAAAGTGCTGTGTACAGGGGCAAGGTCCTCGGACGTTTTTGTAGTTCCACTTATATGTAAAATAACAGAAGAGGAACAACCAATAGTGCAATATGTATAGCTCAAATAAACAGCAAACTAAAATATTCACAGCCTCTCTCTGTCCCCGCCCCTCCTTCTGGGCTGTTCTGCCTCTAAATGCCTGGGCCCTGTAGGCAGGAAGGTGAATTGGACAGGTTACATGGAGATGGTGGAGTTCAAAGCAGTAGGGGCAGGGTGATGGGCAAGTAATACAGCAGGTTAGGAATAGATTAGCACATTGACAAAGGCAGGTTGGAAGTTGATTAGGAAGGTAACATTAGCATGGCAGGGATGTATGGAAACTGTGACATGGGGAAAGAGTTAGTGAACTGGACATGTGAAATGAACTAGGTGAGTGTGGATGAGGTAAGTCTCACAGGTGACTGGTGCGTGAATGGAACCAATAGATTTTGCCTCACGTGTGACTTTTTAGAGTGAATAGAACGTATTTTAGGGATAGAGTGTGAGCTTATTCTCAGGATAGTCAAGTAGTCTGAAAGTGAATGGGTAGTGTCTCAGGGTAAAGGGGCAAGTTGGAAGAGTTGGGAATATTTGTAGAGATTTCTGGTGAAATAGAAAGATGTGTAAAGAAGAAAAAAGTCCACATTTTTGGACACAGCATTAAACCAGGATGCCTGCAGCACCATTTGCACAACCAACATCCCTAACTGTGGAAGTGTGCACTTGGGCTGTGGTTAAATCAGCTTCAGTCTATTTAATAATTGCAAATAAATTACAGTGCTTATTTAGCCTGCAAATCTAAATATCCCCACACGACTATGGACAATATTAGACATGTGCAATTAGTTTCGTTCCGAATGAAACAAATTTCACATGTCTAGTAAGTGGTTGTGGTGGCAGTCTGGCCACTGGGAGCCCTATAGATGAGTAAATGGTTGTGGTGGAAATCCTGTCACTGGAAGCCCTACAGATGTGTAAGTGGCTGTGGTGGCAGTCCTGGCACTGGGAGCCCTATAGATGTGTCAGTGCGTGTGGTGGCAGTCCAGGCACTGGGAGCCCTATAGATGTGTAAGTGCTTGTGGTGGCAGTCCGAGCACTGGGAGCCGCCTGCCCATTACTCTAATGGGCTCCCAGTGCCATCACTGAATGGTAATATTTTATTTCAAATGGGTATTCCATTTACAAAGTTATTCATTGAAACAGGGCCGATCTTAGACTTTTAAATACCCTGTTCGAAAAATCTTCACAGTACCCCTCCCTGGTCATACACCTTCATTCATGTATATTTTGTGTATAGTGGTGTAGTATTTGTATATGGTATTTATTAAATCAATAATTATTTAAAAACAAAAAAATGTGTAAATCCCCCTTTCTGTTGTATGCTTGCAGAGAGTGATAATGCTGATATCTGATAGTCCAGTGTGCTGGGAATCTGGTCTGCACCTCTGTCAGAGGCAGACCATCTGTAACTGTACCGCCAGCTCAGACAATTACAGTGTCAGAGTTTTACTGTGGTAATCCACGACAATGCTCTGATTGGCTGGAGCTCATGAGACAGCTATCCATGGTCTACAGCCAACAGAGGCACTGCCAGAGGTGTCTGACTATCTCCCTGGTATTACATAGTGTCAGACTAAGTATTATGTACCGCTGTCACATAATACTGTGTTTCATTTTGCTTTGGAGCTCTGGATTTTCATTATTTACCTTGACCTCCTTGGAATAAAAACTCACATCCATTTATCACTGAGCTCCACAGCAACAAAAAAAAAGCCCTTACAGTGTTATGTGGTGTACCAGTTTATCACAAAGCTCCACAACAATAAAACTCACTGTAATGTGCCTATTAGTGTATTACAGAGCTCCCCTAATATAAAACACAGAGTAATGTGCATTTTGTATGACAGAGCTCCACTGTAATAAATCTCAAAATAACATCATGCAGAATGTATTACATTTTTTTTTTTTTGGGGGGGGGGGGTAGGTGGGGGTTTGGTGGGGGGGGGGGGCCTTTGGCTTTGGGGGTCTGGAGTGTCCCTTTAAACTTGAAATTTAATATTGAATTGAATAACTGTAGGTATAATGTAATGGTACAAGAATAGCATTTGTCTGAGTCACACCTGGTGTCACGCAAATCTCTAGTCGCTATAATCACATTAGCTACAAGGCTACTAATGCCTTTGCATTCACAATTTCATTGACTGAGGATACTGATGTCTTATACTCTGGTGGCCTGTAACACTATAGATAAGTGTTGTGCGAATGAAAGCAACCAGAAAGCATTTGTCAATACTGTCCAGAAAGGAAACCATCCTAAACATGTAACTAATAGTAAGACTCAAGACCGTTAAATGAGATGTATTATAAAATGTATGAGGAAACAGACTTTATATGCAGGGTTCTGTTATGATTGGTGCTTGGAATCATACAAATCAGTGGGTCTTGCTCGGTTGTAGATACGAAATGTGAAGATTATAAATAAAAAATAGCCCTACTCTTATGGAACACATTTTCCAACAAATATCAAACACTAAAAAAGTAAAATAGTTTGAAATGCAAAACATTTGTTAACAATGTTCCCAGAAGCTAATAATGGTATCAAATCAATTCAAGGTAGGTTGTGGATGCAGGATATATTTTTAGTCTTAAAAAGCACAGTTATGAACTCTATGTGTCTGGTCCAAAGGCTCTGTCTATGTGTCAGTCTATAGGTAAACATATAGTTTAATGGGGCATGGGATTTATGTCCACAACTGCCTATACAGTTCTAGAAATTAATTTTAGTTGTATATGCAGGTAGATACACCTCAAATAACCAAAATAATACAAAACACAAAACCATCTCCACTGTCTTTTTTTTATTTCAAATTTACAATCTTCCAAACCATTCAGTCGACAAAATCTTGAAAACCAGAAAGACGACAACATATGTTCACACACCAATAACCATAATCAATAATTCATACACCAATAACCAAAATCAATAATATATAATACAATAACTCCTAGGAGCCAAGGAAATACTCCCAAGGGCCAAAGTAGTTTAGTTGGAAAAAATCCCTCAATTTATTTATATTTCTTATACAACTGTCATGGCCTGAATTTTGCAGTTCGGTTCTTTGATTCATTTTTGTTCAGCACTGTATTAGCCTTGGTGAGCTGGTTGTTCCAATATAATATAGCTCCTCAAAACAGATAAAACAAAGGGTAGATAATGAAATGTCCAAATCCAGCACAAAAAGCCAATGAAAAATCGTTATATTTAACTGAAGAAAACATATGAAGAAGTATATGCAGCATAATCCTACTGAGCTTGGTACAGAGCTTGCTTACATCCATTCACTCAGCCAAATATAAAGTTTCAACTGTTGTACATGTAATTAGAGATTGGACTTTACAGTTACAGGTTATGTAAGATTCGCTAGCAGTGACAGTTCTTAATAGAATGCCGGCGATAATTGCCTCTTGTTGGTTTGAAAAATTATTATTAAACTGATGACATAAATGTGCAACAAGAATTTCACTGTCTTGTGCTTGTAAATATTAACACAAAATTGCTAATAGAATATTAATTTATATAAACACAGTGTCCAGCAATATAAATCATCTTATATAGAGTTTCTTAGATCCAACCACACAGTCAGCAGTATACACTGATCATCCACAACATTGAAACCACTGACAGGTGAAGTGAATAAAATTGATTATATTGTTACAATAGCACCTGTCAAGGGATGGGATACATTAGCCCCTTAAGGACCAGGGTTTTTTTTTGTGATGCCACGTTTTTGTGACCAAGGCACTCACAGAGTTATTAGATCAAAAATGCAACAGAGCATTGTTTCAACCAAAACAAAGGTCTTTGTCAAGCTAACATCACATGAAACTAAATGCATATTCAGGGCCGACGCTACCTGTTAGGAAGACTAGGCAGCCGCCTAGGGTGCCCATTGGGAAGGGGCGCCACCAGGAGCGCCGGCCCCCCACATGCTGCAGCCGCCCGTGCGCTCTGTAGAGAGCCTCAGGTGGCTGCAGCTTTGCCCGGGCTGGTGCGTCCATGAGGGCGCACCGCCCGGGTGCAGCATGAGGAGAGGGGCTGACAGGAGGGAAGCGCTCAGCGCTCCCTCCTGTCACTCCATCACTTTAGCGTGGCAGAGCCCTGTATGGTCCGTGGGTACAGGGAGCATCTGTCTCCTGTACCCGGCCGGACTAACAGGAAGTGTGCACTGAGTGTGCACTTCCTTTTAGTCCGGCCGGGTACAGGAAACAAAAGCTCCCTGTACCCACGGACCATACAGGGCTCGGCAACGCTAGGGGTGGAGGAGAAAGAGAGGTAGGGGGGGAGGAGAAAGAGAGTGACAAGGGAGGGAGGGAGGGGGAGAAAGAGAGTGACAAGGGAGGGGGAGAAAGAGAGTGACAAGGGAGGGAGGGAGGGAGGGAGGGGGAGAAAGAGAGTGACAAGGGAGGGA
The DNA here is from genome assembly GCF_036172605.1 of Pelobates fuscus. Taxonomy (NCBI): domain Eukaryota; kingdom Metazoa; phylum Chordata; class Amphibia; order Anura; family Pelobatidae; genus Pelobates; species Pelobates fuscus. Next base: position 121,996,209 of record NC_086321.1, read on the forward strand.
GGCAGGGAGGGAGGGAGGGAGGGGGAGAAAGAGAGTGACAAGGGAGGGAGGGGGAGAAAGAGAGTGACAAGGGAGGGAGGGGGAGAAAGAGAGTGACAAGGGAGGGAGGGGGAGAAAGAGAGTGACAAGGGAGGGGGAGAAAGAGAGTGACGAGGGAGGAGGGGAGAAAGAGAGTGACAAGGGAGGGGGGAGAAATAGAGTGACAAGGGAGGGGGGAGTGAGTGACAAGGGAGGGGGGGAGAGAGTGACAAGTGAGAGAGAGAGATTGACATCCGTCACACACACACACACACACAATCATGCAACCCTTACACACACAGAAACACACAATGCATTACACACACAGACACACACACACAAGCAATGCAACCCTTACACACACAGAAACACCCAATGCATTCCTTACACACACTCAATGCACCCCTTACACACACTCAATGCACCCCTTACAGACGCACACACTGCATCCCGTACATACACAGAAACACACCTTGCAGCACTTACACATACAAACACAGATTCCCACAATGCATTCCTTACACACATATCAGGACATCCCCTACACACTCCACCCCCTGTGAACAAACTCATTGGTGGAACATGAAGGTGGATCCTGGGACCCAGACCTTGAGCTGTGTAAAGGACCCCCAAAAAAGGGAGCTGCTTCCCGTTCTCCCAGAACATTGATTTTTGTGACCACAGTTACAAACAGCCTCCAGAGATCCTGTTCTACACCAGACCAGTGGAGCCAGACTGCAGCTAGAGCCCATCATCATCCTCATCTGGTTGTAAGTAGGCAATCTAGTATATTATTCGTGGCACTAATCTCTAATTTACCTCACATTAAAGAAACACTATAGTCCCCAGAACCACTGCAGCTTAATGTAGTGGTTCTGGTGTCTATAGCCTGCCCCTGCAGGCCTTTTAATGTAAACACGGCGGCACTGCAGCACTGGCGTTAGTTAACATGACAGATCATATGGGTGAGGCATTGTGATGTCACATGGGGGGGAAGGGGGGGCGGCAAACTTTACTTTTGCCTAGGGCGGCAAAAATCCTTGCACCGGCCCTGTGCATATTCATACACACAGTGTATTATAAAGTAATCAGTGCACACTAAAGCTATCAGAGTGAATTATTACTTACCCACCCATATCAATTGTAAGAGAAGATTGGAGGCAGTCAATAAAATAAAGAGCTGAACACGTAAAATACATAAAAGCATTTCCACCAAACGTGAAACGCAAACAGGAAGTCCACTATAAATACGTATGTGTGTCAAAATCAAATACAAGCAAAAGTGCAAGTGCCTACAAAAAAACACATGCATGCATGAGGCTTCAAACCCAGTCGGAGACCTTGCGAAAGAGAGCCGAACATAATCACATCCTCCGAAGGTGGAACACAAAGAGTGAACACCCCTCTAAGAGAGCATGCCTACAACTGCAAAAGCGCATATGCAATGCTCCGAAACAATGTGGAACACGGTGATGATTGTAAGAGAATTGCACATTAATGCAAACATTAATTAATAATTATTAATAATTATTAATATATTAGACAATTAAAAAAAAGAGTAAGATCATTTTAGGTATGCATATATTTAGTCATGTATAAAAGTGTGCGTGACTGCCCCAACTTAGAATTTACTTGCTATTTCCCAGCTGATCACAGGTTTTATTTGCAGTAAATAAAGATTTTTTTCCGAACTTAGGGTCCGGGTGATGACTAGAGATCTGCTCACATCAGAATTTTACCTAGCAACTGCTATCCAGTGAACAGACGTTTTATGGAAAGAGTAGTTTAATAAATGATCTTCATACACAGCAGTCTTCATGCTGTATATATGAATTTAACAGTTATGAGAAATCCCATAAAATCATAGCTTTTAAAGAAAAATGCATTTTGTTCTTCTAGCATCGCAGGAAGGAACCTGCCTTTGAAACAAGCAGATTGAGTTTTACCAGCTTTTCAGCAGGAACATACATTTTTATTATTGCTTTTATAGTTTAAAGACTGTAAGCTTATGATTGCAAAGATAAGTAGAATATTTTATTATTGCAGTGTTGTTGGTATTGGCTGACAGCTTAAGAGCCTTGCTGGGCTGCTGTAAAGCAAAGATGCCCAAAAAGTACAAGGTAGAACTACAACTCCAGTGAGGCTTTGGAGAAGAGCATGTGAGATTGGATATTGGTAAATATAAATGCAGATTGTTTGTTTACCTATTCATTCATTTATTTTAAAGGACCACTATAGGCACCCAGACCACTTCAGCTCAATGAAGTGGTCCGGGTGCCAGGTCCCTCTAGTTTTAACCCTGCATCTGAAAACCTAGCAGTTTCAGAGAAACTGCTACGATTCACTGAGGGTTAATCCAGCCTCTCGTGGCTGTCTCCCTGACAGACGCTAGAGGCACTTCCGTTATTTACACTGCTTCTCTTGCACACACTCAATTCACCCCTTAGAGATAATCAATGCACCCCTTACAGACACACACACTGCATCCCTTACATACACATAAACAAACCTTGCATCCGTTACACATGCAAACACAGATTCACACAATACAGTTACACACAAACACACACAGCTTTCTATCCTTTACACAAAAACACACTGCATCCACTACACACACTGCATCGCCTACACACACTGGTATCCCTATACTCTACATTCCATCAGCACACAAATTAGATCCTCTATAGATGGGCCTTATGGGCATACTCACTGTAAGGCCATGGGGGCCCAGACCTTGAGCTGTGTAAAGGGCCCCAAAAAATGGAGCTGCTTCCCGTTCCTCCAGAACATTGATTTTTGTGATCCCAGTTACAAACAAACTCCAGAGAGCCTGTTCAACACAAAACGAGTTGAGTCAGACTGCAGCTAGAGCCCATCATCATCCTCATCTGGTTGTAAGTAGGTAAGCTAGTAAATTATTAGTGACACTAATCTATAATTTACCTCACATTAAAGGGACACTAAAGTCCCCAGAACAATTGCAGCTTAATGTAGTGGTTCTAGTGTCTATAGCCTGTCCCTGCAGGCTTTGTAATCTAAACAAACATTGTGTGCAGCACTGGGTTTGGCTCATATGGCAGATCATATGGGTGGGGCATTGTGATGTCATATGGCGGGCAGTGCATATGGGGCGGGGAGGGGGATTTTTATTTTGCCTAGGGCGGCAACAATCCTTGCACCGGCCCTGTTCATACTACAGAACTGATGGGGAATGTTAAATAATATTATTAAATAATTAATGCCAACTTTGATGTCCTCAAATCCTTTGTTCATATATAATTATACTATACAGCACAGAATGTAAAGGCTTATTATAAATAAAATATATGCCTTTTAAAGTTGTCTAACATTTTGCCTACCATCACTTTTGGTTTTCATTGAATATGTATTAGAGTTCTGTATACTTATTCCATCAAGTTTTAAAGGCCTACATGGAATCACTATATAAAATAGACTTTTTAGAATTTATGACTTCAGCAGCGATGTCTAGAGAATTTGCAGCTTTCTGTAGATTGCTTTGACTGTAGCCAAGGACTGATCAAGTGGAAATGAATCAATAACACAATTCAAGGTTTGGAAACGGCTCTGAAGCTCTATGCTGCTCACATGGAAATATTGTTTGGAAAGTCATACTCAATATAACTTGAAAAAGTAGACAAATAATGGCATTGCAATCTTTATCAACTAATGCAAGTTTTTTTCTCAAAATAGTTCTGTTGGAATCGTTGCTATTAGTTCCTGCAAGAAAATGGAAAGTTAGGTAAAGTTAGATTGGAACACCATTTTCATAAAATTTGTTTAAGCAAACAAATATCTTGAAATCATCTAATTTCCATCTCATATACTGAAGGATGTGAAATTAATCTTTAGGTTAATACTTTTTTTACATCTTTAGATGTTCTGAGTGTTTCATCTGCATTATGTATGGGTTAACCGTGGATCTATTTGAAGGCATGTAGAAGCTATAAGGAGAAATACACCAATTTCTACTGCATGATTAAAGCTGCTTATTCCCAAGATATCTGTGTATATACTCATACTGGACATTTTTATCTATGATGTTCTGCAGAAAAATGAATACTATTGTGTTGTACACCAGGAGTCATGGATTTTTAATTATTAACATCAAATGCCAGTTTGTGCCACTCTCGTATTTCAATGAAAAAAAAAAGAAAAAAAAAGAATGATAGAAATTATAATAATAATAATAATTTCTTAAACCTAAAAAGCTCAAAACACAGGTAATTCTACCTCCTAAGTGGCAATTCTTCCTTATCCCATTCACTAGCAAGTGGTTTCCAAAAAAAAAAAAAAGAAAAACGCAAATTTGAGTATTTTTGGTGCCCTGGAAAGTAATATTTTTGTTTTAGTACGCATAGACAGCATAATTTTTAATGGGAATAAAACAACAAATTCGTCTAGACTGAAAACTTTCATGTACCAATAGTGACGTTGCATAGAATAAAACAGTGTTGTAAATAAATAACATTTTGACTTTTTTTCCACACATCTGTAATTCTCTTACATATACATAATTTCTATGCACTCAATTCTCATTTATGCATATGTGGTAGGCATATAGTAAAGCCTACCACATAAAGCAGGCAAAAAGCTTTTGGCTAGACAAATAATTGTTCTAGCTTTAACACACTAAGTTTTTTGCCTAACTAGTATTCAGGCTAATAGTTTTGCAAGTTTTTTTTTTTTTTTTTTTTTTTCAGTTTACAAACCCATTCGCTTAAAATGGATCGAAACAGGTGCTCTCAGAAATTGGCCCCCTGCTTGCTGATAACTGCCTAGGAACCCCTCAACGAAAGTTTCCCCTGCTTGCAAATAAGACAAATAAGAGACCAGGAACCCCAGGAAGAGGTTTGCAAATATATGTCCCAGGTCATCCAAAAACTTGGCCCCTGCTCGTTAATGGATGGGGAGCATGGCCTCTGCTTGCCAATAAATGCCCAGGTGTTACTTTCTACAGAAAATAGCCCATGCTCCTTAGTACAGTGGCCCTTTTCTCCAATCAGTACCCCAATTATGTGGCCCTAGTTCACCAGTAGTTACGTGGAATCCTTCAAGGATAGAGGCCCTTGCTGGCCAATATGCTCTCAGGCATCCCTGGAAAGTGGCCCCTGCTTGTCAATAGGCTCCCAGGCAACCCTTGGGAAAGTGGCCCCTGCTTGTAGAATGATTTTTTTGTTTTAGGAGAAAGGCTTTTTGCCTAGGCAAATGGTGTTTTAAAGGTCCAATAACTATTAGCCTAGACTAAATCTTTTTGCCTCAAATAATTTTTTGCCTACCATACTCACAGAAACTCACACACAAATGCATGCACACATATACTCACATTGATATACACACACATATATATATATATATATATATATATATATTCTTATACATACTCTGATGCACACACACACACACACACATACACTCTGAAACATTGACCTACATACTCACTGATGCACAGGGAGCGCTCTCTGCTCAGCTCCCTCGCGCACCGCACTGATCCCGGAGCCGGAATATGATATGCTCCGGCATCAGTAAGCGGTGCGCGAGGGAGCTGAACAGGAGGATCTCAGTGCTCCTTCACGCGCCCGCAGGACCGGCCGCCCAGCAACACCACTGGACCCCAGGGAATCCCCTCAGCACTCCCAAAGGTAGGGAGGCTGGGGGGTCATAGTTTAAAAAAACATGTGTATGTGTGTTAGTGTAAGTGTGTGTGTTAGTTTTTGTGTCATGTGTGTGTTACTGTGTGTGTGTCTGCTAGTGAGTGTCAGTGGGTGTGTTAATTTTTGTGTGTGTGTGTGTGTTAGTTTGTGTTTGTCTGTTATTGAGTGTGTGTCTGCTAGTGAGTGTCAGTGTGTGTGTGTTAATTTGTGTGTCAGTGAGTGTGTGTGTCAGTGAGTGTGTTCCTGTGTGTGTCTGTTACGACTGGAATTTAGATGACATTCCTTAGTTGAAAATACATAGGGCTCAGTTTCCTGTCCACCACTATTCCACCCCATCACTCCCCTCCCTTTTTTCCCTCTCTCCCTTTAGCTCTCTCTCTGCACCACGTCAGAGTTCATATGGACTCGAAATCTTAAACCTGTGTTCACACTACATTTTAAGCAGATGCCCTTATTTTGCACTTCTTATGGTTCCCTGAATACTACACGACACAAATGTGCTTGATAACTAGCATATTAAGGCTAAAGAGCGCCTGAGCTGATGCTTTATAGCCGGTATAGCTTGATCCTCTTTAGGAAACTAGCTAATGTCCTACCATTTATTGTTTTTCATTATGTATACTCCTTTTTTTAATTGCAATTGGGACCTGTGTGTCTTTTTTCCCTTTAATAAGAGATTTGCGTATCTCTCCCCGTTTTACGATTTCCTTTTTGTTCCAGGTACCCTGTGTGTACCATACTGTTTTATGTGATTGCAACATCCATTTATGCGTAATGAATGGAAAAAAAAAGTCAACAACAAATATCCTTTCAATAAAAATAAATTTACAAAAAAATAGGTAAATGTAAAAATTATGCATGTGCAGAATTTTATAAGAAAATCCACCATCTTTTTGGCTGAAAAGTCAGGATATGTGTGCTCTTTAGAGTACAACTTACCTAAGTTATTTCACCTTGATGTAGACAGGTGAGCTTACACTTTATCACCTTACAACAGTACTATAAATGTCTGTAATTGATACTATGCAAACTTTGAGTGATGGAAAGACCAAAGGATAACAGGTGAGTGGCTGAAGTGTGATACATGTTATGAGTCATGACCTACATGGCTTAATCTAGAGCATTAAACCATCAACATTGTAAGGATCCAAACAAAAAAGTGACACATAACAGTAAGTTACTGCTCTGGTACAAAAGGAGTTTCCATTTAGATTAGTTGTATAATTTCCAGTCCAATATTATATTGGAGTAAAAAATTAATGAGAAAATTGAGAAAATGTCCAGGCATAGATGAGTGTGCAGAAGCAGTATTAAATTACTTTTCATGTCTCTTGCACTCGTTACAGCAGGTATAACAACTTCACAATTGAATTACTTTGAATTACTTTGTTGCTGAGATCCAGATGTCATACAGATGAGTGTTATGGGATCAGCTGCACAACTTGAAATGTTGCCTCAAACATGTTTTTGTTTAAACATGGTAAGCAACGGGTGAAGCAGTATTGATTTCTATAACCATAAATAGTTGTTGTGAGTCATAATATTCTGTTAAGAAAGGCTATTTTCCCCAATACCATTTAAATTTAGCTGTTGAATAAAGAGCATGAACTGTATCAAGAAAGAGCAAGTTCTTTCAGAGTTCTTTAGTATAAGATTGTATTTATTTATTATTAGTAACAGCTAAGAAAGGACAAGTAAAAGAAAGAGGGGAATGAGGAAATGGCAAGTGACATAGAAAAGGAGCCAGCAATACATGGAGGTCACGCGGGCCAGATGCACCTCTAGGTCGCACGGCTTGAACCATGTAACAGCGAACAATATTATACTTACCCATTTGACACCAGCAAACACTCCTTTTTGTAACCACAGGCTGAATACAGCGCTCAGCCACATTCTTCCCAGATAACTTTGGACACTGCCCATGAAACGTCACACCCACTCTTAAAGTGGCCATGTAATCTAGGTAACCCAATTCATGTACTTTTTGGAGTCACCATGATGACATGGACAATCAGAAGCCACGTAAGCATATTAATGTATGTTTGGGTCCTTATTCAATGTCCTATTGTGGTTTTCACCTTGATACATGGGTAGTGAGTACAGTAAGTCTCTCTTGAATTTCTGATATTGGCCTTGGCTTGTATATTGACTTTTGAGTATTTCTGGTATCCTAAACTGAATTGTTTATTTATATATCCATATTTCTATCATCCTGACCATTTTTTACTTTGTCTCCATCTTTATATAACATTTAGTCTGGCCTTTCAGAAGCCCAATAATATGTCTATATTAGACCCTATATGTCTGGGTTTTCCATATCCTGTAAGTAAGGGCAATAATCCTGCATATGGACAAGATTCATTGACTTAGGGCAAGAACAGAAAAATTGTATAGTGGCACTTATAAAGTCATAAAAAAATTTTGGAAAGCCTTCCCAACCAAAATGACACAAATCCATCCAATGTAGGTACCTGGGTAGAGAGGAAAAAATAAGAAATATGTAACCAAAGCTCTTCCTCCTCAGATCCACCAACTTTCAAAAAAAGCATAATCTTCAGCTCCTGCCAGATGAAGCCACCAAGATCCATGACACTGGAGAGACCACAGTATACCACAGAGTGTACCACAAACACACAAATAGATGTCTATTGCATCTACTGTGCATTGTGCAATAAGATAGAACAGGACATAGAACGTTACACAAGGAATATATAGGGTGCATGTTGCATGGTAATGGGTAGGCCATGAGTAAATTACATAGTAAGAGAGGAGAGGAAAAAGGATAACATGGGGAAAACCAGTTGTTGGAAAAAAGCTAAATGAAAACGTGAGTGGAGAACAGTAAGGGCGGCAGAACACTGATACCTTCTATGGGGTGTAGAGTGGAAGAATGTGACACAAACAAAAAAAAAGTGCAAAAGGGCAAGAGACAAGAGGACTGGAGTGTTTCATGGCAATAACATGCAGGTGGGAATAGTAAATGACAACACACATGGGGAGCCTGAAATTGGTGACAATATTGCAAAAAGGATGGAAATGGCATGTGGACAGAAAGACATTAAAACGTTTAAATTAAAAGTAGGGAATAAAGGGGAACCAACATGAGGAACAAGAGGGAGAGTGATATACGTATGTGGGAGAGAGTGAATTAGACATGGAAATAGGTCATGAAAAAGAGCAGAAATATGGAATTAAATGCCTATGCAAACAGAAGGAATTGAAGAATCTACTCATACTATAAAAACAGCTACATGTATCTTTTATATCTATATCTTCTATAAGATCAATAAAGTGGTGAGCAAGTTACAATGTAACCTGAATTCATGCAGAAATATTAACTATATAAAGCACCATTGAAAACGTTTCTTTTAAGGAAAATAAGTTCAATAGAAGTCCAGTATGTCCACTAAGATGGACAGCAAACTAATTTCCAAAACTGAATTATAATTAATAGATACATCACTGAATATTTTCATTGGGAATTTCATTAATTGGTACCAGCAAGGATTACATTTTAAATTATAATGGGATATAGTGTGTATAGTATGCAAACGTAAAATTACTATCTCGGATAAGAGTTTTATACTGACATTTTCAGAATTTGTATTTAAAACAAAAATTAGCATCTTGAAAAATCTAAATATATTTCTTACATTCAGTGGAAATAATAAGCTAAGGAAACATCTGGAAAATACACAGACACCCTAGTAATATATAATGGTACAACTGATATAAATGATGTATGTACTATGGTAAAAAAAAGGGCAAACTATGGGCTCTGGAGACATCAGAAAGAACAACAACACCAAAGGTTCAGTGGTTTGTGGATACATATATTGGAAGGCTTGGCCTAAAGTTGTGGGAGGGGCTTATGGACCTTTAAAAGGGACCCCCCCCCCTCCCTACTCTACTGTGATTGGTCTGACGAGATGCAGGCTGATGAGACTGTCTAGTTCAGTACAGAACCATCTACTTCCAGTTCAAAAGTCATCAACACAAGCTGCCTAAACTCCAAACAAGCTGGTCTTGGCCTAGTGTGGCCCACGCAAGTATTTGTTTTACCTCATTCTAGTAAACAGCTGCCTCAAGTTTATGTGGCACTGCCGTGGCCAGCCCAGCCACGGCTTCTATAACTGTTGTTTTTTTCAACAAAACCGTACGTTTGTTTGTTCAGCCATTTGGATATGGCAAGTTTTACGCAAATTCAGCCTATTTCAGTCGTACATAGCATGCCTCATTCTGCTTACTGTATTTGGCAGCGATGCCTCATTCTGCTTACTGTATTTTGGCCCACACTAGGCCATTTCGACCTCTATCATATGCATTTTAGTTAGTCACCCTGCAATTTAATGTTTCACTCTACATTTTAAAGTTTTCTTTGTCTATACTGGGTATTCGTGCACTTTTTGAGCCTTCATTGTTTAGCAATTATGTGGCTCGGTGTTGCAACTGACTGTCTAAATTTACGTCAGGCCCAAACTTGGGCCTATACGTGTGGTAAAGGAAATAAATTATAAACTTGTATATACATTCTCTGTACACATAAATGTGAAATTCCTCATTTTCTGTAAAGGGGAATATCTTTGAAAATGTCTTAAATTTTCTTACTAAATTACCTCAAATTCATAAAACTGTGTCATATGCATTTCAGTAAGTCACCTTACATTTTAATGTTTGTCTGCCCTCTGGGTATTCAGGTACTCATTGGGCCAACATTGTTCAGTCATCCACTGTTTAGTAGATATGCCCCAAGGGACAGCTTGCATGCATTTAAAGGAACACTCTAGGCACCCAGACCACTTCAGCTTAATGAAGTGGTCTGGGTGCCTGGTCCCTCTAGGATTAACCCTTTTTAATAAACATAGAAGTTTCAGAGAAACTGCTATGTTTATAATAGGGTTAATCCAGCCTCCAAATTCTCTAGTGGCTGTCTCACTGACAGCTGCTAGAGGCGCTTGCGTGATTCTCACTGTGAAAATCACAGTGAGAGCACGCAAGCGTCCATAGGAAAGCATTGTAAATGCTTTCCTATGTGACCGGCTGAATGCGCGCGCAGCTCTTGCCGCGCATGCGCATTCAGCCGAAAGGGAGGATCGGAGGCGGAGAGGAGGAGGAGAGCTCCCCGCCCGGCGCTGGAATAAAGGTAAGTTTTAACCCTTTACTCTCCCCAGAGCCCGGCAGGAGGGGGACCCTGAGGGCGGGGGCACCCTCAGGGCACTATAGTGCCAGGAAAACGAGTATGTTTTCCTGGCACTATAGTGGTCCTTTAATGATGTAATTTTCATTGGGGTATAATCTAAAACAGCTAGCTAAACCTGCAGTTCTCTTGTCTGCTGCTTTTGCATTCCCTCACTTTCTAACACCACCCAGACTTTCTTTGTACAGTCTTCATGCATCAGTAACATCATTCAGTCATGTTCAGTTTAAGCAAGTTTTATATCTGATGCTAATATGACTGTGATATTCTCGCATTATTCTAGCATTTGGTGTTGCTTTAAACCCTAATCTTCCATGCCAGCTGTGTATGCATAAGTGTTTATCATTCTCCTAAGCATTCCCCATGTAGGTCTTTTTTATATATGTCTTATATCTCCTGTCTTTTCCTATGTATTATGTACGGCCATCACGGCCGCTAGCCTGTTCAGCCACTACGGCATTCTAGAGGCTCTGTTCCCGTATTGATTCTGTTTTCCAATACCTCGTTTTATTGGGCTCAGTGCGTATGTATTATATGGTGTTTTATAAGTGTTTATATATCATTTATTTTATTTTCACCATTTCATAAACTAGATGATTATTTGTAACTATCGGGTTCTCTACCATCTCATCACCAACATGTCTTCGTTACATACACAAACTCCACAACTATTCTCTGATTCACATCCTGCCTTCACCTTCATTAATCCATGCACAGCCCGCACAGCCACCTTGAAACTCAGGATTCAAATCGGGATATGCATATTTCCTACTCTTGTCATCATTATGCCTTTACAACGTGTGTTCATATGCCCTGTAATGGGCAACCTGCCACAGGCTAATTCAGCACTTAGTTTGGACATTTCATTGAAAACATTCACAGATTTTGGATTATGAATATAATGTCTTGTTTTAGGTTCTGGCAGTGGTGTATCCTGGTTTTGTGCTGACCTAGGCAGAACAAAGCTCAGGCAACCCCCTCCCCCCTCACCCAACCCTTCACCCCGCCCCGCCTTCTAAATACACACACACACATTCACTGACAGATACGCATACATTAGCTAAAATAAACACACTCACTAACAGACATACAAACACACACACACTAACAGACACACTCACTAACAGACACACACAGACACACACTAAAAGACACACACACACACACTAACGGACACACACGCACACTAACAGACACACACACTAACAGACACACACACTAACAGACACACACACACACTAACAGACACACTCACACTCACTAACAGACACACACACTCACTCACTCACTAACAGACACACACACTCACTCACTAACAGACACACTCACACACTAACAGACACACACACTCACTCTCTAACAGACACTCACACACTAACAGACACACACACACACACACTAACAGACACACACACACACTAACAGACACACACACACACTAACAGACACACACACACACTAACAGACACACACACACACTAACAGACACATACACACTAACAGACACACACACTCACACTCACTAACAGACACACTCACACTCACTAACAGACACACTCACACTCACTAACAGACACACACAGACACACACTATCAGACACACTCACTGACATACACACACACACTCACATTAACACATTTTTTTTTAATTTACCCCCCCCCCCCAGCCTCCTTACCTTTGGGAATGCTGGGGGGGGGGTTCTCTATCTCCCTGGGGTCTAGTGGGGCTGCCGGTCGGGTTCCTGGGCGGGTGGCGCTGGGCGGGTGGCGCTGGCGGGCGGCTGGCGAGGGAGCTGAGCAGACAGCTCAGAGGAAGAGCTCCCTCGCCAGCCGCCCGCCAGCCCAGCATGTGAGTTAGCCGCAAGGCTAACAAGACATTTGCCCTGAGCATTTGGGGTGGCTTTACATGGGGGAGGGGGGGAAACCGTGGTACTCACGAGGTCTTGCTAACATCCATTTCCTTATGTCTTATCAAATCATATTATTTTACAGGTTATAAGTTCGGAGCATTATTGGCTCTTTAGACCTAGCACCCATTTGTTAGTTACAGTTCTTTCCGTATGTTATAGACCTCTATTTCCCCCCTCTGCCTCCTTTATGGGATAATGCAGATTTCAGTTACAGGTTACAACCATACCATACAGAACTACACTGAACAAAATTATAAACGCAACACTTTTGTTTTTGCCCCCATTTTTCATAAGCTGAACTCACAGATCTAAGATTTTTTCTATGTACACAAAAAGGCCTATTTCTCTCAAATATTGTTCACAAATCTGTCTAAATCTCAGTTAGTGAACACTGCTCCTTTGCCAAGATTCATCCACCTCACAGGTGTGGCATATCAACATGCTGATTAGACAGCATGATTATTGCAAAGGTGTGCCTTGGGCTGGCCACAATAAAAGGGCACACTAGAATGTGCAGTTTTATCACACAGCATAATGCCACAGATGTTGCAAGCTTTGAGGCATGCAATTGGCATGCTGACTGCAGGAATGTCCACCAAAGCTGTTGCCCGTTAATTGAATGTTAATTTCTCTACCATAAGCTTTCTCCAAAGGCATTTCAGAGAATTTGGCAGTACATCCAACCGGTCTCACAACCGCAGACCACGTGTAAATAAATGAGAGACTGGAAAGCCTAGAAATACCATGCCGTCAACAGGATGCTGACCCTCACAGGGTCCTCCATTTGCATATGATCAGAACACAATTCAATATTGAGCACGTGCGCCTGTATGTCCAGATATCCAACGGGATATTGATGTTCTGTCATGCTATCCGACTTTCTGTCTTAAAGTTTTTACACTAATAGGTGAATTAGGATATAGATAAGTTGCGATGCCACACCTATCAGACATATTGTGACATCATTATAATACTAAAACATGTCATCTTTAAGTTGAGCCGGCCCTACCTTGTACTCATAGAAGTCACCATGGCGGGCCTGCCACGGTTGATTTAATTGGTTTCTACTAACTGTATGTTTGTTCTTTCAGGGTGAATCACTACTATGATATTCAGCATTTCCTTAATACGTAGCTTCACAGTGATGCCTTCTTCAGCTTCCGATATTAGGCCACTTACTGGAACATATCGACTTCTATTGTATGTCTTGACCCCCTACATGGCTGAGTGTCGCTATTGACTGGATCTGTCATGTCAAGCCCAACTTGGGCCTACACATATGGTTCACAAATATAGATTCCACTATTTCAATGTACACGGTATTACGTCCAGTTACTGGGGAGGAGGTGGGCTATTTACTTGGCAATTTCTTGTTCCGGATTCTACTCTTGGTGAACCAGCGGAGAAAAGTCCCTGTCAGGACTAGGGCTCTGCTACAAATCTCAGCGCTAGGAGAAGGGTCTGGGCATCACACAGTTTCACCCAATATGCAATAAGTGAAATAAAAATATGGTATGTGACTCTGCCTAGTGAAGGCAGTCTACGAAAAATCAATGACTGAGTACCAAGGCCATATTTAATCCATTTTAGAGTTTCCGATCATACATGTTTGAGCCATAACAACACATTGGAAAGGATTCTCTATTCTGAAAAGACCAATATTGACGATTTTGGCCTTAGAGCAAAGTAAAGACCTTGAGAACACCATCTCCTCAGTGAAGCATTATGGAGATAGCATCATGCTATGGACATGCTCTTCATCGTCAGGGAGTAGGAAACAGATCAGGATTGACAGGAGACAAATACAGAGCAATTACGAAAATCTGTTTCCATTGAGATTGAGAACTTCCAATGTCCTTAAACACACAGCTAAAGCTACATTACAGCACAACATGTAGGACAAAGATGGGAGTATGATATGTATGGTTGGGGTATATGATCTGTAAATATTTTTACACTGGGTTCTGGAAATAAGAATGATAACGTTTCATAGAGATGTTATCAGATTCAATAGATGCTTTTAAAAAGCAGGATTTTGTTGCTCTTTGATGTCCTTCCAGGGCAGGAAAGGTGCTAGCATCATCTATCTGATGCTTTTCCCCCTGCTGTGTCCCAGTCAAATCTTTCAATGAAGAAAAAAAGGTATTTCTTTATATTGTTCCATAATAGCTATTTCGAGTATTTTTTTTGTCTTGTATCTATTGAACATTTTAGAAAACATTTGTACAAAACTCGATCTGTATGAGCTAATGTGCTGATGTTGTGAACTCGATGGAATTGAATTTTGTATTCAATCTAAATTGATGTTGCTCTTCATCTGTATAGTGTAATGCATTGTAGACTGGCAATTTTTATATGCATGGACACATTACATAGAACCATGACTTTGCACAGTGCAATGTCAGTTAAGTCTCTGTTCATTTATTTTAAAGTCAATAACCCTTGAATTGTACAGGGAAGTTCAGCATTCAGTCCAAGAGTGTCTGCCCTCCCCAGCCATCAGCGAGCAGACAAGAGGTGCACCTCTATAACTACACAAGAAACGCTTATTAAATGGTCTGGGAGAAAGTCTATTCCGTGATTATCACTATGATGCTCTTCTGCAATCAAGCAGAGTACAGGTACCTATTTTAAAACACTTTACCAGTGATTGCAACTGTGGCAAGAACATAGTTGGGTTTTCTTTTTTGTTTTATGTCAAAAAACCTGTGCGATTTGCGAAGTATAAGATTGTAGTTTTTAGTTAGATCAATTAGCCCCATGAGGTCCTAGCTACGAGTCAGCAAAGCATTTCTATAACATTTCTGGATTTTCTATAACAAAAATCTAATAATAATACATTTCTCACCTTCCCGTAATCATTCAATATGGTACTAGGTACTAGGTTTTTCTAGTTATATAATTTGAGCAAATGTAAATGAACACTCTACATTTAGGGATAATGCAAAGTGTTGATACAAAGGTGCCAAATGATGCAATACTCCTGCAGGTCTCTACTTGCAGTATAGTAATAGCTACCCAAGGCTATGCAGAATATTATCATGTGTTTAATTAGAGTTTTTCTTCTTTTTAAAGCCTGCACTGATGATACTACTGCTGCTTGAGTATGAATATATTTTATCAGTTCTGAACTGGCACCTTAATATGATTTCCTACCGAATAAGACTTTTTTATGCATTCTATGCATCACACGTTTATGTATATGGATCCTTCACAACTGCAGTGGTTGTGAGTTCAGTGTTTCACACCAAACTTTATTTTGATTTTATTATTTTCATGTTTTTCATGCAATTCCAGAACTTTTTTGTTAGTTATTTGAAGCCTTCTGGTATATATACAATATTTTATATGCCCCTTGAATATATACCATATCTGAAATATGGAGGTCTGTATCCCAAAATTGTGCATTGTATGAGTTATCATATATATTATCATGTGTTTAATTAGAGTTTTTCTTCATTATATATATTCCCCTACCATTGGTGGTATAAGTGCAAGAACAGTGTTAGATATGCTGCAGGACTTTACTCTTTATTCTCCTTGTGTGTGGGGTTTATTCCAGAAGGGGAAGATATGTGATGTTACGTCCACCAGCCCATTGCAAGATCTCTTATCAGATGATGCATACCGTGGTGAAAGCAGTAACAGGCAGGCACTTTCCCTGTCACTGCCGCTACACTATACCACCAACGATAAGGGATAATCTGTAGAGGGTGGCCCTCTATACATAGAATGTTAAACCAACTGGAACCAAAAAAAAGGGGGAGCAAAAGAATCAGGGATATAGGGTTCCACAGTTGGGGCTGGACCACCCACCCCAAGCACTGACCATACAGCGTGCTGTAGTAATTTTATTACATGACAGGAGGCTTCCTATTTTGCATAACTTTCTTTACTTATGCCTCCAGCAGCACAAGTCAATCAATCAAAAACTTTTAACCAATCCTAGGCAAACATAGCCTGTATATAAGTCTTTGGTGGGCGTGTCTATTCCTCTTTCTTTGCTGCTTCCAGAAGGCACAGGTCAGAGTACTACTTCAGAAATTATTTATTCCATATTGACTTTTATACTGTTAGAAATTCATTGGTTTCTTCTATTATTTAATATTGTCAGTAATATAGTTTTATTTATTTATTTTTCTGTACTGTTCCCTCTTGCCCTACCTCTCCTCACCCTGCACTGTCTCCCTTTCTCCCTGTCATCTTTCCGCGGCGTTTTAACGCGACCGCGTTCGTTTTCGTGTTAGGGAGGTAACATAGGGACATTTCGGGAGGTGGGTGTGGGGTTGGAGGGACTATACCGTTCTCAGGGCGACCTTTGTAACGGACGGCGGACCGCGATCATATCGCGGACCGCATTAGCGTTTTGGCGCGAACGGCGGCCATATTGGATCTCGCTCTCGCGAGACCCACGACGGCCATTAGCGTTTCCAACGGTCGTTATTCAAACGACCCATTCTCATAGTTTCTGGTACTCGTTTTTTCCCTCTGCCCATACTGTGTATATATAACCTTTGTCAAGTACATTCGATTTCTTCCTGCTGCATATATATATTTTTTCTTAAAGACACAGTTCATACACTCCTATTAAGGGCACAGTGCTTGCAGGCTCATCCCCTGCTGCACATATTTAAAGGCACAGTTCATGCAGGCTCATCCCCTGCTGAACTTCTTAAAGGCACAGTTCACGCAGGCTCATCCCCTGCTGTACATCTTAAAGGCACAGTACTGTCAGGCTCATCCCCTGCTGTACATCTTAAGGCACAGTACAGTCAGGCTCATCCCCTACTGTACTTATCAAAGTCACAATACAAGCAGGCTCATCCCTTGCTTTCCATCTAGAGTCACTAGTGCAAGCAGGCTCATCCCCTGCTACACACAAAGAGTCACTATACTAGCAGACTCATCCTCTGCTATAATATAAGTGCCAGTGCCAGCAGGCTCATACCCTGCTATAAATCAAATGATACAGTGCCAGCAGATTCTTCCCTGCTAAATACATAAGTGTTGTACGTATGCAAGTGACTCACTGCTAGCAGGCTCATCCCCTGCTATAAATTAAGTGTCTTAGTACAAACAGTCTTACCCCTGCTTTAAAAGCTAAGTGACTCAATACTAGCAGGCTCATCCCCTGCTATACCATTATATATGTGACTCTATATATGACACCACATTAGTAGTGAAAGCTGTATCTTACGGCATTTCACATATTTCAGAACCTAACACTCTTCTGTCTTCCACAGACAGACCCAACATACAACACAAGATGAGTGACTCACCACAGTTACCACCATCAGATTGGCAGACAATTATTAACTCAGCGGTAGCCGCCTCCGTGGAGAAAGCTATTGGCAGACTGCTCATGCAGAACCCAAAACCTGATACAGCTACTGATCAATCCACGGAAGTAATGGAAGATGCCTCCCCGGAGACCTCCACGCCATAAAACGGCAACGGAAGGGCACCGTATTGGACACCCAGAGACAAAGAGGCAAAACTCCAGTGAAAAAGAGCCGCCAGGCAGCGAGGAGAGGACCTTCCCCTCCATACTCTCCGTCCTCAGAGGACGACGACCGCAGTCCCCCTCCATCGCTCGACATCATGGACGAATGGAAGGCGGGGGCTTCACGCTCGGAAGACGAAGACTGGCTAGACGTCCAAGGAGAAGACAAGGAATGCGATCAAGACACATATCTTGATCAAGAAGAGGGCACCTTCATAGACCCCCAGGGGACGGCCATGCTTGACCCCCGCACGATCTGACACCCAAGATCGACAGAATGGGGGTTACCAGATCACCTGGCTCAGTTCATCCACTTCTGGCTGAGAAAGCCAATGGACAAAGAAGTCAGGGCAAGGCTTCGGGCAGAATGCCCAAGACCAACTCTACCAGATAAAATCGCAGTGACCCCAGAATTTGATTCTACTGTATCCCTGTTCATGTCCCGTGCGGGCCGAGACCCGCGGAAAGGAATAGAAAAAGGCCTTAGGGAATCCCAAGACAAGCTCCTTGACATCCTGGGTCCTCTAGCGAAAATGCTATACCTGGCTGACCTAGCCCTTTCCCAAGGCACTACACTGGACGCCCACACTATACGCGAATGGGCACAACGGGCCATTTGTATGCTGGGCAACACCAATGCAGCAATGTGCGCAGAACGCCGCAGAACTGCATTATTGAAAATGGACCCGAAACTGATGGAGCTGGGTAAGAAAGAGATGGGACCGCTAGCGAACGGTCAGCTATTTGGTGACTCATTCATAACTGAGCTCAAAAAACATGTGAGCATCTTCACCACTCTGAATAAGGCTCAGACCTCCATCAAACAAGTATTTCGTAACACCACACCACACAGGGGAGTTTTTGCCAGGGCTGGTCGCCAAAGGGGCCGAGCCAGCAGCCGATTCTGGCCTACAGACCCCATACACCAATCATCTCAAGCATTCTTCCCAACCTCGAGATCCAACTTCCAGCGAGGATCCTTCCGTTCAAGAGGCACCCGCACCCGCGGACGCGGACGCTTCAATGCAGGTGAGCATTCCCGACATACCTTTTCTATATTCGCACATGACTGCAGGCAGACTGTCTCTTTTTTCACAGGAATGGGAAAAGATATCCTCGAACAGCTGGATCCTCAATACAGTAGCCGGTTACGAGATCGAATTCTCAGACACCCCGGTACAGGACCGACGCCCACCACCAATAAGAGCGTCGGCAATACACACCGAAATCATAGATACGGAGATCCAAACCCTGTTCGACAAGGGGGCGGTGGAACCCGCCCCAGACGATACGGGTTTCTTCAGCAACATCTTCGTAGTCCAAAAGAAAACAGGAGACTACAGACCGGTCATCAACCTACGGCAACTGAACGTTTTTGTCACCTACAGACATTTCAAAATGGAAGGAATCCACCTTCTAAGAGACCTATTGTCGCAACACGACTGGTTCACCCGACTAGACCTAAAGGACGCCTACCTACCGGTATCAATAGCTCGCGTCAGCCGTCCATTCCTCCGCTTCACATGGAAACATCTCTCCTACCAATTCACCTGTCTCCCATTCGGCCTCAGCTCAGCACCATGGTGCTTTACGAAACTAATGAAGCCAGTAATGGCTTACCTAAGAGAGAAGGGCATCCGCTGCCTAATATACCTGGACGATATTTTGATATTCTGCAAATCAGCACCCAGGCTTCAATCCCAAACGAGATCCATAGTGCTCTTGCTAGAATCTTTGGGTTTCATCATAAACAGAGAAAAATCTTCACTCCAACCAGCCAAGGTGGTTCAATTCCTGGGATTCGAAATAGATTCGAGAACATTTACCCTCCGGTTACCCACTTCAAAGATTGCAACAATACGGAAAGAGATACGCAGGGTACTTCGAAGAGACTCAATACCGCTTCGCCTCCTAGCCAGAATAATAGGCCTTTTGTCATCTTCCATACAAGCGATCTTCCCAGGACCGCTACACTACCGGGCCATGCAACGGGCGAAGGCCCATCACCTGAGGCAAGGACAGACATACGACCACTGGATCCCAGTGTCAACAGAAATTCGGACAGAACTCCGATGGTGGCTCCTCCACATGGAGGCCTGGAACGGCAGAGCCATATTCGGTCCGAACCCGGACTTCGTCCTGGAGTCGGACGCCAGCCTATGGGGCTGGGGAGCCCACTGTGCACAGGCGTCCACCGGAGGACAATGGTCGGAGTAAGAGAAACTCCTACACATCAACTGCCTGGAGTTGATAGCGGGCTCCTTCGCGATCCGGAGTCTGGCCAAGAACATGTACAACTGCTGCATTCTCTTGCGCATGGACAATTTTTCGGCAGTCCGGTACATAAACCACCTGGGCGGAGCCAGATCACGGGCCTTGACAGAAGCGACGAGGGACATCTATCGATTCTGCCTACCCCGCAACATCACGATCAAGGCAGAATACCTACCGGGAGTCAACAACCTCACGGCGGACTGGTTCTCTCGACATTGGAGAGACAGCAGCGATTGGCGCCTGGACACCACTACCTTTCACAGGATAAGACAAGTAAGAGGTCCGCTACACATAGACCTCTTCGCATCACGGACGAACACTCAGCTACCGAGGTATTACAGCTGGCTTCCGGACCCTCAAAGCGAAGCAGTCGGCGCATTCCTCCAACAATGGCCACAAACGGGAGCTTACGCGTTCCCACCGTTTTCAATGTTGGCGAGAGTCCTTCACCACCTACGCAGAGCGAGGACTTCTCTAATCTTGATCACACCATTGTGGAAGAGCCAAGCATGGTTCCCGGACCTCCTAGCTCTGTCTCAAGACCATCCGCTACTCCTACCAGTGTTCCCATTCCTCCTAGTGAACCCGGACGGGGAACCTCATCCGTTGATTACACAAGACCGATTGGAACTGGTGGCCTGGAATCTTTCCGGGGATCCTGGAATGTCTCAGGCCTATCGCAGATGACTAGAAACCTATTATGGGACTCCTGGGCACCTGGCACTAGACGCAGCTACCTATCCGCATGGAACACGTGGAATCACTGGTGCATGGAAAGGGACCTCGATCCCTTTACAGCACCTATTCCCTGCATTCTAAATTTCCTGTCAAACCTTTTCTCAGAAGGACGAGCATACCGCTCAATTAATATCACCAGATCAGCCATTTCGGCGGCCCACACCCCAATAGACGGTACACCTGTGGGTCAAAACACCCTAATATGCCGTCTACTTCGGGGCATCAGACTAGCCAGACCTCCGGCCCCGAAATATAACACTCTTTGGGATGTAGAGACAACTATCAGCCAAATTGACTCTCCTTCTATGTTTAGTTTCTTTTCGCAGAGTCGCGGACGTTAGGGCTTTTGACGTAAACGGTTTCACTGTAACACCAGAAGGGGTTACCTTCACAGTGTCTCGCAGGACTAAGACGGACTCCACATCCGTATCTTACCCTTTTTTTCCGACGGTTCCGCGGCTATGCGTTGTGAACACCCTACTTCGGTACGTAGAGGTTACCGAATCGCTCCGTTTTTACCGATCGAGTCAACTACTGGTATCTTACACTAAACCGTACAAACCCGTAACTACCACTACGTTGGCTAGATGGGTTCGATGGCTCTTATCCCTGGCAGGCGTAGAACTGAATTTCGGGGCCCACTCGGTATGTGGGGCGGCGGCTTCGCGTGCATATTTGGCGGGAGCATCTCTTACGGACATCTTGCGCTCGGCAGACTGGACTAGAGAAAACACCTTCAGAGTTTTCTACTTTCGACAGACATCTCACGCATCTTTTTCGTTGTTACCACAGAGTTAAAAATGCAAAATAGGAAGCCTCCTGTCATGTAATAAAATTTGTAGATTATGTTAACGTAGTGTACGTATAATCTTAATTTTAATAATGACAGGAGGCGAGTATTTTCCCCCCGTAGACATTGGTTTTATTCCCACCCAAATACTCGCCATTCAGCATTTAACAGACAGTTATGACGACCTTACAGACTGATATCTTCATACTGTATGAAATCTCACATACACAGTTTCAGTATAGATATAACTGTAGCTAACAACTCAATAGACTTGTCAATGTAATACTTAGACTTTAGATATATTAATTAACTAAATCGGATATATAGGTCTTGCATGCGGACAATAGTCCATTTCCACACCTTTCACCTATTTCCATTTTTTCCAGCATGAGATGATTCGGGAACCGGGCGACAACACCTCTCAAGCTTCAGTCCAAGCTACGTTCGGTTAAAGTTACAGAGTTCCAGTTTAAAGGACACTCCACAACCTGACGTTACAGGATTTCACACATCAAAGAAAGAGAAATAGACACGCCCACCAAAGACTTATATACAGGCTATGTTGGCCTAGGATTGGTTAAAAGTTTTTGATTGATTGACTTGTGCTGCTGGAGGCATAAGCAAAGAAAGTTATGCAAAATACTCGCCTCCTGTCATTATTAAAATTAAGATTATACGTACACTACGTTAACATAATCTACAAATTATGATATAGTGTTCCGTTAATCGATAAAGCCATCCCTTGAGACCTGCGTGAGATGTAAGAAGGTAAGGTCGTCGTATTGTTGCACCTATTTACCAAAACATTATCACAGAAAAATGCAAATTACCTATTGTAGTCTTCAGATATACTGATGTAGTAGCTGAATTGTGCAGTGCATGAGATTTTGAGAAATTGTGGGACTACATAAGATTTCCATATTTACAATATCTACAGTATATGCAAACAGAATAACAAAATTGGAACAAAGACAAAACCCAACTGAGTGTTTAAATTAATATCGGTGAGGAAAATTGCAGGGTAAAAATTTAATAAAAGTAAAAAAAAAAAAAAAAAAATCCACTAGAAAATAAAACAGCTCGCTGCTGCGTTTATATGCATCCCTTGTGGAACTCATATTGGTTAATGGATTAGGACCAGGCCTAGAACCATTTAAAGCAAGATATTTCTGTGAAATCAATAGAATACATATTAATAAAATGCCACCGACTCTAAGTTTATAGGAGCTATATATATTTGTTTTCTTTGATATATACATAACATTCTCATTATGTAGAAAGGCATGTCGTTTTGTAAATAACTAATCAATAGAATTGTCATTCGGAAAACACATTTAATCATAGTAAAAGCAATTATTTGGCTACTCGTGTTTCTAAAGGATTAACCTAATTGGTGCTTCAGTTGCAGACTACCAGAGTGCTTCTAGTATATGTGCATCCTGCAGCTTCAATGTAGCCAGTCTAGTGCTCTTTAGCTGTTACTTAACTACAGCTCCCATGATGCATTGCTGGCCTGTAGTTTGCTGGGCATTGTGGGAGTAGAAGCTGAGCAACAGCTGGAGAGGTACAGCTTGGCTAATCTCATCTAAATCTCTTTATACATAGGGTATGTTAAGAATGTTGCTCTGCCCGTGCACAGTGATAATGCAAAAACTGATCACCGGAATAAAATCTCTGCATTTACAAACTAATTGTAATGAAAAATATTTTAAAATACTTATTAGTATCAAACGGATTTACAGAATCAATCTACAACGCAGACATAATCTATTTCGCATAGTTCCTTTTGGAATTACTCAGTACAACTAATAATAAAAAAAGAAAAAGTAAAAAATAAATTAATTAATTTTAAATGATGAAATACACTGAATATGACCAGATTGAAATAATAATGTAAAATATAAGACAATAATAAGTTCTATGAAATTAGGTTAAATTGAATAAAGCCTAGTTTGATTTAATCAGTAAAACTATAGTATTATAAGAAAGAGAAATGAGAGAAAAGTAAATTATTTGTTAAATTTGTGCTGTGCTTTGCTTCCAAACTCAAATTATTGTATCTGTGGTATATATAAATTCTATAGTGTATTGCAAAAAATTAATAATAGCAGGCCACCCAACTGTCTTGATTTTGCTGCTACGGTCCCTATTTTAGGTCCTTGCCTGTCCCATTGTCACCAAAAGTGGGACACCAAGGAACTGTCTGCAGAAAGTGTAGAATAAGTGCATCATTAGACACGCTCACGCTATGCTCAGTGCACTAAGAACATGCAAAGAATAATTAAACATATCTCTCTGCTTGATCCACCTTTAGTGGATCAGCCTGATTGATTTACAATCAGCTTGACATCCATTCATGTGAGGATGATAAGCTTTTTGCATGCCCCCTCTCCAAGCAGATCTACTTCCTTTTGGTGGCACAGGTGACGTGATTCACATCACCTGCTGGTGTCCAGCCCACCTCCATCTCACTTCACGGGACGCTGATG
Organism: Pelobates fuscus; assembly: GCF_036172605.1. NCBI lineage: Eukaryota > Metazoa > Chordata > Amphibia > Anura > Pelobatidae > Pelobates > Pelobates fuscus. The sequence goes on from NC_086321.1 coordinate 122,020,800, forward strand.
TTGGGAGGTTATAGACTAGAGTAGACTTTCAAAAGTTTGGCTAGAGCTGAGTGGGAGTTTTGGCCTATATTTTGCAAGTTGTACGTCATCCAACCACAAGTCACTGCTTAGGGATTTAACATGTTTGTTTTCATTAGCAGACCTTATTACTTACTGATTATTTATTGATTGATGTCCAAATAGAAGTAAAACCTTTATTGAGCATCCACTTTTTGTCCAATTTGCAAAACTGCAAATTGGTATCAGTTGAGGCAGACATGAAAAGCATTAAACACAGCTTGAGTTAAAGTCTGCAACACTTTTCACATTTGCCTTAACTGATACCGACTACCAGTTGGCGTTTATAGTTTTGCAAACTGGACATACCCTCGCGTATTTTTATGTAGTTGGATCAGTTGGTCTGCACTAAATATTTCTTTTATACAATTTTTATACAGATTTTTCTTCTGTTATATTATTGAATTTTGTTAAGTATTATTGCAAGTGCAACACTAGTTTTTGATTCTGCATTGTGTGTCACTATTTTTGGGTGATTGCTACTGGATTAGTTATACTCATTAATTGAGTTTGTTTCACACGTTAGTACATTTTTTAGCGCTGTCCATTTTTTTGGTTATTTTGATTATTAATGCCCTTTATATATAATAACATCTCTACTGGCATGTTAGATCATCATGATTTGGTCACTGACTCACATCATGTCAAGCAGGAATATATATGATTTTTTTTCAAAAACTGTAATGTTATACTTTATTGGGACTAAACAATGTGACTATTTTCCTCCCAAATTTTGGGGAAATCCAGAATTTGCTTAAAAAACAAACAAACAAAAAAATAAAACAGAAAACCGCAGAAATGTATTTTTAAGAATAAAAGATTCCTCTCGACTTGCATTTATGCCCATAAATTAAATGTGCAATTTTTTTAAAACGTCTTTTTTTTTTTTTTAAAGTGAAAATTTGCTTTGCAAAAACCACGCAGTAATTTCTGCATACGGAGAACAAAAAGTTCAGTGCATTAAATCTAAAATCTTCTGGCTTGCCAGATAATTTAAGCATTGATTGGTGATCATTGATTCATGCACATAATTCATTAAACATTAGTAGCAGCAGAAAAGTCATCAAAAACCACCCACTGGGTGGAAGTATCTATCCACTGGGAATCTCTGTCCCAGAGCCGTGCCAACCGACCAGTGTCATCATCTTGGGTAATAGTCCTGCGGAACTCCTGTGAGATTTCTGAACTTCAAAGCTTTATCTACTGTTCTAATGTAATTGGAGATCATTTTTCTCATGTCCGCAGTGTACGGATCATATTCCAATTTTCTTAAACCAGAACGCTTGAAGTTTCCGTCTTTCTGGCCTTCAACGCATAGTAGTCTGTCTGCTAAGACGGGTAGACCTAACAAGTTTATCATCCTCTTAAGCTGAACAAATAGATCTTGCTTTAGGTCCTCAAAATGTACGACCAACACATTCTTTCCATACTTCAGCCAGTCTAGTGTGTGGGTCGCCCACCATGGTGCATAGTTGTTTACAAATTCGGGCCATTCTGAAATCAACAAACAGAAATAATCATCAATCACAAAGATAATATACTTCAATACACGCACAGGGTTGAATTTCTAAATTATTTTGCAGTCACAGAAACATTCAATGACAAACTGTTTAGGTGATACTAGTTAGGATGTTCAAGTAGACAATGTTTATTAAGGAAGTAAACGGGATATCTTCGCTCCTTTGTCTTTGACTGGTTTTTGAACGACTTCTAATTTGCATTCACTAAACTTCAGAAAAGTTAAAGGGACACTCTAAGCACCACAAACTCCTCTACGTCTTAGTGTAGTGGTTTTGGTGCATAGATTTGACTGACAAATAAAATCACATTACTGAGAAATGGCAATGCTTACAATTTGTCAAAAATACACATCTTCACATAAGCCTCTTTTTTTAGAGAATCATTGGATTGGAGGATCACGGTGAATGCCACACAAACTCCATGAGTCAACTATGGTTTTCTATGAGAGCACTTGACTGAACATCATCATAATTAAAGATCTCACAGAGGGAGGAGAGAAAAGATGTTCATGGAACTGGATTACTGTTTTATTTTTATTTTCCTGGATTAAAATGTATCGGTTTATTTAGCAAAGAGGGGGGTTGTTAATACATCTGACTTCAAAAATAATCTATCTAATTTGAGAGTGTTGCTTTAACATTATATAATTACATACCTGTGCCTGTGCTGGCACCACTGAACATACATGTCAAATCCCAAGCTTTGAAGGATTTAAAACATAATTAGAGATCTGTGCTTAAAACATGATAATCCGTTTCAGTCAGTTTTATAAAAGCAATTTTGGTTGTGTTGTAAAACTATCAATGTATTATCCGTCTTTCGACCAAAAGATACTACCTCCCTGAAAGCATTGTTGTGACATGTGATACAATATGGAATCAACACAGTAAAGGAGGAGACTATATTTAAAAGAAGAAAAGCTACCACAACAAGAGGACATAGTCTTAAATTAGAGGGGAAAAGGTTTAAAAATAATATCAGGAAGTATTACTTTAATGAGAGGGTAGTGGATGCATGGAATAGCCTTCCAGCTGAAGTGGTAGAGGTTAACACAGTAAAGGAGTTTAAGCATGCGTGGAGTAGGCATAATGCCATCCTAACTATAAGATAAGGCCAGGGACTAATGAAAGTATTTAGAACATTGGGCAGACTAGGTGGGCCGAATGGTTCTTATCTGCTGTCACATTTTATGTTTCTATGTTTCTAATACAATGTGATACATTCTCCACTGACTTGATGCTAAATACTTGCATTCATTTTATATGGCTTACTAAAATATGAATAAAATTAATAAATACAAATGAAAAAGTAAATAATGAGTGAATTATCCTAAAGTGATAAAAATGACTTTACTAAAATAAATAAATACAATTATGAATACAATTATCTGTATTTGTATAAAAGCCAATGAATTATCCCATGCAATGTATTTAATATTGGTAATAACGCCATATAAACATGAAAGAAGTGTATTTGCCATTATGGTTTAGATGTCATTTAGCTGATAACAATAGTTTAAATAATGGCATCGCCCATTGCTAAACAAATTTAGATTCTGCTTTAGGTGAATGTTTTATACAAATAGACATTTAATTCAGATCAATTATATAACCAATAAAAAAAGATACGTTATTTAGAATGGTATAGATATGACACAAAGTCTGTCCCATTATAGACACACAGCAATTGTCTTGTGGATATATGTGCTGATGCTGGCAATTTGAAATCCCATCTCCTAAATTCTTCAAATTAGAACAGTTTGGGCAGAACATTTCCCATTGAACTGTATTTTTAATACAATTATTGATTACTATTACCACAATCTGGTTAGAACTATCAGAACTGTGACCTGGATAAAGCAAGTTGCCTTTGTATATTAGAGATTTATTGTGGACTTGACAAGAAATCAACAGCAACAGAAAATTGCATTAGGCTTTTCAGTAAAAGCAAAAAAAATTAAAGAAAACCTCTGTGGTACTCGGCAGATGTAGGCCAAAATAGTAAAAAAACAAAAAGTTAGCATTTAATAATTATAAAATAAGAAGATAGGCAGATCTATAAGATTAGATAGAAAGAGGATAAGCAAGTTATAAGAGCTTCCAAATCACACACAGAAGAGAAAATAGCACAGTCTGTAAAAAAAGGGGACAAAACATTTTTTAGATACATAAATGCAAAAAGGAAAGTAAAACAAGGATTAGTTAGATTAAAAGCAAAAGAAGGAAGGTATGTAGAAGAGGATAAAGGTCTAGCTGACTGCCTCAATGAATATTTTTGTTCAGTATTTACAGATGAAAATGAAGGAAAGGGACCTCAGTTAAGAACAAGGACAAATGAGTCATTTGTTACATGTGATTTTACAGAGTAAGAGGTTCTATTTCAACTGTCAAAAGTAAAGACAAATAAGTCAATGGCACCTGATGGAATACACCCAAAGTTATTAAAAGAGCTTAGTGGTGTACTAGCAAAACCATTAACAGATTTAATTAACCAATCATTGTTAACAGGAGTAGTCCCAGAAGATTGGAAGTTAGTGAATGTTGTGCCCATTCACAAGAAAGGTAGTAGGGAGGAGTCGGGCAACTATAGGCCAGTAAGCCTTACTTCAGTAGTGGGGAAAGTAATGGAAACCATGTTAAAGGATACGATTGTTGAACATCTAAAATCACATGGATTTCAAGATCAGAGACAACATGGGTTTAGATCATGCCAAACTAATCTTAATGATTTTATTGATTGGGTAACTAAAATATTAGATCAGGGTGGTGCAGTAGACATTGCTTACCTAGATTTCAGTAAGGCTTTTGACCCTGTTGCACATAGAAGGCTTATCAATAAACTGCAATCTTTAAGTTTGGATTCCAATATTGTTGAATGGGTAATGTAGTGGCTGAGTGACAGGCAACAGAGGGTTGTAGTCACTGGAGTATATTCGAGGCATGGGCTTGTCACCAGTGGGGTACCTCAGGGATCTGTACTTTGACCCATTCTCTTTAATATTTTTATTAGAAATATTGCAGAAGGTATTTTTGCTGATACAAAAATATGTAACAGGGTTGATGTTCCAAGATGGATAAGCCAAATGGCAAATGATTTAGGTAAACTAGAAAAATGGTCAGAGTTGTGGCAACTGACATTTAATGTGGATAAGTGCACGATAATGCTTCTTGGACGTAAAAACCCAAGGGTAGAGTACAGAATATTTGATAGAGTCCCAACCTCAACATCTGAGGAAAAGGATTTAGGGGAGATTATTTCTGTGGACTAAAAGGTAGGCAGACAATGTAATAGAGCAGCAGGAAATGCTAGCAGAATGCTTGGTTGTATAGCAGTAGAAAGAGGGATGTGCTCATGCCATAGTACAGAAAACTGGTGAGACCTCACTTGGAGTATTGTACGCAGTACTGGAGACCGTATCTTCAGAAGGATATTGATACTGTAGAGATAGTTCACAGAAGGGCTACTAAACTGGTTTATGGATTGCAGGATAAAACTTACAAGGAAAGGTTAAAGGAACTTAACATGTATAGCTTGGAGGAAAGACAAGACAGGGGTGATATGATAGAAACATTTAAATACATAAAAGGAATCAACACAGTAAAGGAGGAGAGTATATTTAAAAGAAGAAAAACTACCACAACAAGAGGACATAGTCTTAAGTTAGAGGGGCAAAGGTTAAAAAAATAATATCAAAGAATTACTTTATTGAGAGGGTAGTGGATGCATGGAATAGCCTTCCAGCTGAAGTGGTAGAAGTTAACACAGTAAAGGAGTTTACGCATGCATGCGATAGGCATAAAGCTATCCTAACTATAAGATAAGACCAGGGACTAATAAAAGTATTTAGAAAATTGGGCAGACTAGATGGGCTGAATGATTCTTATCTGCTGTCATGTTCTATGTTTCTATATCCTTTCTTGTGGCAACTATATGATGGACAACATTGTGTGTGTACGGTGCAGTGATATGATAATTCTTTCACTCTTTTCAACAGAAAAGTGTTCTGTTTCACTTCTTCACTTTTTGCCACTCTAAGTTTGGTGAAATGTCTGCGAAAACTGACAGAACTTACTATGAAGAAAACCATCACTTTTAGAACACAATAAATAAATATCCCATATTGTTTCTAGTTATTCTGTGCAAATATTTTAGTTTATAACAGAGGAGTCACACCTTTAGTTCTATATGACTGTTATTGTATGCATTAAATAATGACTGTCTTGTTCCATGGAGAGATCTGACTGAAATTCTGAGGTAAGGAAGGAATTTTTTCCTAGTTTGTTGCAAAATTTGAAGCACTTTAACCCCTTAAGGACCAAACTTCTGGAATAAAAGGGAATCATGACATGCCACACATGTCATGTGTCCTTAACCCCTTCACGACGGGTGACGGACGAGGTCCGTCATCCTGGGGATGCCCTTAACGACGGGTGACGGACCTCGTCCGTCACGCGGTAAAATTAACCCCAGATCGCCGCAATCGCGGCGATCGTGGGGTTAATGGTGCTCCGGTCTGCCTCTGCATTAGAGGCAGACCGGGAGCACCGGATCGGGCTGTCAGAGTACATGTGCCCGCTCTGACAGCATGCCAGAGCGGGCACATGTGCTCTCTATACTCACCTCCGCCTCCCTGCACTTCCGGGTTCAGTGTGAAGTGCAGGGAGACGGATCTTCAGTGATCCTGCCCCCTGCTTTTAAAAAAAAAAGTTAAATTAAAATCCCACCCCCCCTTTACCCATATTAATAAAAAATTAACCCCTTCCCTGCCAATTGATCACTGACTACAGTGATCAATTGGCAGGGATTACATTTTAATATGATCTGATTTTTTTTTTTAACCCCTGAGGTTTAATTCTTTTTTTTTTTAACCCTCAGGGGTTAAATTTATTTTATTAATTAATTTAAATATTTTAAAATTATAAATTTAGCTAGCTGGGGAGGGTGGAAGTTAGTGGGGAATTGGGGGATTTAGTGTTAGGCTAACTAGGGGTTAACGTTAAAAAAAGTTTTAAAATAAGCTTTAAAAAGTTAAAAAATTAAGTAAAAAAAAGTTTTAATAATGTTTAAGTAAAAAATAAAAAAAAAATAAACCCTTTACCCAGTCCAAATAAAAATTAACCCCTTGCCTGCCAGTCTATCACTGCCTACAGTGATCAAAATACAGATCACAGTATTATACTGTGATCTAATTTTTTTTTAACCCCTGACGATTAACTTTTATTTATTTTTTAACCCTCAGGGGTTAAATTAATTTAATTAACTAATTTAAATATTGTATAATTAAATATTTTGCTAGCTGGGGTGGGTGGGAGTTATGGGAAAATGGGGAATTTACTGTTAGTGCTGCTTACTGCTAGTTAGGGGTTAACGTTAAAAGAAAAAGCTTAGAAAAATGTTAAATCTGTAAAAAAAAGTTTTACGAAAGTTTAGGAAACTTTAAAAAAATGAATAAGCAAAACAAAAGTTTAAAAAATAGTTTTAAAAAGTAAAAAAAGTTTTAAAAAGTAAAAAAATACATTTAATAACGCTCATTACCACTACACCTGGTACAAGCTAGCGGAAAAATGATCCCACGCTAAGGTTCAAAATATGCCTTTTGAAATACCCTGGGATGTCTTCTTTAAGAAATGGTATGGCTTTATGGGGTATTTGGATTATATAGCCTGGTAAAATACTCTAAAATGGGACATGGGCACAGCGTAAAAATTTAAAGTTTGAAAAAAATGGAATGGCTGTGTCCCAAATGTGCCCCTCCGATGTCCACATATACCTGGCAAAGGTACATACGGGGGTATTTTTGTACTCAGCCGACATAGCTGAGCAACATATAAAGTATTATAGAGTGGTGGTACACAAAATGTTTGCAAAATATACTGTGCAAACTCACTTTGTGTGTCAAAAAGGCAGAAAAAACGCTTATTACCACTACACCTGGTACAAGCTAGCGGAAAAATTATCCCACACTAATTTTCAAAATATGCCTTTTGAAATACCCTGGGATGTCTTCTTTAAGAAATGGTATGGCTTTATGGAGTATTTGGATTATATAGCCTGGTAAAATACTCTAAAATGGGACATGGGCACAGCGTAAAAATGTAAAGTTTGAAAAAAAAATGGAATGGCTGTGTCCCAAATGTGCCCCTCCGATGTCCACATATACCTGGCAAAGGTACATACGGGGGTATTTTTGTACTCAGCCGACATAGCTGAGCAACATATAAAGTATTATAGAGTGGTGGTACACATAAGGTTTGCAAAATATACTGTGCAAACTCACTTTGTGTGTCAAAAAGGCAGAAAAAACGCTTATTACCACTACACCTGGTACAAGCTAGCGGAAAAATTATCCCACGCTAAGGTTCAAAATATGCCTTTTGAAATACCCTGGGGTGTCTACTTTAAGAAATGGTAGGCCTTTGTGGGGTAGTTTGAATTTAAAACTTACGAAGATGCTTGGAAATTGCACATAGGTCCAGCGTCAAAATTCAAAGTTCTGTAAAAACTGATATGGCTTGGTCTCCAATATGCCACTGTAGCTTCACAAAATAGTGCCAAAGACATTCATTGGGGATGTCTTTTTACTCAGAAGACTTAGCTGAGCATAATTTGAAGGTTTTGAACTTAGTGGCACATATGAAATATACAAAATGCCCAGCAAAAATGCAATCCGTATGTCAAAAAATGCACAAAATTATTTTTTACCACATACTTTGGCATATATTGGTGAATAAATGGGGGCATGCTAAGGCACAATATGCACCTTATGATATACCCTGGAGTGTCTACTTTTACAAATGGTAGGCCTTTGTGGTTTTTTTTTTTGAACAGTCAAACTGTTATAATACCCCAAATGGAAGCATAGGCTCATTAAATCCGTCTCTCAAAATTCTACTGTGAATACTGAAAAGGACAGGTCTCCTGTATGGCACTGTAGCTTCACGAAATAGTGCCATAGACATACAATGGGGGTGTCCTTTTACTCAGAAGACTTAGCTGAGCATAATTTGGGGGGTTTGAACTTAGTGGCACATATGAAATATACAAAATGCCCAGCAAAAATGCAATCCGTATGTAAAAAATGCACACAATTATTTTTTACCACATACTTTGGCATGTAATGGTAAAAAAATGGGGGCATGTTAAGGCACAATATGCACCTTATGAGATACCCTGGAGTGTCTACTTTTACAAATGGTAGGCCTTTGTGGGGGTTTTTGAACAGTCAAACTGTTATAATACCCCAAATGGAAGCATAGGCTCATTATATCCGTCTCTCAAAATTCTACTGTGAATACTGAAAAGGACAGGTCTCCTATATGGCACTGTAGCTTCACAAAATAGTGCCAAAGACATACAATGGGGGTACCGTTGTACTCAGCAGAAGTAACTGAACACATAATAAAACTTTGTACAGGAATAGCACACAACAACTTTACAAAATACACATGAGAAGTTCTTTGTTATACGTTTGTGTGCGAAAACCCCCCAAAAACACAATTTTACTCCAATATTTAGCAGAGGTTGGCGGTAAAATGGCTACGTAGAAAGTGTCAAAACAACCTTAGGTAAATAGCCTGTGATGTCTACTTTATATAAATATATACTTTTGTGTGGCAATTTTGTTTTATTTTATGGCTATTAGGCTTACAAGACAAACATACCAAATTCTAAAATCGCTCCATATTAAAATTTTATTTTACTCCTTGTGCTTTGTGACCTGTAACTACCAAAAAAAACTTAAAATCCCAGACACATTATATATTCTGTAAATCAGAACAAATAAATGAATTTATTTTTAATTACTTTCCTTAACCTGCACTAATTATGCACACATTATGATTGCAAAAACTGTAAAAAAAAACAATATTTTTCATTTTTTTTGCATTTTTCTGTATTTTTTTTATAATAAGTAAGCATTTATATATTTATATGTTATATCAAATTAAAGCCCTTTCTGTCCTTTAAAAAACAGTATATAATATGTGTCGGTGCAATAAATGAGAGAGATGCAAATTGCAGTTGAACGCAAACAGCAAGAAAATGCAAAAATTGCTTGTGTCATTAAGCGTAAGTCAAGCTTCTGAAGCTCTGTCCTTAAGGGGTTAAGGGGTAAAACTGGGATTTTTTCTTTTTGATCAACAATAAAAACAGATGTGAGAAAGGCCGATCTTGAAGGATGCATGTCTCTTTTCAGACTATGTAACTATGAAAATTGTTCATGCCGTCATACAAATGTGGAACAATCAACCTCATTATAAGAGCTAAATCGAAGTGCCTAGCAGTGTTATCCCAACTGAAGTGTACAGCTTACATTCATCTTGGGTATCTTGCACATACAATGGCTACACATGTATTTGAGTAGGGCTGCTACTGACATATAATTTGTTTAGAATCTGAGTCTTGACAATGTAAGAAACATGACAACTGGTACAATTATTGTTGTACCAATAATATTCTTTTTCGGATTTTAGACACTTTCAACACTACAGCTCTCAACATTAGAAGAAAAGCATTTTTTTGCACTAGACTTTGAAACAGCTTAGAGGACATTAGGAGCAGACAATGTGAGTCAGCGTCTTTAATTTGTGAAATGCCTGATTAATGTTCATATTCTCTTTGCTGAATAAGTCAATTGGCAAATTCATCCAAATAGAAGTTTAAAGCACACTCATTCACAAGTGCTATTAGACAGGATGGTGGAAAGCTGTATATTAATGCTGGGTAAGATTTCAATCCTGTATTAAACCTACTTCTGAGCATTAGAAACACTGTATTTGTGTTAATTCTTGAAATAATAGGTTGTACTTTTACAGATTATAATGAATTCAATTATGATGGGTCTATAATACTCTAATACCATAGCAGATACATTACTGTAGTTTTGCTGGTTTGTTAGTATTGACTCTGTGTGAGCAAAAAGCACAAATAATTAGATACTTAAAACATTATAGTTATCTCTTTCATAATTACAATGTAACAGAATATGATTGACCTTATGCTACAAAGGGATTCAGTTAATACTTTAGCAAGCTTTGGTGTATAAATAAAGTTCATTGGCACAAGATGTGCTCTTTCAAATATTATCTGTCTTCATTTCAAACAAGGAGGTACTTATATACCCGTCTCTGTTATGATCAACACATACAATTGAGAAATGTAGAAAATTAAAGGGACAGTATAGTCACCAGAACAACTACAGCTTATTGTATTTGTTCTAGTGAGTATAATCACTTCAGGCTTTTTGCAGAGTGTTTTCAGAGAAAAGGCAGTGTTTAGATTACAGCCTAGGGACACCTCCAGTGACCACTCCTCAGATGGCTACTAGAGTTGCTTCCTGTGGCAGCACTGCCATTCAGTGTCTCCACCCTCTGCATGGAGACACTGAACTTTCCTCATAGAGATGCATTGATTCAATATAGTAAAATCTTACCTTTATTCCAGCCTTTTGCTGCTGGCTCTGCCCCTCATTCTGCCTCCTTGGCAGTCTCAGCCAATCCAAGACTTTCCTATGGGAAATCATTGTGACTGGCTCAGATCATCACTTCTGATGATGTCATCCAGGCAGGAAGATCAGGTGCAGAGCCAGCATAACAGACTGGAATAAAGGTAAGATGTTACTATATTTAGTGGGACAGAGAGGGCCAGGGGGGCTAGATTGTGGTTTTAACACTATAGGGTCAGGGATACATGTTTGTGTTCCTGACCCTATAGTGTTCATTTAACTGTTTGACAAGACTACATTCACTACATTCCTAAGAGGAATGTCCAGAAACTGCAATATGTCAGGAAATTAAAATGGCAACAAAATGGGATATAGGTAGATCCTGACACGTTTCGCCAATGAGATGACTCTTCAAGGACCTCAAACTTACATTGTAACTTTGTTGCTGATGTTACATATTGAAAACATAACCTACTTTACATGTTTAACAAGGTGATACTTTATGACTGAAGCACATGTACTCATCAAAATATATGCGTTTTCTATCTGTCCTAGAAATATTTTTTCTTACTCTGGTTTTACTATTCATAATATATAGTTTGATCAGAACACTCTATAAAGAAAATCAACTAAAGACCTATTGTAACTGAATTAAAGGAACACTATAGTTTCAGGAATACAACTTGTATTCGTGACACTATAGTGTTTAACTATTTAGGTGGCCAGTCCCCTCCGATTGCATGTTCCCGCCTCCATTTCAATGCTTCTCCATAGGAAAGCTCTGGGAGGCTATTGCGCATGCACGGCAAAATGCCACGCTGCACCAATCATCTCCTTATAGAGATTCATTAAATCAATGCATCTCTATAGGGAACTTTCAGTGCCTCCATGCAGAGTGCAGAGATGCTGACTGCCACTTCTAGTGACCGTCTGAGTAACTGCACCAAGAGGTGTTAATGGCCAGCAATATAAACACTGCCTTTTCTGTGAAAAGGCAGCATTAACAGTGTTCAGGCTGCAGGGAAAGGTGAGAAACACCAGAAGCAATACATTAAGCTGTTGTGGTTCTGGTAACTATAGTGTCTCTTTACCATTGCTGAGAAAAGTATTCAAATATTAGTCATGTATTTTCTCTGTTACATGTATAAAATGCATCTGCTTCAATGAGCTACATGTTGGATTTTGGTTAGCCTAACCAAAGACAGCCTTAATGTTCAATGTATTATCCTACAGCTAGAGGTATTGCTTATATTGATGATACCTGGTTATTGTGGACACGTCACAAGCAGTGGTGACTGCTGAAGCTAGACTCATGAAAGTAGAAGTGCTATAGGGCACATTATAAATACAGCTTTGGGAAAATAAAATAGCTTTACCTACGTGCAAAAAAAAGACACAAAGGACACAAAGGTGTTTGCCATTTCCTCAAAACAGACTGTGGTGAATCTTGGAGACATAGCACGTCTGGTGGTTTTCCTAAAGAAAACTATTTAAGTTCCTTATTTGAGGGATTAATTGAGGGGCCTAAAGCCAAAAGATTATTCCTACTTGTTACCTGCAAGAATGACTTTTTCAGATAATTGTTTTTATTCCTCGGTTTGCATTAAACTACTGAATTAATATTAACTCAGTTCAATAGAGACCAACTTTGCAGAATGTTTTTAAATTTAAAGGCATGCTCTGAGAACCAAAATGACTTCCACTTAATGAAGTGATGATAGTTCATGCTCCTAAGGTCTTACTGCTCAATTCTCTGCCATTTAGGAGTTAAATAAGTTTTGTTTCCGTTTATGCAGCCCTAACACCTCTCCTGGCTGTGACTCGCAAAACCTGCATGAAAAAAAAGGTTTAATTTTCAATCAGATCTTACAGAACAGTGTGTTTACTTAATAAGTAGAATCTCCCGCCATGTTAATTGAACTGTAATCACATATGAGTCCCCTGCAAACCAAAGCAGGTAATTTCAGAGCAGCAATAAGACATTCTAAACTAAACAGACTGTGCAATAAAGGATGTTTAAACATTAGATTTCTCTTAACAGGAAGTGTGTTGGGAGGCTGTGTAAGAGAACTCAGCAGTGAGACTGCCGAGGCATGATCTATGCATTAAAACCACTTCATTAAGCTGAAATTGTTTGGTCCTTAAGTTATCCCTTTAATTATTTGTTTTAGGTTCTCTTACTGTGAGAGAATTGATCACTTTAACAATGTATTATTATTAATTTCATGCTACAGTCTCACAGACCAAAATATATTACTTTATTAATTTTACTTCTATTGCCATAGGGGAGAGCAGTGTATTGTTCTGCCCTCTGCTGAGGCACTGCAAAGGTTAATGTTGGAATGTCTATAAATACATACTGGTGTCTCCAGACTGAACTGCAGTTATGGAGAAAAAAATTGATGTGCTGGCTGAGAAGAGTAGGACTCAGAATAAGCCTCTGAGCTGTGATGGCAAATCTCAAAGATCATCAAACCGACTTCTGAGTGACACCCTTTTACTAAATGGTTCTTTAACCCGTTTAGTAAACGGCGGAAGTCTTTCTATTCTGCAGAGTCATTGCGACATAGCACAATCACATTTGGTTTAGTATATAATATATGATTGTCTGTTCATCAAAAAATAATGGAAATGTTTGTGCGTGGGGAGCAGTGCTAAAGATATACATTTGGCAGTGGTTGAGTGTGCATTCAATATCCATTAATCTACTAAAATACATCAGTAAATAAAACATAACGACTTGAAAATGATTCCCGAAATCATGACCAACTAATGCAACTACCTGGTTTACCGCTTCAAAAAAAATCTATTTACTGATTCAATTAACTATGGATGCTAAAGTTGCAATATCTAGAAATTAGTTAAAACAAGAAATCCCCACCTGGGCATATCAATCAACTTACATACCAGTACACTTTGGAAAAAGGTATATACTATGATAATAATGATTAGCAGGAAAAAAGATGGGAACCCTGGCTAGGCACTTTGATCATAAACTGTAAATTTGCTTTGCAAAGCACTATTCAAAGTCTTCCAATAAAGAATTAAAAGTATTTGTTGATGTATGTAATATAAAGCATTCCAGTTTAATATGTGAATTCTAATTCTAATTGGATTCTAAGATCGCTTATATAATATCAAATGTCTATTATTGTAATGTTTGTATCTCTGTAAAAAAAATAAATGAAAATGCAATAAATAATAAATAAACAAAATCAAAGTATCACTTTGGAGTTGTTTAAAAGTAATCTCTTTTACGAAAGTTCATCTGGAGAAATGCAAAATTGTTGACAGAGGTTGGTATTTTATTATTCAGTAAATCTGCTTAACTTGAAAATGTTTAACCCCTTAAGGACGGGTGACGGACGAAGTCCGTCATCCTGGGGATACCCTTAACGACGGGTGATGGACCTCGTCCGTCACGCGGTAAAATTAACCCCAGATCGCCGCAATCGCGACGATCGTGGGGTTAATGGTGCTCCGGTCTGCCTCTGTATTAGAGGCAGACTGGGAGCACCCGATAGTGCTGCCCCAGCACATATGCCTGCTCTGACAGCATGTCAGAGCGAGCACATGTGCTGTGTATACTTACCTCCGCCTCCCTGCACTTCCGGGTTCACTGTGAAGTGCAGGGAGACGGATCAGTGCTGATCCTGCCCCCTGGTGTAAAAAAAAAAAAGTACAATTAAAATCCCACCCCCCTTTACCCATTTTAATAAAAAATTAACCCCTTTCCTGCCAATTGATCACTGACTACAGTGATCAATTGGCAGGGATTACATTTTAATATGACCTGATTTTTTTTTTAACCCCTGAGGGTTAATTCTTTTTTTTTTTTAACCCTCAGGGGTTACATTTATTTTATTAATTAATTTAAATATTTTAAAATTATAATTATTATCCTGGGGAGGGTGGAAGTTAGTGGGGAATTGGGGGATTTAGTGTTAGGCTAACTAGGGGTTAACGTTAAAAAAAGTTTTAAAATAAGCTTTAAAAAGTAAAAAAATTAAGTTAAAAAAAGTTCTAATAACGTTTAAGTAAAAAATTAAAAAAATAAACCCTTTACCCAGTCCAAATAAAAATTAACCCCTTCCCTGCCAGTCGATCACTGCACTACAGTGATCAAAATACAGATCACAGTATTATACTGTGATCTAATTTTTTTTAACCCCTGACGATTAACTTTTATTTATTTTTTTAACCCTCAGGGGTTACATTTATTTAATTAACTAATTTAAATATTGTGTAATTAAATATTTTGCTAGCTGGGGTGGGTGGGAGTTATGGGAAAATGGGGAATTTACTGTTAGTGCTGCTTACTGCTAGTTAGGGGTTAACGGTAAAAAAAAAGCTTAGAAAAATGTTAAATCTGTAAAAAAAAGTTTTACGAAAGTTTAGGAAACTTTAAAAAAATTAATAAGCAAAACAAACGTTTAAAAAATAGTTTTAAAAAGTAAAAAAATACATTTAATAACGCTCATTACCACTACACCTAGTACAAGCTAGCGGAAAAATTATCCCACGTTAAGGTTCAAAATATGCCTTTTGAAATACCCTGGGATGTCTTCTTTAAGAAATGGTATGGCTTTATGGGGTATTTGAATTATATAGCCTGGTAAAATACTCTAAAATGGGACATGGGCACAGCGTAAAAATTTAAAGTTTGAAAAAAATGGAATGGCTGTGTCCCAAATGTGCCCCTCCGATGTCCACATATACCTGGCAAAGGTATATACGGGGGTATTTTTGTACTAAGCTGACATAGCTGAGCAACATATGAAGTATTATACAGTTGTAGCACACATAAGGTTTGCAAAATATACTGTGCAAATTCACTTTGTGTGTCAAAAAGGCAGAAAAAACGCTTATTACCACTACACCTGGTACAAGCTATCGGAAAAATTATCCCACGCTAAGGTTCAAAATATGTCTTTTGAAATACCCTGGGGTGTCTACTTTAAGAAATGGTAGGCCTTTGTGGGGTAGTTTGAATTTAAAACCTGCGAAGATGCTTGGAAATTGCACATAGGCCCAGCGTAAAAATTCAAAGTTCTGTAAAAACTGATATGGCTTGGTCTCAAATATGGCACTGTAGCTTCACAAAATAGTGCCAAAGACATTCATTGGGGATGTCTTTTTAATCAGAAGACTTAGCTGAGCATAATTTGGAGGTTCTGAACTTAGTGGCACATATGAAATATACAAAATGCCCAGCAAAAATGCAATCTGTATGTAAAAAAATGCCCCAAATTATTTTTTATCACATACTTTGGCATATATTGGTGAAAAAATGGGGGCATGCTAAGGCACAATATGCACATTATGATAAACCCTGGAGTGTGTACTTTTACAAAAGGTAGGCCTTTGTGTTTTTTTTTTGAACAGACAAACTGTTATAATACCCCAAATGGAAGCATAGGCTCATTAAATCCGTCTCTCAAAATTCTACTGTGAATACTGAAAAGGACAGGTCTCCTGTATGGCACTGTAGCTTCACTAAATAGTGCCAAAGACATACAATGGGGGGTACAGTTGTACTCAGCAGAAGTAACTGAACACATAATATAACTTTTTACAGGAATAGCACACACCAACTTTACAAAATACACATGAGAAGTTCTTTGTTATAAGTTTGTGTGCGAAAACCCCCCAAAAACACAATTTTACTCCAATATTTAGCAGAGGTTGGCGGTAAAATGGCTACGTAGAAAGTGTCAAAACAACCTTAGTTAAATAGCCTGTGGTGTCTACGTTATATAAATATATACTTTTGTGTGGCAATTTTGTTTTCTTTTATGGCTATTAAGCTTACAAGACAAACATACCAAATTCTAAAATCGCTCCACATTAAAAGTTTATTTTACTCCTTGTGCTTTGTGACCTGTAACTACCAAAAAATACTTAAAATCCCAGACACATTATATATTCTGTAAATCAGAACAACTAAATGAATTTATTTTTAATTACCGTATTTTTCGCTCCATAAGACGCACTTTTTTTCCCCTCAAAAGTGAGGGGAAATGTCTGTGCGTCTTATGGAGCGAATATGATGCTTTACTTACCTGTCTTGCAGCGTTGGCCGGCAGCACAGGGCGCACCGCGGTAGTGGAACTTTAATTTCATGTTCCGGTTTCCGGCGGGACTGAAAGGAAGTGCGCACAAGCTGAGTGCGCACTTCCTTTCAGTCCCGCCGGAAACCGGAACATGAAATTCAAGTTCCACTACCGCGGTGCGCCCTGTGCTGCCGGCCAACGCTGCAAGACAGGTAAGTAATTATAGGACAAGGGGAGGGGGACAGTATGGGAGGGGGATGAAGTCTATGGGGAGGGAGGGGGATGAAGTCTATGGGGAGGGAGGGGGATGAAGTCTATGGGGAGGGAGGGGGATGGAAGTCTATGGGGAGGGGTGGGGATGGAAGTCTATGGGGAGGGGTGGGGATGGAAGTCTATGGGGAGGGGTGGGGTTGGAAGTCTATGGGGAGGGGTGGGGATGGAAGTCTATGGGGAGGGGTGGGGATGGAAGTCTATGGGGAGGGGTGGGGATGGAAGTCTATGGGGAGGGGGGGGATGAAAGTCTATGGGGGGGGGATGAAAGTCTATGGGGGGGGATGAAAGTCTATGGGGGGGGATGAAAGTCTATGGGGGGGGATGAAAGTCTATGGGGAGGGGGGGATGAAGTCTATGGGGAGGGGGGGGATGAAGTCTATGGGGGGGATGAAGTCTATGGGGAGGGGGGGGATGAAGTCTATGGGGAGGGGGGGGATGAAGTCTATGGGGAGGGGGGGGATGAAGTCTATGGGGAGGGGGGGATGAAGTCTATGGGGAGGGGGGGGATGAAGTCTATGGGGAGGGGGGGGATGAAGTCTATGGGGAGGGGGGGATGAAGTCTATGGGGGGGGATGAAGTCTATGGGGAGGGAGGGGGATGAAGTCTATGGGGAGGGGGTGGATGAAGTCTATGGGGAGGGGGTGGATGAAGTCTATGGGGAGGGGGTGGGTGAAGACTATGGGGAGGGGGTGAGTGAAGACTATGGGAGAGAGGAGAAGACTATGGAAGGGGGGGACACTATGGGACAGGGGAGAAAAAAAATATTCTGTACAAACTGTCCCATAGTAAGAAACACTATGGGACAGTTTGTTCAGAATATTTTTTTTCTGGGTTTCTTCCTCTAAAAACTAGGTGCGTCTTATGGTGAGGTGCGTCTTATGGAGCGAAAAATACGGTACTTTCCTAATTGTGCACACATTATTATTGCAAAAACTGTAAAAAAAAAAAAAAATTCATTTTTTTTGCATTTTTCTGTATGTTTTAATAATAAATAAACATTTATGTATATATATGTTACATCAAATTAAAGCCCTTTCTGTCCTTTAAAAAACGGTATATAATATCCGTCGGTGCAATAAATTAGTAAAATGCAAATTGCAGTTGAACGCAAACAGCAAAAAATGCAAAAAATGCAGTTGTCATTAAGTGAAAGACAAGCTTCTGAAGCTCTGTCCTTAAGGGGTTAAAATGAAGATTTTCTTGTTGTTTGTTTTTTTCCCATGTGCTGCTACTGAGTTAATTAGGGGAGTGGTCTTAATTTCCACCTGTGCAGGTTTTTATATATCTATGTAAACCCACAGCTGACTTATGGAGGTTGCTCACTTGGAGTCTCTTAACCCCTTAAGGACGCAAGACGGTTCAGGACCGTCATCGGCATTTTTCCCTTGCCGACCGACGACGGTCCTGAACCGTCCTAAATTTAAAATGTACTTACCCGATCGCCGTCGTTCCCCCGGCGGCGATCGGCGTTGCTCCCGTTGTGGGGAGACTGCCTGCAGCCCAGACAGTCTCCCCATGGCGGATTAGGACCCCTGGGGCCATGTGATCGCCCAACAGGGCGACCACATGGTCACAATAGGTGTCCTAGTCTCTGCCTGCAGGGGGACTGTCTGTGCTGACAGGCAGTCTCCCTGCAACTGTAAAATCATAAAAAAATTTAAAGTGAAAGTTAATAAAAAAAAATTATTATTATATATGTGTATATATATATGATATATAGACATATATTATACCTATATAATATATGTCTATATATCATATATATAATGTCATGCTAAGTGTATTTTTATATTAATATGTACATATATTAATATAAAAATACACTTATAATTAATTTACACACGTATATATATAATATATATAATAACTATATATATATTGTATATATATATTATTATAAAATACGAATAATAAATAATTTAAATTAAATTAAAAAAATTAAAAATAATAATAAAAATTAAAAAAAATTATATATCTATACGAAATGTTATTCTAACTGTATTTTGATATTAATATATATATATATTTATATCAAAATACACTTAGAATGAAATTGTATATATATCTATGTATATATAAATAAATAAAAAGAATACGAACTATTCATATGTCCATATACAAAATGACATAAATAATTATATAAATATACACGTAGACTTCAAATATATAAATATGCACATATATTTAAATTCTACGTGCGTATTTATGTAATATTTTTACATAATTAAGTTATTTTATTGATTGCAATTTAAGGGACCTGCCTGCCAACCCAGGCCGAAAGTCTAGAGAATTGAATTTGCTAGCACTGTATTTTACCCTCTAACGTTCTACGACACCCTAAAACCTGTACATGGGGGGTACTGTTTTACTCGGGAGACTTTGCTGAACACAAATATTAGTGATTCAAAACAGTAAAACATATCACAGCGATGATATTGTCAGTGAAAGTGACTTTTTTTGCATTTTTCACACATAAACAGCACGTTTACTGATGATATAATTGTTGTGATACATTTTCCAGTTTTGAAACACTAATATTTGTGTTCAGCAAAGTCTCCTGAGTATAACAGTACCCCCCATGTACAGGTTTTATAGCGTTTTTGAAAGTTACAGGGTCAAATATATGGGTCAAATATTTTTACATTGAAAATGGCCAGGTTGGTTACGTTGCCTTTGAGAGCGTATGGTAGCCCAGGAATGAGAATTACCCCCATGATGGCATACCATTTGCGAAAGAAGACAACCCAAGGTATTGCAAATGGGGTATGTCCAGTCTTTTTTAGTAACCACTTGGTCACAAACACTGGCCAAAATTAGCGTTCAATTTAGTTTTTTACTTTTTTCACACACAAACAAATATGAACGCTAACTTTGGCCAGTGTTTGCGACTAAGTGGCTACTAAAAAAGTCTGGACATACCCCATATTGAATACCCTGGGTTGTCTACTTTAAAAAAAATATGTACATGTGGGGTGTTATTCAGCGATTTATGACAGATAATAGTGTTACAATGTCACAATTGATACATTTTAAAAATATATGTTTTGAAACCGCAATATCCTACTTGTACTTATAGCCCTATAACATGCAAAAAAATAGCAAAAAGCATGTAAACACTGGGTATTTTTAAACTCAGGACAAAATTTTGAATCTATTTAGCAGTTTTTTTCATTCGCTTTTGTAGATGAATAAAAGATTTTTCACATAAAAGTCAAAAAACATGTATTTTTTTCAATTTTTCATCATATTTTTTCATTTTTTTAAAATTAAATTACATGAGATTATATAAATAATGGTATGTAAAGAAAGCCCCTTTTGTCCTGAAAAAAACAATATATAATTTGTATAGGAACAGTAAATGAGAGAGCGGAAAATTACAGCTAAACACAAACACCACAAAAGTGTAAAAAGATGCATGGTCGCAAATGTACAACATCGCAAAAAAAGTCCAGTCCTTAAGGGGTTAAAAGTAATCTATTTAAATAGTAGTTCAATAACAAGAGTGTAAATCAACAAGGTAATTATTGTTTTACTTTCCTGTACTTCTTGCATTTGTGAAAATGGGTGCTAGCAAGATTAACGGTTTGACTCAGTGTATATCTTGATACATGTATGCATGCCTGGATGATTCCGTCCAGGGTCCAGGGTCGATACCTCAGTTGTGGCCAAGTTTCTCTTCCCGAAACTCACATTGGAGATCTGGAGAAGTGAATTGCAAGATTGAAACAGATTGACAGTCTTGAAAAGGGTGTGCTGTTTATTAAGCAGAGTTAAGTGAGGGCCTCTAGTGGAATGAGAAGAAATAAGATAGCTGCGGAACAGGCACATAGCTGGGGAACAGTTTCATGTGATAGCAGGTGGTGGGAGGAAAGAGAAAGGGTCCTCCCTCTGTGCAATATTACAGTTTTGTCCGTTTGATTGAAGATGTTGGGAGCATCAGCTCAGGAGTAGCTGTATTGGAGGAAGTGGTTCCTTCTTACAGCCGAGTGAACAGCTCCTTTTGTGCGGGTGGGGTTAAGAATGTAAGGAAAGCTAGACAGGTTTTGGTAGGGGACTCTATTATTAAGAAAGTAGATATGTTAATCTGCCGCTCTGATTGTCTCCCAAGTGCTCGGGTCTGGCATGTTGCTGACAGAGAATGGTTTCTTTTGAGGGGCTGGGATTACCATTTGTCATGGTCTATATTGGTAGCACTGACAAACTAAGAGGAAAATTGAGAGTTCTCAAGAATGAGTTCAGCGAATTAGGAAGTAAACTCAAAAAGACCTCCAATTTGGTATTTTCAGAAATATTACCTGTGAAACATGCTACAGTAAAAAGGCAGTGGGAGATTAGGAAGGTTAATGCGTGGCTAAAGTCATGGTGTAGGTTTTAGCTTTTTAGTTTGGGTTTTGCACTTGGGCACAATTTTTATAGCAGTGATTGATTGCACCTAAATGGAAGAGGGTCTGCTGTGCTGGGGACAGGATGGCTAGAAGGTTGGAAGAGATTTTAAACTAATGGTGGGAGAGGGAAGGGCACATAAATTTACAAAATGGAGAATGGACAAAAAGGACATGAGTTTTAGCTCAACACAAGGTGGTGGAGATTTGGAAGTGGCAAGATCAGGACAGAGGAGATAAGTAATAGTAATACAAATTTACATAAAGTACAAGAGACTCATGATAATATTAAATGTAAGCTTACTAATGCAAGGAGCCTACCGTATTTATTCGAGTATAACGCGCACAATTTTGTACCGATTTTTAATTTAAAATTAGGGGTGCGCGTTATACTCGAATAAATATTCGAGTGGGTGCTCCGATTATACCTCCCAGGACCGCCGGGCTCATTACAAGCCCGGCGGTCCTGGGGGGGCGGGCAGCAAGCGTTTACTCACCTCCGTGCAGCTCCTCCAACAAAAAAAAAGAAAACTTATTATTTATGACATATTTATGCAAGCAGGCAAATGGCAGGACTGGAGGGGGTGGTCCATTTATTTTATACATGTCTACTTACTGAGAAGTGTGAAGTACACTTGGCTTGTTTCAACCAAATATCATCCATTGAAAAATATTCAGGCAAATATTTGGATAAATCAAAAATGGCACACAAATGGGCAAGTGAACTGCAAAATATAGACATAACACAAATGTTATCTATATATTTTGCAGTACACAGGCATATTTTCCTGCCATTTGGTTCACAAATCATGTTTGAAAAAGTATATATATATAATTTATTAAAATGTTTTACTGCTACTCCTCTACATATACATATGTAAATATATATTTACATATGTATATTTATATATATATATATATTTTACTGCTCCTCCTTTTTTTCCTTCCTTGATCACTTCACCTGTCAATATTTAGTGCCTAGGTCTCCCTCAGTTTCCTAATGGAGCTTCACCTGTCTATATTTTGCGGCTGTCCCCTAGCCATCAATTATCTTTTTCCAATCATCTCTTTTTTTTTGGCGCCACCAATGGGAACTCCTAATACTGAATTAAATTAAATATGAGTAGAGGATACTGATTGGATTTATGATGTACACAGTGCTCCCACAGTTTTCCTAATTGGAATCCCCTTGGTGGCATCTCCTGTGCATAGTGTGACATAAATATTTGGTGCTTCTTCCTAGACCTTGTTAGTTTGGTTGGGGTACTTGAGTGTTGTATAGTAGTCCTATTCCCACCTTTTTAGCATGAGAAATAGTGTTAAATCCTGTTTCATCATTTAAAAATTCTGTCATGTTTTTAACCGGACAATGATAACATAGTGGCAGCGAAAACAAATAAACAAAAAAAGCTAACATTTTAGAAAAAGTAAATTTGTTTGGAAACTATTTTTTTCAAAACAAGATGAAATGGGAGTACATTAATTCGTATTATGTTTGGCAGCTGTGAAGAAGGGAGATGGGTTTTTGTACAAATCTTTTTGGCTTTCAAATGCTATTAATCTCTGCCTATTCTATTCCACGCAGGTATTCATCAATCATTATAGAGGGTTTTGTCCTCTACTTTCCATAGTTCTCATATACATAATCTCTTTGCTTTCTTTAGTAGCTTGTTAAAAAAAAAAAAAAAAAATTCCTTCAAGGGCACATATTGTAGATGTTTCAGCATCGCCAACCACTAACCCGAACTCAACGCTGACACACTATAACCTGCAACTCCATTTCTCAAAGACACAGCCTTGTATTAGAAAAGGCCATTTTAAAGATCATCTACACTTTATTAAAAGTTCAATCTTAAATGTGACTTTGTTACATCTTCTTTTATTCATGTGCAATTTCAGCTGCTCACTGTTACAGCACTTAGCATTACAAGAGTTCCATGAGAAAGGAGATACTTTGATCGTCCTAGCATAATAATGCAGAGTTACACGTTATCGCATTGTATTATATCTCGGATATGTGGAGCCATTTTTCACAGGGAGTTCAAGGGAAGTTCATTCACACTTAATTAAATACTACCAGAATCTTAATTGCTTGCGTTCCCCATGACGCATTTACTATTTCCTGAGGGCCGCTGTCACATAGCCCCAGAGCACAGAGGATATTTGCTGAAGTGTAATTTTTATTTCCACTGCGATGATCGTGGGTAGGATCACATGACGTTGAGCTATATGACAGCTGTAGACTTACCTGGGGAATAATGAGCTATTCCTAGCACATCAATGCCCAGGACAGATTCGCCTAAATAATGAATTCTGTATAGCATGCAACGTGCCAGCAGGTAAAATGGACGAACATAATGAGATGCATGAGTTCTGTTCTGACCATATGCCAAAATATAATGACTAAATCCCGACCAGCCATAAATAAATTATATGCAAATTATTTATTAGCCATAATTAATTTAATAAAATGTGCTGCATTCACACTGCTCTTTTTGATGTGTTCAACTGAAACCATCTTAAACATACAAATAATATATATAATATATATAGTGTATATTGCAAATAGTGTATATTGTGTAACCTTAGTTATACCATTGCATGTGAATGTCTATAAGGTTTAGAAAGTGAGCTTTTTTTTATTTTTTGCTACATTGTTGCTTAAATGGACATTTAACATCCCTAGACAAGTGAATCTCCAATAGAAATTGGCACCTTTATGAAGTTACCTTGTAACACCCCCTTGGCTGTCAATCGGACAACAGGTCTTGTTATTTCCTGGTTGTTCAGATCAATGGAGTTAAACTCAAGAGGCAGGTAATTGCTCAGAGTACCTGCCTTGCAAAGATTTTTCATTGAGCTGCATTGGGGAATTCTGTGGTTGGACAGCCACAGAACACGTGGGTTGGGGAAGAAGGGAACGATTGCATAGGCTTCCCAGCAAAGATCTGCATCTTCTACAGGCTCTTTTAGAAATAATCAAAATGGAAAACAAATTATACTTATATGTTTGCATGTTTGAACTGGGGTATATCTACTAAACAGTGATTTATAAGTATTTATTCATTTATTCATTTTGGATGTGGACATGAATTTGGATATTGATGACCTGTAGATTTATTGGATTTCAGCATCAACAATAAACAGCTATCAGAAAACAGGGCAGGGTTTACCTATACTATAATTGACAAAAGGTAGGTCTAAATCAATTTGGAAAAAAATCACAAATGGTGACATGAAGGCATTATGCCATGACAGGTGCAGAATCATACACTTGGGCATTAAGAATAAAACCACAAATACATACCCAATAATGCACAGATACCAATATATTGGGTAAAATTCCGTCCACAGCTTTTAATACGAAAAATCACTGTCAAACAAACCCTATGACACAGAATATAACTAACCCCCACAACATTACAATGACCCCAACATTTACATCATAACACCATAACAATGTATAACAATTTAAATAACATCATGAAACATAATAAAGTGCAAACAACTTGCCGAAATTATCCAGTGTAGGAGTATACCGAGATACCCCTACACCCCCAGGTCCTGAGTCACAGACAAGCTCAAAATCTACCATACCAGCTTGCCCAAATGATCCAATGTAGGAGTATACCGAGATACCACTACACCCCCAGGTTCTGAGCCACAGGCCAGCTCAAAACCTACCAACACAGCTTGCCCGAATGATCCAATGTAGGGGTATGCTGAGAAACCACTACACCCCCAGGTTCTGAGCCACAGGCCAGCTCAAAACCTACCATACCACATACCAACCAGAGAGAGGATAACTCCAAACTTAACATCAAATCAGAGAGGGTGGGAGGGAAAACAACAAGGTCTGTGATAAAGCATTAGGATTGGAAAATTGTAAGATGGCTGCCCAATATGTATCAGCCTGCCCATCCCAGATAGCTAGCCAATCCAAACTCACTAACTATGAATGCCTGCTTCCTAGCTCTGTCAAATCCATATTCCACTAAGCTGTGCTGCTCCATGGGCTACAATCTCAAAAACTGGCACAAGCAATTTAGATATTAAGTGCAAAAATATAATATTAATTGTATTAATTGTTTTACCTTTGAACAAGCCAATGGTCTGGATACACATGTGAAGAAAATATTGTAGCTGCATTCATCTGTACATTTATAGGCATGAATGTATCAAATGAATCAAATGAATTTGTGTGTGATTGCATGGGCACACAATACGTATTTGGCTGAGTGTTATGAAAAAAGATGTGCACACTGTAAGAAAGTCCATGCAGAATCAGGGTGCACATGGCACAATCCTATTGGCATAAGTTTATAAAAGCACTTCAGACTGGATAAATGTTCTTGGTACCAGCTGTATTTATACAGAGATCATCAGATTATATACCTGGGTAGTCACAAATCTGAAATAAACTGCATCAAATAGAATTTAGCCTGCGATTAACCAGTTTTATATCCACAGAGGGATTCTTAAAGGGATTCTATAGTATTACGAAAAGAAACTTCAGGTTTTGATTTTCAGTTGTTTGCAATGAACAAATCAAGCAAAAACAATTCTGCTTCAAGTGGTTTCCCCAAATCAAACTCAAAATGCAACTTACAATGATTTCTCTAGTCTCAAAATTATTTAACCCCTGAATAGAATCCAGAACAGCACAAATATGCAAAATATGTGTTGTCTGACATCGCTGAACACAAATATGAGTGTTTTGGAGCAGTAAAATATATAATGATGATATCATCATTGAAACATAGAAACATGGAAAGTGACGGCAGATAAGAACCATTCGGCCCATCTAGTCTGCCCAATTTTTTAAATACTTTAATTAGTCCCTGGCCTTATCTTATAGTTAGGATAACCTCATGCCTATCCCACGCATGCTTAACCCCGTAAGGACCAAACTTCTGGAATAAAAGGGAATCATGACATGTCACACATGTCATGTGTCCTTAAGGGCTTAAACTCCCTCACTGTGTTAACCTCTACCACTTCAGCTGGAAGGCTATTCCATGCATTATCTACCCTCTCAGTAAAGTAATCTGATATTTTTAAACCTTTGCCCCTCTAATTTAAGACTATGTCCTCTTGCTGTGGTAGCTTTTCTTTTTTTTTAAATATAGTCTCCTCCTTTACTGTGTTGATTCCATTTATGTATTTAAATGTTTCTATCATATCCTCCATCTCGTCTTTCCTCCAAGCTATACATGTTAAGTTCCTTTAACCTTTCCTTGTAAATTTTATCCTGCAATCCATGAACCAGTTTAGTAGCCCTTCTCTGAACTCTCTCTAAAGTATCAATATCCTTCTAGAGATACAGTCTCCAGTACTGCATACAATACTTCAAGTGAGGTCTCACCAGTGTTCTGTACAATGGCATGAGCACTTCCCTCTTTCTACTGCTAATGCCTCTCCCTATACAACCAAGCATTCTGCTAGCATTTCCTGCTGCCCTATTACATTGTCTGCCTACCTTTAAGTCATCAGAAATAATTATGGGTTAGTCTGGTATGCCTAATGCAACACACAGGGATGAGGGAGTCTGACTGGTAAATGGAGACGCTCAAAACTGGATATAGGCAGAGATTTCACCAAAACTCTGTCTAAAAATTTAAAATAATGAAATTAACACCGTGGGATCAGTGTGATGAATCCAGGAGCTGGTCCATTAGAAAGGCTTAGGTAAGGTTAAATTTTAAAAGGTCAAGGATGGATAACAATACTTATATATATGGTGTGTATACCCTTAAATCTGCTATAGACAGAATCAGTCTGATACACGCCAAATGTTATACTTTATATAGAAAAGATATTAACCATTTCATGTGTAGGAAAACAGTATGAGGAACTGTTTCCTAAATTGTACTGAAATTAAGTGTAAAAATTAGTGTATAATAACACAGTAATATGTGGTGTATACGCCTTTAAATCCGTATAGACAGAGTAAGTGGAGTATATATATATATATATATATATATATATATATATATATATATATATATATATAATTTGCTTTGTAATCCAAAAATATAGATCTTATAAGGTAGAGATACAGTACAAATAACTGTATTCTATAATGTGGTGCAATCAATAAAATCCAATATATTTACACTTAATTTTAGTACAATTTAGGAAACAGTTCCTCATACTGTTTTCCTACACATGAAATGGTTAATATCTTTTCTATATAAAGTATAACATTTGGCGTGTATCAGACTGATTCTGTCTATAGCAGATTTAAGGGTATACACTCCATATATATAAGTATTGTCATCCATCCTAGACCTTTTAAAATTTAACCTAAGCCTTTCTAATGAACCAGCTCCTGGATTCATCACACTGATCCCACGGTGTTAATTTCATTATTTTACATCAGAAATAATTACCCCATAATCCATTTCCTCAGATGTTGAGGTCAGGACTCTATCAAATATTCTGGATTCTGCCCTTGGGTTTTTATGCATTATCTTGCACTTATCCACAGTTTACCTAAATCATTTGCCATTTGGCTTATCCCTCCTGGAACATCAACCCTGTTACATATCTTAGTATCATCAGCAAAAATACATACCTTACCATCAAGACCTTCTGCAATATCACTAATAAAAATATTAAAGAGAATGGGTCCAAGTACAGATCCCTGAGGTACCCCACTGGTGACAAGCCCATGCCTCGAATATACTCCAGTGACTACAACCCTCTGTTGCCTGTCACTCAGGCACTGCCTTACCCATTCAACAATATTGGAATCCAAACTTAAATATTGCAGTTTATTGATAAGCCTTCTATCTGCAAGTGTCAAAAGCCTTCCTGAAATCTAGATAAGCAAGGTCTACTGCACCACCCCGATCTATTATTTTAGTTACCCAATCAATAAAATCATTAAGCTTAGTTTGGCATGATCTCCCTGAAGTAAACCCATGTTGTCTCTGATCTTGAAATCCATGTGATTTTAGATGTTCAACAATCCTATCCTTTAACATGGTTTCTATTACTTTCCCCACTACTGAAGTAAGGCTTACTGGCCTATAGTTGCTCAGCTCCTTCCTACTACCTTTCTTGTGAATGGGCACAGCATTCGCTAACTTCCAATCTTCTGGGACTACTCCTGTTAACAATGATTGGTTAAATAAATATGTTAATGGTTTTGCTAGTACACCACTAAGCTCTTTAAATAACTTTGGGTGTATTCCATCAGGTCCCATTGACTTATTTGTCTTTACTTTTGACAGTTGAAATAGAACCTCTTCCTCTGTAAACTCACATGTAACAAATTACTCATTTGTCCTTTTTCCTAACTGAGGCCCCTTTCCTTCATTTTCATTTGTAAATAGTGAACAAAAATATTCATTGAGGCAGTCAGCTAGACCTTTATCCTCTTCTACATACTTTCCTTCTTTTGTTTTTAATCTAACTAATCCTTATTTTACTTTCCTTTTCTCATTTATGCATCTAAAAATGTTTTGTCCCCCTTTTTTACTGACTGGGTAATTTTTTCTTCTCTTTGTGATTTGGAAGCTCTTATAACGTGCTTTGCCTCTTTCTGCCTAATCATATAGATCTGTCTATCTTCCTCACTCTGTTTTTTTTTTTTATAATTACTAATTGTTAACTTTTTGATTTTTACTATTTTGGCCACATCTGCGGAGTACCACAGGGGTTTCTTTAATTTTTTGATTTTACTGACAATCCTAATGCAATTTTCTGTTGCCTTCAGCAGTGCTCCTTTTAAATAATCCCATTTCTCTTGGACTCCATTTAAATTGCTTCCATCTGGTGACTCCTTTACACATATTATAATTTTAGAAAAGTCTGTTTTTCTAAAGTCTAAAACTTTTGTTTTTGTGTGGTGTGACTCAGTCACTGTTCTTATATTAAACCACACTGACTGATGATCACTGGATCCTAAACTTTCAACTACAGTAATATCTGATACCAAATATCTATTTGTTAACACTAAATCTAGTATGGCCTCTTTACGAGTTGGCTCCTCAACAACTTGTTTAAGAGAAAATCCCAGTAGAGAGTTTAGAATATGTGTGCTCCTGGCACACGCAGCTATTTTTTTTTCCAGTTCACATCAGGAAGATTAAAGTCACCCATGATGATAACTTCCCCCTTCATTGTCATTTTAGCTATTTCCTCAACTAGTAGATATCTAACTCTTCTATTTGTCCGGGGGGCTTATAAATCACACCTACATGTGTCACTGTGTGATTACCAAATTCTAACGTAACCCAAACAGACTCTATGTTCACCTTACTAACTTTTATTAGGCTAGATGTTATGCTATCTTTATCATACAGGGCCACCCTTCCCCCTTTCTTGCCTTCCCTGTATTTTCTATATAAAGAGTACCCTGGTATTGCTATGTCCCAGTAATTTTACTTGGTATACCATGTCTCAGTAACAGCGACTAAATCTACATTATCAGATGCCATTATTGCCACAAGTTCATGGATCTTATTCCCTAAACTGTGAGCATTTGTAGACATGGCTCTAAGCTTATCATTTTTAACACACTTGCTACAGACACCTTCTGTCCTTGTTTTGGGGGGCAATTGGATTGATGTTTTAGTTTAAATACATTCTAGCAGAACCTATAAACTGCTCACTGAGAACATTTGTTCCATTTTGAGATGCAAACCATCTTTTTTGCACAGTTTATTTCCATTACAAACAGAGCTACCATGAGAAATGAAGCCACATTTTTGCTCCCGACACCACTCACCAAGCCACAAGTTAAAGTCCCTGATGCGCATCCGCCTGTCGTTCTGAGTTTTATGCACAGGCAGAACTTCAGAGAATGACAGTGTGGAAGCAACCTGCCATATATCATTGGCAAAAACACAAAACACTTCCTTTACCTCTGAAATCTCATTGCAAGCGAAGTCATTTATCCTTATATGGACAAGTACATCCAATTCCCCTTCCTGCTTTGCTCGATTAACAATATTACAAATACGTCTCCTGTCTCTGTGAGCAGTCGCTCCAGGAAGACATATCACAAGACTACTATTGTCCACACCTCTTATGATAGAATCCCCCAACAACAACTGCTTTCTATTAGGTCTCACCATAGTTTCCATATACAGACAGTGGAACTGCACTCAACCCTTCGCCCTGGAATCCTAGTGTGCTCCTGGATCAGTCCCAGTACCAAAGAGACCAGATATAGAGTATAATTGAAGAAAGTAATCCAGGCACTCCAAAATGTTCCAAAAGATAGGCAATTTTATTGGACCGAAGAACCAAAATACAACCTTTTGACCCCTTAGGGCCTTTGTCAAGCTACTAAACACATTTCTTACAAGCAATAAATAGGTGCATAAAATAAGTGATAAAACATGTGAATTACTCCAATTAATTAATTACATAATTAATCAAAATTAGTTAAGCAATTATCAAACATAATTGTCTCTCTAATCATTAGCCCGCATATTAGGAGTGTCAGACATCATAGGATAATTCAACCAACAGAGCACTAGGTTCATCAATTATTCAATTGTAAAAGAGTTTTTTCTTAATTACATATAATAAGGCAAAGTAGTTTAAAATTGGAAACACCAGGACAGAATGAATTACTTTCATTTCCGGCTCGATTACAAAACACCAGTCACATGACCATGTCTGACGTAAAGAATGCGTCCAATCGCACTGGTCATGTGATAGAGCTTCTACGAGTCACCATTAATCCGCATGCGCGACACGGCGCATGCGTAATATGGTTAGCTTCCATCAGAGCAACCAAATTAAGTAAAGGACGAAGGAGCCATAACAAATGCGCACGGTGCAACTCAGCGCATGCACAGTCACTGTTACCTCAGCCCGATAGGACAGCCCACTATAACGGACTGACGTTTACACAATATCTACACAGAGATCTATTAAATACAAATTGCTTATAAATTTCACATTTACATTTGAATTATTACAGTAAAGAGAAATGTAAACAAGTTTGATATAAATCCAGGGACTAATCACCATAGTTTCCAAGCCTGTCTCCATAATACCACTACACTCGGTGCCTATGAATGTCTCCACAACACCACTACACTCTGTTCCTGAGCCTGTCTCCACAACACCTCTACACTCAGTGCCTGAGCCTGTCTCAACAACGCCACTACACTCAGTGCTTGAGCTTGTCTTCATAACACCACTACACTCATTGCCTGAGCCTGTCTCCATAACACCACAACATTTGGTGCCTGAGCCTGTCTCCATAACAGCATTACACTCTGAAAGTGCAGAAAATGAATTATGTAGAGCAACAGACTGTGCAATATGCCTTTTATGCACAACTCTAAGTCTACCAGATCCAACAGTAATTCATCTGCCATTCCTAGTACGTCTCTGCGGCAGTGGCTTTGCAGCAGTTCCAGCCTGAGTTTGTTTACCAGATAATTTACAAATCTCAGACTTTAAAAATACAATCTCCTGCCACAATATAGAGAACGGTCTACAGATTAGACAGCATCCAAGTCCAAGTAGAACTCTTAGCAATCTAAGTACACAGCCCTGCCACATACAGTTTGTGTGACCACACATTCAATAATATACAGAAAGGACACACTTCACCCTTTAATGTGATATCTCATTTATTTGCATCCTGGGGAATCGATAACCCCAACAGATGCCTCGATGAATATGCAAAGCAGCTATAATCAGTGTATTGCACATTCATATACCCGGTATTTTAATCAATGCAAATATTAGCGTAGCATGCATATATGCTGTACTGAAATGTACCAGATGCTCAAAAAAAATACAAGCTATCAATGTTAGCAAAAAAAACACAATTTATGTGAACCTCTCGTATTAACCTGTAATATCATTCTAAACAACATAGAGCTCAACAAAGTGGTAACGTGTAAGGCAATAGGGTGGTAAGCTGTATGCAATAATATAATAATACATAAGTAAAACAATCAACAAATCAATGGATTTGAACTTCTGAGTGGCAAAATGAGACAAGTAGGTGTTAATAATAATAATTACCACTGATATAGGGATTAAGATAGTGCCTAGAAATCGTACAGTAGCTTTGTAGTTATCAGTTTCACCTTCAGACAAATCTGCTATAATCAGTACAAAGGCTGGATAGTGCCCAATTTAAGTCCCTACTTAAAACACAGCTCATTTTCCTATTTATTAATTATTTCCATTAATATTTATAAAGTGCCAACAAATTCTGCAGAACTGTACAACAGGTGGACTAACAAACACATTTGTAACCAGACAAGTTTGATGCACAAGTACAGAGGGGGTTGAGAGCCCTGTTCAAATGAGCTTACATTCTAGAGGGTGTGGGGTAAAGTGACACAAAAGGTAAGGGTAGGGTAGAAAAGTAGGTTGCTAGAATAGTTTTCAATGGGTGAGCATCTAACGGAACAGGTAAGAGAGTACCATAGGAATGGTGCAGCCCTAGAGATGTTTTGAAGGTGACCGTCAGAGGTGTGAGTACGAACAGAGAACAGATGCAGGTCTTCAGCAGAGCATAGGGGCCTGGACGGGACATGCTTGTGTATTAGGGAGGATAGGTGGGTAAGAGCACCATTATATAGAGGTTTGTAAGCAATTAATTTTAAATTGAGCCCTATATCTTATGGGAAGCCAATATAGGGATTGACATAGGGGTGAGGTGTGAGAGGTGCGGGTGGACAGGAAGATGGGCTTCGGCACCGTATTCATTATAGACTGTAACGGGGCAATTTGGGACACACAAGACCACTGATAAGTGGATTGCAGTGTCAAAGCAAGAGAGGATAGCAGTGTAGACTAGCACCTTAGTCGCATCCGGTATTACATATGGGCGGATGCACAGTATGTTTTTGAGATGCAAGCGGCAGGATTTGGTGATCAGCTGGACATGAGGGGTGAATAAGACCTTTATCTAATATGCCCAGTCATTTCTCCATTCATCATCTTGGCATTGAAAGGAAGACACAGGGGAACGAATAAAGGTTAAGAAGTAATTAAAAAGGTCTTCCAAGGATGAAGTGACACGAGTCACACTAAATAAAGTGAGATGTAGACCCACACACAACAAATTCAAAGTAATTTAAGTCTTACATGCTTACTGTGAAGCGATTGCTTCTTTGTATACAGAAAGATTGTGGATAGTACTCCAGGTAATACATGCAGGAGCTTGCCTTGATATAAATCTTAATACATCTAGCTCTTTGTCACACTGATGCTTATTTACTTTATAAGAGAGCATATTTCTTTCCCCTGTGATAAGTAGACAGCTGGAACATTAATAATCTGAGCAGGCACTATGTATCTATCTTATATACACACACATATATATATATATATCAGAATAACATATGTTCCCATCATTAATTGCTCACCAGGTATTTTAAACATACATTCTCGCTCTCAGTAAGCACAACGGATTTGAATAACAATGACTACATGTATGTATTCTTCTATTTCTGGTCCCTAAGATGTCTGTGGGTAGATACTATACAAAGACACATCAAAAACCAATCATGTTGTGGGATTGTGTTGACATCATCTGATAAACCACAGAGGCAACATATACACAGTGAATGACATGTCTCTTTATCTGGCAACTTTATTGCAGATGGTCACCATGATGGCTGCGTTTTCTCAACCAATCAAATTGTGCTAATCAGACCTCAGCAAAGAATCCGGGGAATCAATGCTCAGACTGTAAACAGAGCATCTCCATGACACCAATGACACTCGATGTAGCATTTTCAAAAACACTATCTCCCTGATCTTTTATTACTGATACCCTTGACAAACACGGGTATGTTTTAGTGAAACAAGTAGGTGAGAACATAAGCCTTCTTTCCTCAGTTACATAATATACCCAATATTTGTTGTTACATTAAAAGCACAAGTGTCTAATTACATTTTATATTACAGGCATATTGGTCAGGTGGCTTAAAGTGATATTTAAAATATATATGATTGGATTTCAGCCAATACTGCATTAATAGGGCTGGAATTTATGTTTGGTCTATACAATCACATTTTATTATATTTATCCAAAGGTCTTTTTTACCCCATATTATGCTTTCCTGAAGGTTATGTTTCTGCATATGAAAAAAATAGGTCCACATTTCAAGGCAAATATCTAACTTGCTTGCATTCTGAAGACAAAGTTCAATGTCAGGATGATGCTTTTAAGTGGACAACTTGGCATTTTTTACACGCATTCTGTAATTGAAGAAAATCTCATTGGCATTGCTGAAGAGTACAAATAACAAGATTGGAATTTTAAAATACTTTTAAGGTAGATTTTAAACATATTAGACTAGATGAGTTCATAACTCAAGAGCTTCCCATGTCAGGCTCTGATGTATCTGTAATTTTAGAAATTTAATAGTACAGTTCAGTGTGATGAATTAATCTAATATGAGACACAGTTACTGGGTTACGCCCTTGTACATTGCAATAAAGGCACTTCACCAAATTCTTTTACAATGGAGAATTTAATTATACCGGAGGTTTCTAGCTAATTGTTCTTGACAGTAAAACCAAGCAATGAGACTAAGGATGGAGTATAAGTAATTAGCAATGTTCTGGAAATGAACGGACTTCTGAAGATTCCATTATAAGGTGAAAAAAGCATTTGGATTTTAAACTTATGTTCCTTAAAGGACCAATGCCTGATTAATAGTCTAAGTCCACTTAATTCCCCAAAGAATCATCAAGTATGCTAGCAGATTCATTTAACACACACAGGACAATTCACCTTGTGTAATCATACCACATAAAACTTTGCTTTGGAAACACTCCAGGCAAAGCTTAAAATTAATACCATGGAACAAAATACTAATTTTTACATAGCCTATAGCGAGGATCATTGAGAATCACAAACGCAGTTGAGCTATTTTCTTATTTAACTACAGAAGGGCGAGAAATTGGTACACAGTTGTGGGGTGGAAGTCCTTTCTTGCATGTTTGGGGTTAATAATGGTGTAGGCCAGTATGTTGTTGACTACATCGCTCACGATGCTTTGCCAGAATTATTTCTGTAAGAGCGTTTTGGGAGATGTAGTCCACAACATCTGGAATACCAACTGTCTCTGGTCTAGCCAGTAAGACTGTACAGCTTCATTGGTTAGCAAAGGATTACTATAATTGTTTAGTTCCAAGACAAGCATACTACAAGACAACTTTATATATTATCTGTTAGTATACCCAGTAGCAGGGAAACAATTGATTTCTTAGTGACAGAGGTCTCTATGTAATAAGAAATGGAGTAATAAGAAACATGTGGGCTTTCTAATGATGGCTGAAAAGGTTACTAGAATAATCTTCACATTTTTACTAGTATTGTATTGACTAAAATGTGTCACAATTTGCAATGATTATTTTTTTTCCCGGTAGATGGCAGAATCAATAAACCGCAGAGTTATACGGGCATAGACTCAAATTTGTCATTGGCCATCGGTACTTAAATAGTTAAGACATTAAGAAATTATAAAAATCTAAAATGTAACATTTTGTCACAGTTTATACTTGCAGACTTTTGAAATTACATACCCATCAGTTTATAATAGATCACTGTCACTTTTTATAAATAATACATATTTCTGTTAATTCCTTCTGTTAAGCCAACTGTACCCATGTAGTGCAAGAATCGTATTTATAATCAGAGTCACGCATTCTATCATGCTGTTTGATACAAATTTCCTAGCAGTGCTTGTCAATAGTTTCATTTCTTCCCCTGTGGAGGCTGTAACCCAAGCACATATTTCTTCTTTATTTTTTCTTAATATAAATGATAGGAATGTCGATTCTTTAAGCAGATTTAGTTTTTTAAATGATACTGACTGGTCACAAGTATATTGCTCAAAACATACACTGCGTTTAACCCTTTATACCTCGCAAATTACTGGTAAAGTACAATTATTTGATAATTATTGATATGTTAACATCTGATGAGCCATTAACAATGTCAAAGTATCACAACTCGTACTCGCTAATGCTACTTTAAGAAACTCACATACTACAATTGCTATATTGAACATGTCAGATTAATGACACACCTATCAAATAATAGCGTTATAAATACGCTTGGGTGTCTCTAGACTACAATAATCTAATCTGTACTACTGTAATCTAATCAAAAACCCTTTTTCTCTCGCCATTTTTTTCTCTCCCAATATTGGCCCATCAGGTTCGACATTACAAGATTAATGACTAAATCATGAGGTAGGCCTTATTTTAAGAAGGTAACATGTTCTGACTTTGGTGCCATTAGCAGGAGTAAAATTACTCATAGAAATTGGATTGTAATTGCCCTGGTTACACTCGCATATCAGCCAAATTTCTGCATTTTTTTTCTATTATTACAGTTGCTCAGTTATAATGCACACCAATATTGGTTCCATGAAAAACGACCTTGTACCTTATGTTAAAAAAATCAAGATTAAAACTTTAATGAAACTTTCGGACCCTTACCAAACCCAAAACATTAAACAAAACTACACATAACATATTTTCAACTGATCAACCAATTTCCTGAAAAGTTTAAATGTTTCTATTAAGCAGAACAAACACCAAAAATGTAATCTTTACATTATGAGATCGTGGTTAACAATGTTATCTGAAGTTAAACTGAGTTTCCAAGAACAATTTCTAACTTTGGTGAAGATACCAGCAGACAAATACGGTCACATTTTTGGATTGTAGTAGCATTGCAACACCAGATAAAAGTCAGAAAATATTATCAATTGGATACCATCACCGAGCTGTGATTTTAAACTTAAACTATCAGGCAAACGGAGAAGAGAGGTTGCCAGAATGCAAGTCCCGAGCTACCTGGCTCCTAGAGGGCTGTTTCCCCATTTGGCCACTGGGGGCACTGTGCAAGGATTACATTTCACTTCCACCTGGGTCACAAAGAGCAGTGCCTGGGAGAGAGACAGGCAGGAGGAGGCTCAGCTCTGCACAGAGTGAAGAGGGAAAGTGAGGAAGCTGCAAGTGAGTGTGCACTCTACATGGGTGTGTGTGCATGTGTGTGTGCATGTGAATCAGTCTGATTGCATAGGTCAGCCTATGTGTTTGTATGGGTCAGTATGTGTGTGTATGTGTGTGTGTAAATCAGTGTGTTTGTGTGGGTCAGTATGTGTACTGGTCAGTCTGTCTGTGTGTGTGTGTGTGTAGGTCAGTGTGTATTTCTATGGGTTAGTGTGTATTTCTATGGGTTAGTGTGTATTTGTGTGGGTCAGTCTGTGTGTGTTTATGGATCGGTGTTTGTTTGTCTCCAAAAGGCTGACAGTTAAGATTTTGTCTATGGTATTATTACATTAGGAGTATTACAGTGTCAATGAGTGTGTACATGCCATATAGGTCATACATGACAGTGAGTGCATGTGTGTATGCTTCAGTGTGTGTGTGTGTGTATCAGTGTGTGTGTGTGTGTCAGTGTGTCAGTGAGTGCTTGTGTGTATTTGTCAGTGTTTAGGCCAATGTGTGCCTAGATGTATCACTGTCTGTTTGTGTTTACATATAGGGGTAAGCCTGTGTGGGTTAATGAGTGTGTGAATGGGTAGTCTATGACACTACAGACACCGTCTACACATGCACAATCTCTACAGCAACTATACATGTCCATGCTCACACACTACAGCCCCCAGCTACACATAGTACACCACAAACAAGCCCCTTTACACAATCACTTCATCACAAACAGTCCCTTCTACACATACACAAGCCCTGTCCAATTTTGTTCTTTGGTATCACACTTACAGGGACACAAGATACAAGACACCAGCAAACACAGTGCAAGTGTGACATTAAATTCTATTGTACTGTGCAAAATAAACACATTGCATTTCCCCTATGTTGGGGCGGTAGAAATCTTGAGGTTTTTTTCCCCAGGACTTGACAACTGATATAGTGATAAAACCATTGGCTTCAGCTAATTGGAGAATGACATGTGCTTCTATATCCATGTGCATTGAAAAGGTGAAATGGTGCAAACAGCTAGTATAAGGATGTTATTTACCAACATTCTGTTGCTTTAGGATAACGTTGAAAATAATGTATTTTCACAGTTAGGGGTCAAGGTTCTACAATGATTTTGTGGATTAACAGAAAATGTAATAATTACCTGTCAATGCCTACCCTTGACAGGCTAACACATTATAAGACTTTACTATAAAGAATGTGAATGTATTTCTTCTTCTCTGCCATCACTTTCCATTTTTTTTTAAATGTTTGAACATGAAGTCAAACTAACATTTTATGTTATTTTTAAGTGGCACTCTAAGCACCATAGTCACTGAATTTCATTGAAGTGGTTAGGAAAAGAAAACTGTAGCTGGTTGTATATACTTCTATGTGGTTCTGAATGTACCTGTGATGTGTAAATTGAGCAATGTTCTGTGTAATATTGCATATGGACATTGATTAAACGGAGCTGTGTTTTTGTGTATCTTCTTGTGTAGTATTGCGCATGTTCTCATGTAGCTGCATGTGGTTGTGTTATCGATGTTGACGTGTGTTACTGTGTAACAGAACAGGATATGCTTGGGGATAAGCAATGACTGAACGAATCTAGATAGTGCTGAATGGACAGCTCCTCTGTGTTACTGAATGCTGATTCCATGGAACAAAATTGCAGAAGACACTGAATATTTTTTATGCATTTGGCTTAATGTAACATTTCCCAGTTGATTTCCAGTTATTAATGTATTAGTGAATAACCCTGTGGTGTTAAAGGGACAGTATGGGTACTCAGACCACTTCATCTTGGTGCACCATGGGCTGTAAGGTAAGTAAACTCACCTTTTCAATCCTCACAGCTGGGTGGGATAGCAACCAATAGGTTAAGGGACACTAGCGTTATCAATAGATGTTTGTATTCCTGACTTTCTTTAATTCACTAAATTGTAGTGAACTGAAAATTAAAATTCTAAATTTAAGCAAAAAATGTGTTTTAACAATCCTACAAACTCAGCTAAATTCACAGCTTGGCGATTACATTCTGCAATTAAGTTTTCAATTCCCTGTATAGAAAATAAATCTGTGCTTTAGAGCCTGTGTAGGTAAGTGAACACCAATTGATTCAGAATGCTTATTCTATTCATTCCTGCAGAGCTAACACCCTGGACAAACTATAACATCTTTTAAAAACTCATTTTAACCTACATACAGTAGCAAAGTCAGCCTATTCTTTCCTTTTTCTTTTTTTTTCGCAGTGTTACTCACTAAATCAAGCATTTTGGCCAGCAAAACACACGTACCTCCCTGTACTATTTTCTAAACAAATCAAAGTGCAACGTATTTCACAGAGAAACATATTGTAGGGTAGTTAGAGTACATCATGGACACATTGCATATCACACCAATGCTAAACACTAGTGATAATGTTTTTATTTTTTTATTTTTCTCATTAGTTGGAGAACTTTACAGGTTCAATGATTTTTGCCCCATATTTTGCAAATCATTTGTCAATTCACTAGTGAGAGAATCCCTAAGGGTGTCCTTTAGGAATAGAGTCACACAGATAGCATGATGCTGTGTTTGGCAGAATGACTGTAATTGCACTTGCTATTAAAGTTGATGTATTTTAGCCTTTTGATAAACCCACACCGATACAAGCTGCTAATTTATTTATTATTGCATAATATATTCTAATACATTGCTGATTCCCTGGACAAAAGTGTTCAGTTTTAATGGTATTTTATAGCACAGCATTAGTTATTTATACTATTCCTGCCAGGGTGACAGAAATATAATTCAAAGTAATGTTCTACAAGCTTCTCTTGTGATAAAGCTATTAACTCCTTCAATACAAAAAAAAGGTATACAATTAAAAAAAAGTAACTCTTTCATTGTCTAAAGAGTGTACATATATATATATATATATATATATATATATATATATATATATATATATATGTGTGTGTATATAATATATATATATATATATATATATATATATATATAGATATAGATATATATATATATATATATATATATATCTATATATATATATATATATATATATATATATATATATATAGATATATATATAGATATATATATATATATATATATATTATATACACACATACAGTTGCAAGAAAAAGTATGTGAACCCTTCGGAATGATATGGATTTCTGCACAAATTGGTCATAAAATGTGATCTAATCATCATCTAAGTCACAACAATAGACAATCACAGTCTGCTTAAACTAATAACACACAAATAATGAAATGTTGCCATGTTTTTATTGAACACACCATGTAAACATTCACAGTGCAGGTGGAAAAAGTATGTGAACCCCTAGACTAATGACATCTCCAAGAGCTAATTGGAGTGAGATGTCAGCCAACTGGAGTCCAATCAATGAGATGAGATTGGATGTGTTGGTTACAGCTGCCCTGCCCTATAAAAAACACACACCAGTTCTGGGTTTGCTTTTCACAAGAAGCATTGCCTGATGTGAATGATGCCTCGCACAAAAGAGCTCTCAGAAGACCTACGATTAAGAATTGTTGACTTGCATAAAGCTGGAAAGGGTTATAAAAGTATCTCCAAAAGCCTTGCTGTTCATCAGTCCACAGTAAGACAAATTGTCTATAAATGGAGAAAGTTCAGCACTGCTGCTACTCTCCCTAGGAGTGGCCGTCCTGTAAAGATCACTGCAAGAGCACAGCGCAGACTGCTCAATGGTGAAGGTGAAGAAGAATCCTAGAGCTACAATACGTAAAACACTAAACAAGAATGGATTTCATGGGAGGATACCACAGAGGAAGCCACTGCTGTCCAAACAAAACATTGCTGCACATTTACAGTTTGCACAAGAGCACCTGGATGTTCCACAGCAGTACTGGCAACATATTTTGTGGACAGATGAAACCAAATTTGAGTTGTTTGGAAGAAACACACAACACTATGTGTGGCGAAAAAGAGGCACAGCACACCAACATCAAAACCTCATCCCAACTTCGAAGTATGGTGGTGGGGGCATCTTAGTTTGGGGCTGCTTTGCTGCGTCAGGGCCTGGACGGATTGCTATCATCGAAGAAAAAATTAATTCCCAAGTTTATCAAGACATTTTGCAGGATAACTTAAGGCCATCTGTCCACCAGCTGAAGCTCATCAGAAGATGGGTGTTGCAACAGGACAATGACCCAAAGCATAGAAGTAAATCAACAACAGAATGGCTTAAACAGAAGAAAATATGCCTTCTGAAGTGGCCCAGTCAGAGTCCTGACCTCAACCCGCTTGAGATGCTGTGGCATGACCTCAAGAAAGCGATTCACACCAGACATCCCAAGAATATTGCTGAACTGAAACAGTTCTGTAAAGAGGAATGGTCAAGAATTACTCCTGACCGTTGTGCACGTCTGATCTGCAACTACAGGAAACGTGTGGTTGAAGTTATTGCTGCCAAAGGAGGTTCACATACTTTTTCCACCTGCACTGTGAATGTTTACATGGTGTATTCAATAAAAACATGGCAACATTTCATTATTTGTGTGTTATTAGTTTAAGCAGACTGCGATTGTCTATTGTTGTGACTAAGATGATGATCAGATCACATATTATGACCAATTTGTGCAGAAATCCATATCATTCCAAAGGGTTCACATACTTTTTCGTGCAACTGTATATATATATATATATATATATATATATATATACACTGAACGAAATGATAAACGCAACACTTTTGCTTTTGCCCCCATTTATCATCAGCTGATCTCAAAGATGTAAGACGTTTCCTATGTACACAAAAGGCCTATTTCTCTCAAATATTGTTCACAAATCTGTCTAAATCTGTGTTAGTGAGCACTTCTCCTTTGCCAAGATAATCCATCCAACTCACAGGTGTGGCATCTACCCGTGGTGAGATCATCAATTAAGATTATCTCTGTCTCATAGAAAAAAATGTGGATCTATGATGCATGCGCAACAATTATAAGAATCCATCAATCAATTTTGCTACTTAGT
The DNA here is from genome assembly GCF_036172605.1 of Pelobates fuscus. Classification (NCBI taxonomy): domain Eukaryota; kingdom Metazoa; phylum Chordata; class Amphibia; order Anura; family Pelobatidae; genus Pelobates; species Pelobates fuscus. The sequence continues at coordinate 122,063,487 of NC_086321.1, forward strand.
AAAGCGTTGACTAATATCTACAAGGCTTTGGGATGGAGGTACAAATAATTTAAACTAAATATAAACGACCTGGCCTCTCCGCACCTCTGTTATCATTCAAATAAAGAATAAGTGCATGAGTGGCAGTACAACGTGTTTAAATTGTATGAGCAATGGTAGCTTACCAGCTTTGTAACAGTGAATATCAAATAGTAAACTGAGAAACCTGTCATAAAACTTTTCAAAAATGTTCATTTTTTTTTGTTACTGCAGGTAATTAAAATGACAATCTTCATTTGCAAATCTATTTGTGTTTAATTTTAATTATTTCCTCGGCAGAAAATACTTTTAGTCATAAGGCTGTAGAGCAATCAAGCTATACCATATTGAATAATCTATGCTGAATCCAGCTTCATATTGTTTTTTCCATCCTCTAGTCTTTGTCTCAGGCAGGATTGCCTGCATATAATATTGTAACGTTTTGCCACAGTACCCAAGGCTGTCTTTATTAAGGAAATGCTATTCCCATCCCAGAGACGTCAATTCCCTTCGGGGTCAGGCATGACTGTGCAGACTTCTCCTGCTGGCAGACATGGAAGCCTGATGACCCCATATGAATCTGAAGATCAGAGTAAGAATTCCTCATAGAACTCATCTAAAGAAATGCACATGGTGTACAGTTCACACTAGATTAAACAAATATATATTTATATTCATGGTAACTCTAATGTGCAAGAGTTTTCAGACACGCTGAATCTTTGAATTTGGCCCCCTAGTGAATGCCTGGTGGTTGCTGGCAATTGTTTATCTACATTACAAATATTGTAAGAAATATTACAAGCAACAGGCCAACTTTCAAACATGTTAAAGCTTAAAGGAACACTATAGTGTTTGGAATGTAAAGATGTATTCCTAACACTATAGTGTCCCTCTTCTCCTCCCTTGCAGACCCTCCCCAGCAGCAAATAAATGGCAATAAACTTTTTTCACTTAACTGATTTCAGCGTCGATCTCTCTTGGCACTGGGTAGGGCTCCTCTGACGTCAGCTGATGGAGAGAACCTAATGTACATATGCATTAGGCCTTCTCCATAGGAGAGCATTGACTCAATTCTTTCCTATGAGTTATTTAAACACACTTGATGTCCTCATGCATAGTGTGAGCAGGTCCAGTGTAATTGCACGGAGTCAAACTCCCTGAAACTGCAGGAAGCGTCTGTAGCAGCTGTCTGTTAGGCAGCAACTAGAGGCAGTCTTAACACTGAAATATAAATTTAGCAGTTTTTCTAAAAGGAAACAGGGACAATGCACCCAGATCATTTTATAGATCTTTGAAGATACACTTTAGCGTTGGGAATACTAACCTATATTCCTAATGTTATAGTGTCGCTTTTTGTAACTTATTTGGTCCCCCCACAATGTCCAAAGTGTAAATGGTTAAAGACTCCATCGGCGCTGGCTAGGTCTCCTCCTCCCGCGACCGTGAGACCTAATGCATACAATAAAGCTGCAATGTTTTATATTGCAAGCTTAAACTGACAGGAGCACTACACCATCAATGAGATGAAGTGGTCTGGGTGTCTATAGTGTCCCTTTAAAGAGTGACAATTTAGATTGCTCAATCGATTACTCCAACCATTATGACCATTTACGCTTTTTGAAATTGTCATGGTGGAAGGAGTCTGGATGTGCAGTTATTCTTAATTGTGTGCTGAGGGCTAGTTACACCCCAGCACACATGACTCTCTTACGGCTGCCTAATGACAATTCTGTGCATAAATTATGTCTATCATCAGTGGGCACTGCCCACTGCCTGAACATGTAACTGATTAAAAACCCTCCCAATTCCTTGTGTAGATATTGTTTATCCCGCCCTCCTTTCTACTTTTTTCTCTCCTTCCCTTTCCTCCTCCCTGTGCAGGCTCCAAGTGCATGCATGCGCTCTGAACCTGTTAAATCCTCCAATCAAACGCCTCTCATTTTAACCCCTTAACCCCTTAAGGACAAACTTCTGGAATAAAAGGGAATCATGACGTGTCACACACGTCATGTGTCCTTAAGGGGTTAAGGACCAAACTTCTGGAATAAAAAGGAATCATGACATGTCACACGTCATGTGTCCTTAAGGGGTTAAATGCTCTTTGATAGCATATAAATAGGGCATTATTCTGACAAAATTCAAAATGGGTTGGGGAAACTCTTTAATATGCATGAAAAAGTAAAAACTGGAGAATATAGATAAAACTTCCTCCAGCTAATACTTTCAGCTGGAAATGGGCTGCCACTGTTGTTGTATTGCTTTTCAATTAAAAATCTCAATTATAAAAAAAGAAAATGGATTTACAAAAGTAGAAGCAAATTCTATGTTGTTGGCATGGTTCTCACAGCACTGATGTGGCACATACAATGAGCCTCTCCCAATTGATTTCTGTTGGATATTGGAATAACTATTAATAAACAGTGCTACTGTTTTCTCGTTTTCTATGAATTCTTGTATTACATGACGGTAAATGGTGATACCAATTGCTAGGATATTTTGTTCTAAGATCATTTACGTCTTAAGGAATAGAGTAGTTCTATAAATAAATAAAAAAAAATTATAAATTTCACAACACGACAGAAAACTGCAGATAAATTAGATTATTTAAAGAACCTTACCAGACCCAATTTTTTTTAGACTTGTGCACAAATGTGTTTTGGTCAGATTGAATCGATTCATCTGAAATTTACGTGTGGAGTCTCCCGGATTGATTCATTCATGTGTAGGTTAAAAGGCATTTGATTGTTTGCAACATCTACAACACATTTGTGCAGAATTCTACTACTATCTGTACATCTTCTTGCGGATGGGCAGCATAGGAAAAATGGAGTTCCAATGGGATTCCTCCTTGAGTAGAGGACCACTGTAGGCACTTTAACTACTTGATCTTATTGTAGTTGTTACAGTGCCTGCAGTCCCATCTTACCACCCAAAACCCAATATTAACCTTATTAGAAGGCTTGGAAGTGTGGCTTCAAGCCATGCCTTCAAGTCCTCTGGGTATGAGAGCCGGCAATCTTACTTCCCAACTCCCATAATGTAACATATGATTACATTATACATGGAATGCCATCGCAAGCAGCCATAGAGCATCAGTGAATACAATGATTCTCTTTGGAGGAATTGAGGCACATTGTGACGAGAGTCGCACGTGCGCCTAAGTTCCCCAATATATCCACTATGAGGAGGTCACGGCAGTGCCGAGGGAGACCTAGTGCTTAAAAAAAAGTGAGTAATTTGTTCATTTTTATTTTTTTCTTAATTTTTTTGTGATGATTGGGTGAGGGAGGGGGCAAAATGTTAAGGGTCACGAGTAATGTAGCATTAGTAATACAGATATGAATTCCTAATGCTGGAGTGTTCCTTTAATTGATTTCACTCCAACATCATGTGAATCCAACATTTGTGTGCTGCTCATATGATGCACATGATGCACCTGACAAAGTGTTAGAAATTCTATAGGGACTAGGAAATCGAGACATACATATTTGCAGAATTTAGTCAATGTTGATTTAAATTTTAGATTTTTTTTCTAAAAGAGGAACCATCTCTCACTCCACTAAAGATAATTGGAGCACTTACTGAGCAGAGTGGAGGCATGTATAAAACACTGACCTTGGCAACACTTGTCCACAATGCACCATGCATTTGTAAGAGCACTTAGGCATATTCCTAGATAATGCAATAAAATCACATACAACTGCTGTATGTCTTTAAAGGAACACAATAGTGTCAGGAATGCAACACTATAGATCCCCGTCCCCGTCCGATCGCTCTTAAAATAATTTATACTTACCTTTTGTTCCATGCTGCACTGTTCTCACCGTGGCAGCCTTGATGATCTCAGCCAATCCAATGCTTTCCCATAGGAAAGCATTGGGAGGCTATTGCACATGTGGGGCAAAATGCCACGCTGCAGCAAATAGCTTCTCTTCATAGAGATGCATTAAATCAGTGCATCTCTATGGAGACCATTCAGTGTCTCCAAGCAGGACGCTGGACTGGGAAGCACTACATTAAGCTGTAATGGTTCTAGTGACAATAGTGTCCCTTCAAGGACCTGTGCACACATCAGGAGCCTTTACAGTATTGCATTAGATGATAAATAAAAAAAATAACCATTAAAAAAAATATAGCACAGAGCATAGATAACTTTTAATGTAAGCACTGCAGCAAAGCTTATAAAAAATATATATATTTCATCTTATATTACAGTAGTATGATGGTGAACAGACACTGAGGATTGCAGTGTTTCATCATTTATCAAACATCTCTCATTTTTTACAGGTGTTTCCTCCACATTAAGCCATTGCAAAGAACCAAGTGTTTATGCCATGTATGGAAATCCCACCTGCTACCCAAATGGTTAATGCAAATTGTATGTAAACCCCTTAGTTCATTTTACTTTCCTCCCAACCTCTTTTTTATATTTTTTTATTTCTTGCTGCAGTAATCATGAAAAGAGATTAATAGACCACACCTGAATGCCAATTGCAATGAAAGCAGTCTTTCTTCACAGTGCGGTTTCATAGCTATTGACAGAGCTATAACTCTGTAATATTAGGTCCTATATATCACAACCTTGTGGGGTCATAAAGAACATTTTCCAATTTTGCTGCAGCACTAGTGTAGTGCTCTTGTGTTGTAGCTCACAGTGCATGCCATAGACCTTTTATTACAAGTGGGAAAATCACTTTAACCCAAGGCATAGTTTTTAAATGTCCGAGCTTACAGCTACTGAGCCTAGGTTTAGATATAAATTCACCTGAGTAGGTGTCGGAGACAAATTTTAAATAAAAAGTGTAAAGAGGCTGTTTAATTGTAAATAATACTGCTTTCTAGCTTCTAGAGTTCTTGGAGAATAGCAAGAAGCTGAAAGTATGTTTCCTAGATATTATCAATTAATATTATTTATCAGTCTCATATTCATGAAATCCATATACAACTTGAGACTGATATATAGACTTATATTTAGCTGCCTTTGACCTACACATTATTATGCACATCTAGGAACTACTGGCTGAGTTGATCCAAGTGTCCTGGAGATACTCTTTTCATCACCATATCATTTCAGGAAAGTCTTAAAAAAAAAAAAAGCACTCCGATGGTATTGAGCTCACCTTTATTATGTAAGTAGTTACACAAATATTGACATTTCTGACAAACTTTTTTTAAGTTTGCGTTGAACATGGGGCCACTAGCACCTATAGTAAGTGCATCACAGATATTGTGTGCCCACCATCTTATTTATCATACAACAAGGCTGCTTTAAAGCACTATTAAGTTATAAGAAGTTCTTTTTTATATGTGATTTCACTCACATTTGTAAATCAGTTAGAGGATGTAGTTTTTTTTAAATCGTATTGCATTAGAACAACATGTATGTCTCTTCCAAGCACCTACATAATTCGCCAATTATTTTATGTAGGTACTTAGTAACCCTCTTTGGTGGTAAGGCCCTATATTCCTTCTCAAAAACATTGCTCCATTAAAATAAACTGAAATAATTGATTTGTTTTGTAAACATTACACAGACAGACAGATGGCTGGCTTAATTCTTTAATTTGAGACTAATTGTGAAACTGCTCTTGACATCATTGCTGAACAATTACTGTGCTAGTGATCTGAGGATATTTCAGGGACATTTCATTATGGGTAAACCACAGGTTCTGTTTTGGAGTTCTTTTACATCAATTTACAGAATAGAACATTTGTGAACTTTAAAAAAAAGTAAAATTATATAAACAAATCATGCATGTACTTTTCAATGAACCAGTTTGCATTTATAACATAGTTAATAGTGAAAAATAGAAAATAAATATAAAACAAATTTCTATAAACTAGGCCAAAATAGTTTAGCAGGAAAATGTAAAGTCTGCAATATTTCCAACATGGACAATTTAGTCTATAATCATTTTTTGCCACAATGTATTGTTTAACCCCTTAAGGACACATGACATGTGTGACATGTCATGATTCCCTTTTATTCCAGAAGTTTGGTCCTTAAGGGGTTAAACTCTGTTGTCTTTCCCTGCATATTGCAGATTACTCTGTATCTCATTGTAGGGGCGTAGGAAATACATTTATTGATAGGATCTTTTGGTGTTGCTAACAACAATGATCTCTGTATAAATACTTTTAATCTTAGATTTTTAGCAACATAAATTAATGGGATGAAAGAATGCATATTTCAATAAATGGTAGAATTTAGAGACTGATCCATTGATAGAGACACAGATCTCTAAAAATAGGACATAGACTGCTACGATGAGATGCCTTTTGCCAATCACATAACTTACCTGTGCACTCACTCACAATCCTTTTTATGACATGCACACACAAGCACAAAACACTCTGACAGCCACTGTGTACACACATTTATTTGCTGTAAACCTGTAGTAACAGGCTATGGTCCAAAACCTTAAATATTATTATTTTAAAGTCTGCATCAAATTGTGGTGTTTAAAATGTGGCCTTATAAAACTGGGCTATTTTTAACAGATGGTCTCATTGAGACTCTCTGATTGGCACAGTGCAGCATTATCCTATAAAAAAAAAAGCATTGGATTAGCTGATTTCAGCCAAGGACTGGGCTAAAAGTTGAGTAAACTCTTTTTTAACCATTACAGGGGCAGTCACCTAAATGGTGACTACCACACTATAATATATTTTTCTTTTATATCCTTCTGACAAAAGAAACTGTCTTTCTCCGGCATCCAAAGACACACCCCACCTTGTCTGCATTGATAATGTGGAATTTAAACTCTTGCAATATCAGTGACAATACTGTCCAACGTGCAGAGCAGCGATAGGATTATATTTTGGGAGGTGGGTTGGGAATCATACGGTCAACATTGTAATGTGGCTGAGGAATGGGAGGAATGGAAGATCAATCAATGCTGTGGTGAGTCCCAGTTTTTGTCAAACCATTTCCAAAGTGTTTAAAAAAACACAATGGTCCATCATCCACAGCCTATTGCACCATAGACCACTGTACTGAGCTATAGTGGACATTAAGCGGAGATTCTGCACCATATTTATAAAAAATGAAAGAATTATAAGCATTAAATTGCTTTGACCTTGGCAGCTGTCATTTAAAAGTGTGCAAAGGGATTTTGAATGAAGTGCAGTAAGTTTTTTTTTTTTTATTTAATTTCAATGTTATAATGTTTTTATATTGGGACTGCCACACAAGAGGTGGGAGTTTGCCAGCACAAATTCTTTTGGATCAACATCATAAAAGTATCGAGTTGAACTTGAAGGACTTTAGTCTTTTTTTCAACCTAGATTAGTATGTAATTATGTAACTAATATATGGTTTTATCTAATTATTTATTATCTTTAATTTTACTTCACTTTCAGATGTTGTATCATAATTAGTTTTCCACATAACAAGAAATCAAAATATAAAAAAATAATTGCTTCTCGAAGTGTGATAAAAACCCAACATTGTAACAGCTCTGTACAGCTAAAATTTGAAATTTATGACATGTAATCAATCTTGTGAAAGTTACAATAGGCATGTTCCCGACATCAGCTAGAAACCAGCACCCATCATTCACATTGGCGAGAGAATGGAAAGATTGCCCACGGACATGTATACTATAACAATAGCACTGTTATTCACATGCTGGCCAAATAAAATGATTTTCTTAGCAAACTCTAATGGTTTGATAGTTTGTGACACATTCAGACACATGATTCATGCTGTATCACTACAGCTCCTCTCCCCATGTGCCTTCTAAATGGAAGGTCTGGTATCAGTGGGATAACTCTTGTACTGAAAGACTTTGCTTCATTGAGCTAAATGGATATTAGTTTTGGATCACTGCCAAAGCACAACTGGAACATGCGTATACATTCCCAGTGGGCTAAATGTGTATGCGCTTCATCATCTATTGAGCTAGTTTATCGTTTATGTATAGGATCTGATTATGACAGTCAACTTATATTAAAAACTTTGATAAGCAAGCACACATTGCATTCTTAAATATTGCATGATGTCTAAATCAAAATTAATTTCTTATGTACACAAGCATGTCTTTTCTTGATTAACCTCGGCTACACTTAGCAGCTGTGGCTCAATTTTAATTCCCCATGTTGTTGTTTAATGCAAAATGGGAACATATCCTCTCTGCTGTATTATCGGAGTGAAATGTGTGCTAGCTCTGTGAAACTACAGGCCAAGCAGCAAAGAGATAGGTGAGATTTTCAAATGTAAGATAGAAGGGCTTATTCTCTAAATCGAGAGTTAGAAGCCAAAATAGTAAAAATTTAGAAATGATCAATGCTTCAAATTTACATCTATCGAGTCGACTAAAATTTAGCAGAAAGAAAACACATGTATTGTTATGAGGCTCGCAATCTATACTATTGTATCAACGTAGTGCAGGAACATGTGCACTTTGTCATGCATAGAGAATGTAAAATAAAATGCATTAGTAAATAATTAATAGGATACACTTACTGCACTTAGCACATGGAAATATGTATACTTTGTTTGAACATATGTACAACTTTTAGTATGTGTAAAATAATAAATGACAGCACATTGCACATTATAATTTAATGGCTTTCACAGCATATAAAAAGTACTGGCCAGCTACATAGTCTACTTGTATACACTTCAAGCTGATGTAGAGCACAACTTGCTATGTATAAGAATAAATGTTATAAAAAAAATGTCATTGCCTGTATCATATCAATCCAACATTACCCCATAGCCATACCAAATAAACTGCCTAATATCTGCAAGAGCTAGTCTTAAAAGGTCTACCTAAAAAAAAAAAAGACTTTCCATTCTCTAATTAATCTGGTTAAGACATCACAGATTTCTATCTCCGATGCTATGCAAAGACTGTTCTGTTTTATATTCTAAATGATCGATAAATGAAAAAAACTACTATGAAGAAAATATTTTTAAAAAATAGATCAGAGTAACACAAATTTAAAAAAAAAAAATCCACACCTGGAGCAACAGCCAAGTGTCCATATTAAAGTCCAAGTAGCAACATTTAATTTAATCCTCAAAGCCCCTTTACCTTCCTTTGTGTTTGTGAGTTGGTTTTCTCCATGTACAAGAACATGTTTCACTGGCAGGGCTCTAGGTTGTTCCTCTGCATATTTGCAGAGGGGAATTAAATGGTACCCACTTCCTCCTTCCACATTCTACAGCAACCTTTTGTCAAGAGTCCCTAGTGATCCCACCAGAGAGGTATGTATCAGTACTCAAAAAGAAAGAAAATGATAGAGATGTCTTAGCGAGCATAGCCTAGAATGGTCGGACCTTTCTATTAAAGTGAAACCGAGTCATAGCTAGAAATAAGTCTAAGTCAAAGGGAACCAGATAAACACAACATTAGGTAAGTCAAGTCAAAGATAAGAGAACTGTGAACATGAGGAAATGTCAGGTCAAAACAAGAAAGACAATGTCTATGTGCATTGAGAACAGGTGCACACCAGCATCACATGGCATCAAGGATCCATAATAGACTTAGGGCAAGAGCTCCCACTATTGGAAACACCCTAGTCAACAAGCAACCAAGGATCCCCAGCTCACTTGCAAGTGATATTAAAGGGACATTCTACCAACATAGAGCGATTTAGCTTTCTGAAGTTCTCTATGTGTCAGGACCTTCTCATTTTAATTGCAGTTTGTAAAACTGACAATTTATTTTTAAAATCAACACTTTTATAAATCTTCTGCTTCGATTAACACCACAGAAATCACAGAAATGCCCTTCTACAGAGCTCGTTATAGCCCTCTGTGCCTTATTTCAGGAACTCCCTGGCTGGTCTCTAATTTTGAAAGCCGCAAGCTTGCAGCTCAAAATCAGAGGCTTCTCAATGAGAAGCCTCTTACTGTTCATTCACCCAGCACAGACTGCACACATTCTTTATAAATACTCATTCTGTAGCAGAATATTTGATCATTTTTATCTATTGTATGTATTAAAATAGCATTTCTGCTTCTATGCTAATATTTAAGACCCTGATTGAAAAACTGCATGATAAAGAATATCAAAATATCTTTTTCAGAACATTTTTTTTACCATTAAATGTAAATTTTAATAATTTCATACTAAAATAGCAATCTATACACAAAATATGTTTTGTCATATGTTTATGTAATAGATTTACATCTCAGGTTACATAGTAGTTGTTAAGAGGTTAGTTCCAGTAAAATCAAGTCCATGGTTTTAATTTAGAATGGATTTCATAAGTTTCAAGTAGGAAGCACCTTAATACTCTGTATGTGAAACACTACACCCTGTCCCAAATTATTATGCAAATTCTATTTAAGTATCACAAAGATTAAATATTTTGTTTTTCAGTTTAACTCATGGATGGCATTGTATCTCAGGGCTATTTTGATCACTGAAAACAATCTCGGACACCTGTGATAATTAGATTGCCAGGTGAGCCCAATTTAAAGAAAAACTACTAAAAGAGGGTGTTCCACATATTAAGCAGAGCACCATTTTCATGCAATATGGGGAAGAAAAAGGATCTCTCTGCTGCCGAAAAGAGTGAAATAGTTCAATGCCTTGGACGAGGTATGATTAGATATTGCACGAAAACTTAAGTGTGATCATCGCACTATTAAGAGATTTGTGGCTGATTCAGAGCACAGACGGGTTCGTGCAGATGAAGGCACATTGAGGAAGGTTTCTGACAGATCCATGCATAGGATCAAGAGAGCAGCTGCTAAAATACCATTACATAGCACCAAACAGATATTTGAAGCTGCTGGTGCCTCTGAAGTCCCATGGACATCAAGGTGTAGAGTCCTCCAGAGTCTTGCAACTGTGCATAAACCTTCTATTTGGCCACCACTAACCAATGCTCACAAGCAGAAACATCTGCATTGGGCAGAAAAATACATGAAGACTAATTTTCAAACAGTCCTGTTCACTGATGAGTGCTGTGCAACCCTGGATGATCCAGATGGATGGAGTAATGGATGGTTGGTGGACGGCCACCCTGTTCCAACAAGGCTGCGACGTCAGCAAGGCGGTGGTGGAGTCATGTTTTGGGCCGGAATCATGGGAAGAGAGCTGATTGGCTCCTTTAGGGTCCCCGAAGGTGTAAAGATGACCTCTGCAAAGTATGTGGAGTTTCTGACTGACCACTTTCTTCCCTGGTACAGAAGGAAGAACTATGCTTTCCATAATAAAATCATCTTCATGCATGACAATGCACGATCTCATGCTGCAAAGAATACCTCTGCATCAATGGCAGCTATGGGGATAAAAGGAGAGAAAGTCATGGTGTGGCCTCCATCCTCCCCTGACCTCAATCCTATTGAGAACCTTTGGAGCATCCTCAAGCAAAAGATCCATGAGGGTGGGAGGCAGTTTACATCCAAACAGCAGCTCTGGGAGGCTATTCTGACATCTTGCAAACAAATTCAAGCAGAAACTATCCAAAAGCTCGCAAGTTCAATGGATGCAAGACTTGTGAAGCTGCTATCAAATAAGGGGTCCTATGTTAAAATGTAATGTGACCTGTTAAAATGTTTAAAAAGTTAAAATGTTGTTATATGTTAGATTGAAATAGCTTTTGATTTCAGTGAATATGCTTCAAACACAACAAATGACAATTTTTAGTTCTTTACAACCTATAAAGTGTTTTGAAACTTACTGTGCGTAATAATTTGGAACAGTGCATTGTACATATGTGTAAAAAAAATACTGTTATCATTAGGAGGTTTGTGCAATAAAATTTGAATTGTACTTTTAATAGTTGATAACATGAGAATTATGCTGACTGTTATTTACATCAATTATTTAGGTAAATGAGAAAAATATCATTTGGATAATAATTTGGTACATGGTGTATAGTATAATAAATAGGGCAATCAAGGCAGACTTAGCAAGACATAACCTTTATTAGTGTGTCCTTTAAACTTTTTAACAGTTCTCACTCAAAGTTAAATATTGGGAAAAAAATGAAACAAAGTATTTGCAAAATATATCGATATAAGCCCAGTTCTCTACTTAGCTTTCAAATTAAGCTGTATGCTACAGTTTTTTTTGTGTATCGCTCTATGATTCTGTAATTGGATAATGCAGTAGCTATTTTGCACCATTTGTTTCTACAAATATATGGTTGTGGTGACCAAAACCAAGCTGTCATATTATACCAAATTTTGCAAATGCCTTTCACTTTTGTGATAACAAATGGATAGATAGATTAGATAGATAGATTTATAGATTAGATGGTTTAGATTAGATAGATTGATTAGATTTAGATAGACTCGATATCGATAGATTCTAGATAGATAGATAGATAGATTAGATATGCATAAATGCACATACATGATGAATGGATTCATTTTTATTTTGATCATTAATATTAAAACTACTATTTGTATATATTTAAACATAAAATATCATAGTTGTATTCATGAAGAAGAAACATTAACCCATCCCTTCATTTCTGCTTGTCAGTCTAATCTTATCTCTATCTACAAATTAAGAGCATCAAGACTTTTTTTTTTTTACTGCATTACAGCAACAATTGGACTTAATCCCCCATTGGGACCATTTCATTAATTAAAACCTATAGACCGAAATATGGTAATTGCCAGAACAAGTTGGTTTTGTGTGTGTGAAGTAGCATTCACATATCTTATAAGCACACTGTCCCGCAAACCCAAATGCCTATTTCACACTTTTAATGATCTCGTTTGCCCTGTTGCTCCACCTCCTCCTACCCCCCTGTCTGCCTCAAACTTTGCAACTCACTTCACTGAGAAGATTTCTACAATCAGGCAAGAGATCTCTAACCTCTCTCCCTCCCCTTCCAATACATCACCCAACCCCACTCACTCTGCTGTTCTATGCTCATTTGCACCTACTATAATGGAAGAGGTTTCTGCTCTGCTCCGGTCCTATCGCCCCACCACCTGTTCCCTCGATCTTATTCCCTCATATCTCATCCGCACCCTGTCTACCTCTCTTGCTCTCACTAAAATGTTCAATCTCTCCCTTTTCTCCAGCACATTTCCTTCACCCTTCAAGCATGCAACCATAACGCCCATTCTGAGAAAGTCCAACCTTGACCCCAACTCCCCATCCAACTACCTCCCTATATCGCTACTGCCTTTTGCCTCCAAGATCCTTGAGAGAGTTGTGTATGTGAGATTGACAGACTTCCTCGAATCTAACACTATGCTTGACCCACTTCAGTCTGGATTCCGCGCTCGTCACTCTGTTGAAACAGCTGTGACCAAAGTATCCAACAATTTAATTGCTGCTAAATCTTATGGCCATTACTCTATCCTAATTCTCCTTTATCTTTCTGATGCCTTTGACACTGTTGATCATCAACAGCTTTTTCTCATTCTCCGTAATCTTGGTCTACGAGATACTGCTCTCACCTGGTGCTCCTCCTACCCCTCCCAGCACTTTCTCTGTGTTTTTTTCTCTGTGTCTGCCTCTTCTCCCCAACACCTCTCTGTTGGCATTCCCCAAGGTTATGCCCTTGGTCCCCTACTGTTTTCCATCTATATTAGCTCCCTTGGTAAACTCATCTGCTCCTTTGGCTTCCATTATCATTTATATGCAGATGAAATGCAAATCTACCTGTCTTCTCCTGATCTCTCTCCGCCCATCTTGACTAGTGTCTCTGACTGCCTCTCTGCGATTTCCAACTGAATGGCTGCTCACTTCCTTAAACTCAACCTGTCCAAAACAGAAATTCTGGTCGTTCCTCCCTCAAGTGTTGCTACTCCTTTGTCTGTCTCCCTCTAAGCCACCATCACCTCTACCTCGCAGGCTTGCTGCCTAGGTGTTCTTTTTGACTCCGGCCTATCCTTCACCCCTCATGTCCAGTCGATCTTCCCACGCATTCCCCCTCAGTCAGTCCTTTCATTAGCTTCAGTTAGATATAGGGCTCAATTCAAGATTCTCATGTTTGCTTACAAGTCCCTACATAATGCTGCTCCAACCTACCTATTCTCCCTAATACACAAGTATGTCCCATCGAGACCCCTGCGCTCTTCATACTCCCATACTCCCACATCTGATGCTCGCCTCCAAGACTTCTCCAGGACTGCACCTTTTCTGTGGAACTCCCTTCCCTTCTCCGTTAGACTTTCACCCAGTCTCCACTCCTTCAAAAAATCTTTGAAAACACACTTCTTCAGGAAAGCATATCATTTAAACTGTTGGCGGGTTTTCATTCCCCTCCCGTCCCCCCCTCCCCCCATGACTCCTCTCCTGCAACTGTCACATATAACCTAAGTTCTCAGTGAATACTTTTCTAGCAACCAATTTCATTACCCATACTTCTAACTTTAGTGTCACAATACCCCATTCCCTCTAGCATGTAAGCTCATTGAGCCCTCTGTTCCTGTGTGTCCATTTGTCTGGTTACAATTACGGGTCTGTTAGTTCATCTATTGTACAGCGCTACAGAATTTGCTGGCGCTATATGAATAATAAAATAATAATCTTCCAATAGTCAGCAGCTCCAGCTTAACAGATAAAGTTAATTTTTAACATAAAATGACACACAGAAATACCACTACAATCTCTTATTCTTATGAATTACCCCAGGGGTAGTCAACCTTTTAATATCTACCGCCCACATTTGTATCTTTGTTGATAGTAAAATTTCCTGACCGCCCACCATTGCCACAATAACTCGCAAGTGCAATTTAATTTTTTTGTTTTGTTTTAGAAAGGAGTGTTTGTTTTTTTAATATGTACTCAAAGTTAGCTATTTGTTTCTATTTTCTATTCTCTCTTTTTCTATGTGTGTCTGTGAGGTGCTGTGTGTGTGTGTGTGTGTGTGTGAAAGGTGTAGTGTGTGTGTGTGTGTATGAGGGGGAAGTGTGTCAGGGGGAGTGTGTGAAGGATGCTGTGTGTGAAGGGTGCTGTGTGTGTGTTTGTGTGTGAAAGGTGTAGTGTGTGTGTGTGTATGAGGGGGAAGTGTGTCAGGGTGAGTGTGTGAAGGATGCTGTGTGTGTGTGTGTGTGAGAAGGGTGGCTATATGTGTGGAGGGTGCAGTGCATGTGTGGGGGCAGTGTGGGGCTCAGTGTGTGTGGAGTGCAGTGTGTTTCAGGGTGGCAGTGTGTGTCAGTGGGGCAGTGTGTGTGTGTGTGTGTGTGTGTGAAAAGGGTGTAATGTGTGTGAGCGGGCAGTCTGTGTGTGTGAGGGGGCAGTCTGTGTGTGTGTATGTGTGTGTGGTGAGGGGGCAGTCTGTGTGTGTGTGTGTTGAGGGGTATAGTGTGTTTTAGAGGCGTAGTGTGTGTTTGGGTGTGGTGTATAGGGTCAATGCTGTGTGTAGGTGGGTGAGATGTGAACTTCTATGTTAATGTCTCCCCCTCCCTTTTTCTTACCTTTAACCAGGGAGGGGGTACATAATGCTGCAAGCCCTTGTGGTCCAGTGGTGTTCACTTTAGCCTGAAGCTCCTCCGCAGGCTGACTCCAGCCTGCATTGCAATGCTCCGACCAGCCTGCTCACGGGAGGAAAACAGAGTGTCCCAGGCCCTTCCCTCCCTCTGCTGGAACTAAGTGCCAGTGGGCTGGCGAGGGAGATCTTTCATCTCCTCACCAGCCCGAGAGGGCTTACAGCAAGGCTGGCTCTGCTGGGGCTGGCAGGGGAGATGAAAGGATCTCCCCTGCCAGCCTTGGTCCATGGCCTTTGAGGTCCACTAGGCGTTTTCAGCAAAACCTTTCACTGCCTACCTGAAATCCCAAATCACCCACTAGTGGGCAGTAGGGACCAGGTTGACTACCCCTGAATTACCCCATGTGTTTCAATGAATATCTGTAATTTAAAATTGCATTAAATGTAAAATTAAATGCATTATAAAAATTCATTATAAATTCATTAGCAATATTAGCATATTAAAACAAACAGAGAGTATTTTAATGTATACTTAACATGTCTAGTGGGGACGGTTTATGTGGCTGGAGCAACCCGAGCAAAGCAAATCTTTTATAAACTTCAGTGATATTATTTATGACAACATGTTTCAGAATACCTTTTCCCTTCCAATGTGCTTGGGAAGCAAAACCAACATGTCCTCCATACTTTCGATTGAACTCTGCCATTAAGGCTTTGTAAGGATTACGGATTAGTAGGATGGCTGAATCAAAAGCTTCAATCTCCTTTCTGCCACTTTCATGAGTCTTAATGCAAACTGTCCGTCCATTCCGCCAATGGTCTCTTTCCCCTTTAAATCCTTGATGGACAGAGGGAAAGCATGTGTTACAAGACGTACATCTTACATACTAAGTACATGATTTATATATTAAATTGATTCCAATATACAAGTATGCAGATTATGCTTTACATCCTACCAAATGGTACAGTCGGTCCTGTGTGTGTGAAATGTGACCTCTATGACACATGCAATAATGGCTTAATTGAGATGAAGTTGTTATAGGGCCTTGAGTGTCCTTTAAATATTTATGGTAAATGATTTGTGTAAGACTACAGTACATTGCAGAATGGTTAAAACAGTATAGTTCTCTAAGCATGGGCTGTAGTAATAATCATTTTCAGCACATCTCCAAACTTACCTTTGATCTATCAGAGGAACATTATTTAAGTCCGCTTTGGTCAGACACACCACTTATCTACCAAGACCAAGTTCTATTTGAATGTTTGGAACTGGCAAGAACTGTGTTTTTGAGATGCACATTCCATGTTCATGATATCAGGGTTTGTGATTGCACACCTGTTTTCAATTATATGTCTTAGGTCATATAAGCAGTATTTCTGACCAAAGAGGACAAAAAGATGGCCAACCTCGACAGATCAAATATGAGCCAGGGGATGAACTACAAAGAGGCATTTATTAATTTATATATATATATATATGTACATGCAGAGGGTTTAACAGATGCAATTTTGTATGTATTTAAGTATGACAGTGTACATCTAAAACGCCCCTGATATAATAGAACATTTGTTTTAATCCATGTCCTTTAACAATCACTCATTGTATATAGCCTATCATGGATTGAAAGTCCATGCACTGTTGTAATTGTAGGCACTCCGTTTAGTATTGAATACACTTTAAGCTAAAATCAAATGTTTCCACTGTGTTTTTGTTTGGTATGCATTACACAGCACATTGTTTTTAGAGGAAAAAGTAATAACATTTATTCTTTTTTTTTTTTAACTCGTTTTGTATGTCTCCATTTAATCTCCAAATGAAATTTTCTGTGCTGACAGATTCCCATCCAATATGAATGACCCAAAGTCCTTATTGAGACAAAAAGACGAGCTCTATGTCCAAATAAACAAACAATCTTTAGTCAAATGATTGTAGCCAGGGGATACATAAGATGTAAGTAGCTGTATTACATCAATTATGTATGTGTAATCTGTTTTTCTGAGTTATGCCAGGCAATAGACGAGAATAGTGGCTAAATCTAATAGTTGCCTGGATACACCACTGCCTAGTCAAATGTGCAGACAGACCCAAATTAACAATAAGTACTGCATGATTTTTAAAAGTAAAAACAACTCATCAAATCATGAGACCATTATACTGAATGAAGTATGCTTTTAGGATTCTAATGAATAGATGTAATTGAGATTAAACATTTACAGGAATGTTGCAGGTAAATAGCCTCCAGCATTTCTAATGCTCATACTTGCAGTGATCGAGTACATGGTTTTAAGGAAATTAAACGCTTTGGCATTGAAATATTTAAAGAGCCCATTTAGGATCATATATAACAAATGATTGTCTAAAAGCTAAATTGTAGAGTGGTGGTTTCTGTGCCCCTGTTCTCTGAAAATGTAAAATACTGCTGTTTCAGAGAATTGGCAGTGCTTATATTTTGCGTACAACATGCCTCTGTTAGACAATCATCAGAGCAGAAGTAAGCAACCTTCGGCACTGCTGATGTTTTGGACTACGACTCGCTTGATGCTTTGCTAGCATCATGGCTGTAAGGGAATTATGGGAGATGTAGTCCACAGCATCTGGAGTGCCAAAAATTCCTTAGTCTTGCACTAGATGCTCCTAGGTCTTCACATTCAGCATGATGAAGCTAACAGCCGCTAATTCTGGTCCCAGAGAAGCATCCCTATGAAGTATTGGAGATTTATCAAAGTGTTATTAACTGAAATATGTGTAACATTTGAAAAAAATAGTAATTACTATGGAAACTAATGCAATTGGCAGTAACAATTTAGTGGTTCCTATGGTAATTACTCTCCTCCTAGAACTTTTTCTTTTAGCAGCAATTTTATAAATCTCCCTAGCTGACCTTAAATTTGAGCAGGGTCTCCCTTGGGGTTCTTCATACACTGTATATATGTTGCAGTAGGGATCTATAATATGTTTTATATCCCCCTACTCCAGCATGAAAGACAAAGGTATACAGTATTCGGAAAACCAAATGCTAACCACTGAGCCATAAAGGGAATTGTGCTAATATTCCCCAGCTTTCAAATTTTCCGAGAAATAGTGTGGTACGTGTCAAACAGAAACAGAAAGGAAAATAATGTGGACCCTGGCAACTAATGTGTTAATAGGCAACATAGCAAATCAACAGACCAATACAGAGTATAACGTGTTATGAACGCAATTCAGACTAAATTGAGAGGACAACACTAGAATCACTTACAGGGCTGTAAATGATATTTTATCCCTGAGATCATGTGCTTCAAATGAATATAAATATGTGAATTGTTCACTTGCCGATCTCTGATTTCATTCTGTTTCAACCTACCTTTGTTATATAAAGAGCCATCAAAGTAATAGCTACCAGTATAGAATCCAGTAGCCAGTTCAATCAAATGGCGTGCCCATGTGTTTCCTGCACCGGGAAAGCTTGCCAGTGCTATAAGCTGTTTTGAACGTGTATGTAAAAATCTTCTGTCCATGCATCGATTATCTAAAGGATATGATGAAAAGATTGTTTAAAAGTATTTTCTTTCATTACAAAGTTTAAGATCATCAAACCATTAACTTAATAATGTACAATAACCATGCTACATATACACCAATATATATTATAGTCTAAAATATTAATATTTTGCATATTTAAAAATATATATTTTATATTGATAGATCTCTGCTAAATTTGGCTGCAATATTGTACTTTTTTTTAATTCACCTGTCAGTAGTTTCCTTTATATTTTCTTTGTGTGAATATAATGTGAATATACAAAATATTTAAATTGAACACTGATGCTATATGGACTCAACCATCATAGCACAATACATGTTGCTAATAAAAAAAAAAAAAAATTATGTCCAGAATTTTCATATGGATCAAACTCACAATTTATTGAGCCTCAATGGATCAGCTCAAATATATCAGCATTGGTATAAGTATTAGGATCAAAGTGAATGTTCATCCACAAGGACCCTCCAAAGCAAGGGGAGAAGACACCACCGATTAAAACAAAGTAATTACATTTATTTAAATCAACATAAAAGTCTTAGATAAAGGTAAGTACTCTGCAGCAATCACAATCCCATAAATACTGTGCGTAAACACATACAATTCGATAATATAACTATGTAAAATGGAGGGTGCTCTAATGTCACTAAATAAGCATAAAAATATCACACAAAAACCTTGATTTTATGTACTTATATTATTAAATTGTGTGTGTTTGCCAATACTTCATATTGATATAAGACTTTCTAAAATGGCCGTTGGAGTATTTCTGGCGACTGGAAGGTATGTTTTGTATATTTACATTATATTCCCTCAAAGTACGCCATTCAGGTATTTTATTTGAATTGTTTGTATTGGTTGAAATTTAGTAATTGATTTCACAGGTGTTACTAGTTGCATTTTGTTTACTTGGAATTCTGGGTATTTCACACATATTGTATTATCCATTGTAGTACCCACTATGTTGCACATTTACTCGTTGATTTCCTTTATATTTTTGTTTATTCATCTATGCAGCAACTTGTCACATGCTTGATCATATAACCTAATAGACCAATGAGTGTCTGTATCAATCATCAATCATCAATCATGTAGGGTCCAATTTTAAAATGGAATGATCCATTTTATTCATTATTAAAGGGGCTGAGTGGCTCTGTAGGCTGAAATGATGAGGACATTTTGTAAAATATTCTATAAAAAATAATATGAATTGATCAATAAAAAGAACTTTTTATTGTAAAGCCTTAAAATGTTGGAGATAGTATCTCTTCTCTGCATATGTATAGTCTGAACTGTGTAATGATGCATTAATACCATATCAGGACTATTTACAAAAATAGCGCTACCTGGGTCCAAGGATAAAACGGTGCCCTCTTTATCCTAATACCAGATAAAAACTTCCGATACTTTCTTTGGTACCCTCCCCATGTGACATCCCACCCCTTTTGTTACCTCTTACACTCAGTTAAGTTCCTCCACTCAGAATCCAGTCTTCTTACATCCTTGTTACCGCTGAAATTTACTGGGAAATTTTGTTCACAAATATTTACAGGGATATTCATTTAAATGGACACTGTTGTCACCAGAATAACTACACCTTAAATTAGTTGTTATGTTGTCTGTAGCATGTCCCTGCAGGCATTTCAATGTTAACACTGTGTTTTCAGAGAAAAGGCAGTATTTACATTACAGCCTAGGGACACCTTCAGTGGCCGTCACTGAGACAGCCACTAGAGCTGCTTGCTGGGTCAGTACTGCAAAACATGCAGCACTGGCGTTTAACATCTCCATGAACATTCCCCATGTAGATGCATTGATTCAATGCATCTCTATGAGGAAATGCTAATTGGCCAGAGTGTGCGCAATAATCTCCAGCCTTGATTGGCTATAGTAAATTTTGATGATCTCTGCTAAGGAGTCAGATCGAGGGCAGAGCAAGCACCTCTCTGAAGTAAACTCACCTTTTACATAGGTTACAGGGTGGCCAAGTGGGGTAAATAGTGATATTACAGCTATAGGGACAGGAATACATGTTTGTATTCCTGTCACTATAGTGTTCCTTTAAGTGAGAATTTGAAGTGACTTCAATATTAATTTCAGATTTGAGTCCAAAGTAGCAAAATTAGAACCATTGCTGGTTTAGAGAATGTTTCCAATTAGACTATTTTGAAATCTGAAATTGAGTTCTCAATTTAGTAATTGAACCTGGTGGTCTCCGATCCGTTATCTTTCTCCCTAGACAAAATATATCTCATCCCATTCTCCACAGTCCAAAATTCATCTCTCACCTCCGCATTCTTTATATTGGTCCTACTCCACAATTCCTGATTTATAAATCCCCCTCAATAACATCAATCTATCTGACATCCCTCCCACAGCTTACCACAGAGAAGGCAATAAAGCAAGTGCTCTAGAGTCAGATGTTGTGGACTACATCTACCTTGATGCTTTGCCAGCATTATGGCTGTGAGAGCATTATGGGAGATGGAGTCCACAATATCTGGGGTGACGAAGATTGCCTAACCCTGGAAATAATCACAAGAGCTAAGGGCATACTGCTGGTGCTGTCACATAGATCCACTTTTACAGCAAGATTACTTTATCAACCAAACTGTACACTCCGATTATATTAAATAATCTCTCTATGCCAGGGATAAGCAACCTTCAGCACTCCAGATGTTGTGGACTACATCCCCCATAATGGTCTTACATCCATAATGCTGGCAAAGCATTATGGGAGGCGTAGTCCAAAACATCTGGAGTGCCGAAGGTTGCCTATGCCTGCTCTAGGCTTTGCTGTAAGTCTGTTATCTAATTCTCTATGATGCCGAATGCTTCACTCATTCACTCAGAGCTTGTATACATTGTGATGTTGCATAACCTGTCAGAACTTCTAAGATACACTTATCTGACAGCCTGGTATCTGGTAGGCAACAGGGTTCCTAGCAACATATTACTGTCGCCTGAAAAATATATGAAAAACAAAACTATTTACTCTGTCTTCAGCCAGTATCAATAGAAACTGATTATTCTTATTAGATGCCCCGTGGCTAATATGTCAACTCTAAAAAAAATCATGGCAATAGCAGGCTCATTTCTCAATGATACATGGAATACATGAACTTTTGGTTAGTTTAATCAAGCTTATTACATTTCATGAATGATGTTTTTTTATTTGCATGTACTTTCATTCCTATTTTTGTATGACTTGTTTTTATTAATTATTTACCTCTTAAACTTTATCTATTGTTATTTTATATTTTTGTATATTAGTTTGTTTGTTTTGTTTTTGCCAAGGATAATCATCTTTAATCTAAAACCCATGCAGCACCATGGAAAGCTGGTGGTATGTTATTGTATACTAGAATCACGGAAAGGGATTTAGTCCTTATGGTGTTTTAGCGCACATTTCTAGATATGCAAGGCTGAATAAAGGCAAGATAAAAACGACATAACGTAATAATAATATAAATTATACCGGCCCAATTTTACTTGCAGAAAACATAGCTGTTTTCCACTTCATGACTCGTCGCCACGGATAAATGCATAAATACATCATGTCAGACTTCTATTATAAATGTGACTTCCCAGGTGCATAAAGAGCACAGCTGAATGTGCGCAGTGTGAGGTCCAGTCATGTGTGTTTGCCACATATTCCCAATTACACTCGTGCCAGAAAGTGATGGTGTCCATAATGGCATTTATCCATCTCATGCCTGAGGACTTGTTTTGCTAATGAGAATTGATATATAATGTAATTGCATTCACACACCCTAAAGTGACGAGGCTTGGGAAATGATTGTATGCGGTATATTTTGTTTTTATCTCCCAATACATTCGCTTTGGAACTTAACACAAATTGAGTTATAAATTAGCTATCTATTTTATATTCTTTTTTTTTGGCTATGCTTTTTTTGTCGTAGGTATCGACATGGGCACAAAGTGCTTTTTTCAAATCAAAATCAATTTCCAGAGCTGCACGTCCGACCTTTTAATATATGGCTAAATCTCTTTATGTGATGAAGAAGCCTACGCCGTATTGTAAGCAATACCATACATTTTATCTGAAAAGTATTTCAGGCTCCATTAGCAACGAACAAAGACATGTTATACCAGTGATAAATTCAGAAAGGTGAATAATTTCTCTGAAACCCACAAAACACTTCTTGGAGATGAATGGCAGAAAAACAGTGAGAAAATTACGTAAATGAATCAATGAAATGCCAGCTGAAAAGAACACAGGCCTAGATATACAATTGTTGCAATGATGTAGAAAAAAATTGGATTCTTGAGCTAAAGTGAAACGAATAAATGTTTCAGTGGTTACATATCGTGTAAGTAGAAAAGCTTTGCACGCAGCTGTGAGCAAGTCTCTTACGGTGAATCTGATTGTAAAAGAGATGGGGAACGTTAAAAACTAAATTATACCTTAAAAAATATTAGATTCTGAGTCTTATTGCCCCATTATTTTTCCTCTGTGGCTTAAGGACAGGTGAATGAGGATAGTGCCAGTCCATTTTTTTTTTTATCACATGTGGTTTGATTATATTCCTGTTGGCAACTCTCACGAAAAATAATTAATTTAGATTTTGATCACCTAGGATTTTCTGGAAGAAAAAAATTTAATAAAAACCTACCAGATAAATTTGATGTTCCTTAATTGATGGTTATCTATTTTGCATCTTCTATGTTCCAATTGATATTAGTTTTTACAACTTAAGTTGTCAAGTACATTTTGACATATCTACTAGCTTTTAAATACAGATTTAGCAAGCTGCTCAACCTGTGATCACAGCGATTTTAATACAGGATCATATTTTCATGAAATATGTATTCAAATGAAATGACTTAGAGACCTCACAGCGATATTAAACAAAAGTATAGGTAATTAAAGCAACACTCAGTGTACCATAATAATTGGTTATGGTGCCAGTAGTTCCCTGCCCATCCAACTTTTTCTGAACATTTTGATTTCTCACCTGGAATCCACCAGATGCCTCCACTATCAATGCCAAAGAGTCAGATGTTCTGAAACAGGAACTTCTGTTAACTCTCCTGAGCTGTAATACAGGGCTTAGCTATTTGGATAAGACCAATCAGATGATGGTTGGAGTATTCTTTTAATTCTTAATTAGTTTTCACTCCTTACACCAAAATATTTTCATTTTCTCTTAAATGCATGGCTGAGTCCCTTACTGATCTATCTATCTATCTATCTATCTATCTATCTATCTATCTATCTATCTATCTATCTATCTATCTATCTATCTATCTATCTAACTATCTATATATCTATATATCTATCTATCTAACTATCTATATATCTATATATCTATCTTTCCACTACATTCTGCTCCATTTTTTACTTTTTCACAGATTGGCTCCCCTTGTTTCCTTTTTATGTGCATTTGGTGTTCCCTGCTGACACATTGTCAACTAAACTTAGATTGATAACCTGTTTTGTCAGTAATGAATTTTATATTGCTCTATAGGGCTTTTTTTATTATCACTGCTGTGATTAAGCAGGGTAAAAACATTTTTAAAAAAAAATGTGCAGTTGTCAATATTTTGGAACTATACTGATTCCAGTTTACATATCCATATACTATGCATTATATTTACCCTATATATCATATTCTGTCGTAAATGTTATTTTTTTTTTACTTTTTATAAAACTATCAACCACCTTAAAGCTGGACAGTAGCTTTGAATCCCAATCAGACCACCTCACCAGTAAATGTCCCTAGGCAAGACACTTAACGATATATAACTGGCTACCTCGAAAGTCTCATAGTGTCTAAGCTTGTTTGAGCAGGGCCTTCTTTACCTTTCCAATATAGCCCCTTTCTACAACTGTAAAGTGCTGTGGAATGTGTTGGTGCTATATAAATTCTATTAATAATGTCTAGTAGTATCGCTAAACCAGTTTATATTGCCAGTCCTGATATATCTGTTCATTTTCATTCAATCAATCATAGTTCACAGTGTTAAATAGTGCGTCAGATCAGAGGTTAAATGCAACTGCCCCAGTCAGTCTACATACAGCTGCAGTGTGATGAGACACCAGATTGCTGAGGATGAGAGAGTCAGATCAGATTATACAAATTTAACAAGTTACACTAAGGACTGTCATTCCCTATATAGGATACAGTCTAAGAACCAGAGACTGGAGACCTGCTGAGGTCATTCTGCCAGTAGAATGCTGACTGCAGAAGGGATCAGAGCAAAGTGTCAATAATAAGGAAGAAGTAAGCATTTACTGACTTGCTACAAGATGGGCCCACTTGCACCAGACTGAGCTCAACTCTGCCTGTAGACAAGATGCATTGACTCTATCTGTGACTGTAATGTTAACTGTTAGCCTGAGGGACTGAAAAGATCTTAAGATGAAGGCTAAGGACCCCAAGAAGAGATGGATGGATGTATCAAGGGAAAACTACAGACAACTTGTGGTAGGCGTCACAGAAGCAGAAAATTTATAGTAATCAGAAGTGATTAGTTAGAAATAGAAAAAAAAAAAACTAACTAAAGGAAGTGTAAAAAAAAAATTACAATATTATTTGTGGAACATAACAGATGTTCTACAATAAGGTGACCAGCAGAATCCACTCCCAGAGGAAAACAGAGTGTGTAGAGGACTCTTCTCAAACAAGGTTAGGTTCTAGAGCAGGGGTAGGCAACCTACGGCACTAGTGCCATGCACGGCACTCGTGGTGTCTTTGTACGGCACTCAAGGCTGCTGGAGCCAAACGCACTCTGGCCTATCAGGAGTCCCAGTAAAACTTCAGATATTTGCTAATACGAAGAGGTGGTGAAGGACAATCCTCAATTTATACATTGCAGCACATAGAGTAACTGATCTCAGATCACTTCCTCCCAGCACTTGTGAATGGGAATCCACACTTTAGAAGAGCAGCTATCGCAGCTCCTGTCCTTGACCTGTACCTGGCCAGCCTGGTCCCCACTGGAACCCAGGGAACCCACCCACACTGCTAGATATACACAGAAATGCAGAATAACCCTCCCCTCATACAAATAATATGAACAAAAACACAATAATAGGTCGCGCTGGATACAAATTTCCTGGATTTCCTTTGAGGCTATTAGAGGGAACCTCATACCCATAGGTTGCAGCTTTCGATTTGTTCACAGTCCTATTAGATCACTCAGCGCTGATCCAATACCTATCTTTTGTCTAAATAATATGAACAGCCCACAAACAAACATACACACAATCCGCACAAATGCAACACCACTAACAATACACATACATGCACACAACCCCACATGCAGCCTCTCACATGCAATACCCCAAACAGCCCCCACACACTACCAAACACACAATGTGACATATCCATCCACACACAATTCCACAAGCAGCCCTCATACACAGCCCACATTTATATGTATCATACACGATACCACAAACTACTTCTGAACATATACAATATAATAGCTCATATACGCACAAAATATACGATACAAAGCAATTACAGTAAAAATAAAACAAGCAGAATACGGCAGCATACACACCTTAATTTAAAAAAAATAGGATCGGCACTCTACGGGACATCACAATCCTATATCGGCACAGTGCTGCTAAAAGGTTGCCTACCCCTGTTCTAGAGGATCACAACACTGGCTCACCCCTTTTAAATCCCCTCCATCTAACATCCCAATTCTCAGGACGCTGAAGGTGAGAGATATGCAGTATAGTGCTTGGGGGGAAGTCCTGTGTCAATGTGTGTTGGCACACAATGACACCACTGATTTGCAAATACTGTATTCTTGTAACTATACATCTATCTCCTCACTCACAAAGCTCACAAAAGGTATATGCATTCCAATGCCCAACAAAGTACTTGTGCCTGTTGCATGTGCCTGTTGAGGAAGTGCACCCTTTAACATGCTCCTCCACATCGTTCTGAGAAAACACATCAGTAGTGGTGTATATTCACAAGTTTGTGAACAGAGGTATCAGAATGCTGATTGTGACAGTGATGCAACTACTACTAGCTTAGGCAAAAGTTTCATTAGTTTACAATAAATGGAACAGCTTTCAACAGCTGAACTACATAGTCTATTAATCTCCGCTTGAAGATGCTCAATACTTTTACTGAGAAAAATGAGAAACTTAGATTTATTTGCTTCCTAATTCAAGCAGTGTAGGGAGCTGCAAATGTGGGGGTGGGGAGACAGGCAATAAACCTGCAAGGGGCCTGGGCCCATATTGCAAATATATATATATATATGTGCACACAGCCACAGGGAGGGAGATCAAAGATCTCCCTTTCTGTTCCATTGCATACATTCACAGAGGTAGACGGAGCCTGGGAGACTCTCTATCTGCTTCTCCACCAGGTCCTTCCTCTCTCAAGACCCAGCTGATAGAATGTTGCAGCGGGTTACCATGGCAATGCTCTGATGCTGCACTCTGCCAGGGCTCGTGAAAAGAGTCTAGGCCAGAGTCAGGGATGGTAAATAACATTACAAAAATATTATTATAACATTATTACATAATATTACATAAAGCAAATAAATAAATAAATAAACTGCTCCTCTTGACCCCTACCCCTGCACAACAGAGCCCTTATCTCAGCCAATATATACACATACTGCATACACTACACACTCTGAATACACTACTATATACACATACTGCATCCACTATACAAACACACTGCATACACTACACACATTGCATCCATTATATAGACACACTACATACACTACACACACATACACAATGCATCCATTATATAGACACACTACATACACTACACACACATGCACGATGCATTCTTTATCTACACACACTGCATCCACTATACACATAGACTGCATGCACTATACACATACACACACTGCATTCATTAAACAAACGGCATTCACTATACACACACACACATAAACTGCATCCACAATGCTCACACACTCACACACACACACACACATCCCCTACACACACTAAATTCCCTATACACATACATTAAATTCCCTAAACACACAAATTACATCCTCTACAAACACATACTACTTCACCAACCGCAGCTCTATGTGCATGCGAGGTGGTTGTGGAATGAGTGAAAGGCCCTGTAGGGAGACTCACAGCCAGCCCTATGGGCAGACTCAATGCATGCACCAGGAGTCCAGGCCTTGAGCTGTGCTAGGGACCCCAAAATGTCTGTGGATTTGTTGTAAATGCATAAACTTTAAAGTTGTGTATCATTTTTTATTTCAATTGTTATTTATCTATTTTTGCATCTTTTAAACACACTTTTTATGAAATACAATGCAAATAGGGGTCAGTTCCAGCTTGATATATACTTGACACATTGACTATCCACAGAAGAAAATAAATAGTAGTATGTCTTTAAACCTACCTTGTACTTGGGTCTGATAAACTATGAAGTAATCCAGTGTGCCACAGCTCTCAAATTCTTCTCCCATGCATTTCTGAGCACACAGCTGTTCATCCTCACGCTCATGAAGTGTGAAATAAGCTGTGGGGAAGGCACAGTAACAGACTGTTCCTGCAAGCACTGCCAGTGGATACTCCTGTGGGAAGAAAGTTAGAACACAGGCTTAGTCTGTGACTTTGTCATGTGGCAATCAGGCACTGTTACTTTATATCTAGTGTGATCTGTTATATTCCATTAGCAGACAAGTCTGGCTAGACTTACACAGCTTGGCAGACACCGCAACACAGCTGCAAGGGGGGAATATTTAATCCTATACAAGGTATAAATATTGTAGGTACTATAACACGTATAGGGTTATTTACTAATGTCTGAATTTCAAAATTAAGACCAGAATAACCAAACTGAAACCATAGTCAACTTTCCGATTCGGCTATCTTGACCTTAAATTTAAAATTCACTTTAAATTTCCACTTTAGTTGCTTTTAGAATTTTACATGAATAACTTAAAGGACCACTTACTGCACCAATACTACTTCATCTCAATATTGTATTCAGGGTGCATTGACCCTGTAGTTTTAACCCTGCAATGTAAACAATTGCAGTTTTGTAGAATGTGTTAAAAACACAAATAATCAGTATACATGCTGCAAGCTGATTTTGTATTCAGGGCCGGCGCGTCCATAAGGCGGCACAGGCGGCCGCCTTAGGGCGCACCGGCCCGGGGGCGCAAATGTCGGGGTGACCGGCAGGAGGGAAGCGCACAGCTCCCCTCTCCTGCCGGTCACTTCTTGTAGCGTGGCCGAGCGGCAGCAGCATCCCCACAGACCAGCCTTCCTTCCTGCCGCGGACTGTGTGGAGGGGGCGGGGATATGAACACGTCATATCCCTGCTCCCTCTGTAGCACACAGCGCGCCCAGCATGGGCAGTGCTACCGCAGGGAACACCGGCCACCTTCATGTCAGCATGTGAGGACTTCCTCCCAAGAAGACTGCTAGGAGGGGGGCTGGGCAGGCCTAGCTCCAACTCCCAACTACCTGAGCCAGCACTCCCCAGGTAAGCCACCCTCCTGTCTATGGCTAGAAAAGTGTCTTTTTTGATTAGCATGTGTGTGTGTGTATGTCTGTCTGTTAGTGTGTCTTTGTGTGTGTGTGTGTGTGTGTGTATGTCTGGCAGTGTGCCTGTATGTCTGTCAGTGTGTCTGTGTGTGTTTCTGTCTGTCAGTGTGTCTGTGTGTGTATATATCTGTCTGTCAGTGTGTCTGTGTGTGTTTCTGTCTGTCGGTGTCTTGTGTGTTTCTGTCTGTCAGTGTCCGTGTGTGTATGTCTGTCAGTGTGTCTGTGTGTGTATATATCTGTCTGTCAGTGTGTCTGTGTGTGTTTCTGTCTGTCAGTGCCCGTGTGTGTATGTCTGTCAGTGTGTCTGTGTGTGTATATATCTGTCTGTCAGTGTGTCGGTGTGTGTTTGTCTGTCAGTGTCTGTGTTTGTATGTCTGTCAGTGTGTCTGTGTGTGTATATATCTGTCTGTCAGTGTGTCTGTGTGTATCTACATGTCTGTCAGTGTGTCTGTGTATGTCTGTCTGTTACTGTGTCTTTGTGTGTGTATGTCTGTCAGTGTGTCTGTTTGTGTATTTGTATGTCTATCATTGTGTATGTGTGTATCTGTATGTCTGTCAGTGTGTCTGTATGTCAGTGTGTGTTTATCTGTATGTCTGTCAGTGTTTGTGTGTATCTGTATATGTATGTCTGTCTATCTGAATGTGTATCAGTTTGTGTATATGTGTATCTGCATATGTGTCAGTGTGTGTATCTTCGTGTATGTGTATCACAGTGTGTGCGTGTGTGGCAGTGTATGTGTATATGTGCATACATCTCAACATTCAAACACCAACACTACACACAAATAACCACCTGCATGCAAACTTCAACACTACATACAAACACACCCCTGCATTCAAATGTCAACACTACATACAAACACACGTCTGTATCAGACACCAAAATTATATATAAACACACACCTGCATTCAAAAACCCAACACTACACGCAAACACTACATACAAACTCACCCCTACATTCACACAAACATACTCTATACAAACACATGCTTACAGTCAAACACACAAATACTGCAACGTGCTCAATACAATCCTGCAAGCATGGGGAATCGGTAGAGCCCCAGCTTTCAAAGCATTGTTGAAGTTGCACGACAGATGGGGATCTATCTTTTAGCCATCCTGTGTTCATACACAGACCGTCAAACAGTCTGTATGTCTCTGTATGACGATCTGTGTATGTATTCAAAAGGAATAAAGCAGGCAACACTCTAATAGTAATAATGGTATATTTATTGATAGGTGAACCACCCCAAAGAAAGTGCAATGTTTTGGCTCAGCAGAGCATTATTGCATGATTAAGGCTCTGCTGAGCTGAAATGTCACACTTTCTATGGGGTGGTTCACCTATCAATAAATATACCATCCTTACTATTGGAGTATTGCCTGCGTTTATTCCTTTTGAAGACTTTACCGGTGGATCCAGCGATGTCTGCCTGGCACGGAGCATCTATCACTGTGGATGGCCGGAGCATTTACACGGAATCAGTGTGCCGGGTTCTTTGTTTGTCTGTGTATGTATGTCTTTGTATGCCTTGTCTGTATGTCTCTTTATGACTGTCTGCGTATGTATGTCTCTGTATCACTGTGTATGTATTTCTCTATATGCCAATCTCTATGTTTCTTTATGTCTGTGTTTTTGTGTGTGCCTGTGTCTGTATGCATGTATGTCTGTGTTTGTACGACAATGTACCTGTATGTGTAAATTGTATGACTGTGTTTGTTTGATTGTGGGCCTTTTATGACTGTGTGTCTGTATATCTTTGTGACTGTGTGCCTGAATAATTATGTCTGTGTGCTTGTATGGTTGTGTGTCTGTATGTTTGTGTATTTGTGCATGTATGTATTTTTGCCTGTATCTATGTCTATGTCTATATGGGAGAAAAAGAGGGGAAGAAATGGGCTGAGGGGTTGTATGAGACACACTAAAGGGGGGTGTAAGGCACAAAGGGACCAGAGGGGTAAGAGAGTGGATATGCAACACTAATGGGGGTAAAATTCAAAAGGGGGGCTACGAGACACAGAGGTGAAGATGCATTGGGGTTTTTTGGGGGGGGGGGCGTCAAAATGCATCTTCGCCTGTGTAGTCAAAAATCCTAGCACCGGCCCTGTTTGTATTCTATAGAAATGTGCATTTGTTTAGCATGCAAAAATTTGTTTAGTGTTTCTAAGTGCATAGTAACAGT
The DNA here is from genome assembly GCF_036172605.1 of Pelobates fuscus. NCBI lineage: Eukaryota > Metazoa > Chordata > Amphibia > Anura > Pelobatidae > Pelobates > Pelobates fuscus. The sequence goes on from NC_086321.1 coordinate 122,095,110, forward strand.
ACATACAGATTCAACTCTTGAGGATCTTATGAAGCAAGGGTTGTCAAACTCTGCAGTATTCCTCTGGAATAAAGTGTTGTGCAGCAGCAAATTTGGTATGCATTATGAAATGACTAAATTACAATATGCAACAGTCGCTTTCCAAATTTCAAACCATCATCTTTTGCGGCCCCGGCCCACACGGCAAACCGCCGGGGCCGCCCTCCAAGGGGTCCATCGGGTGGCCCATGCTGTCAGGGCCACCCGATGGATATGGATTGTCAGGGGGCCAGGTCAGCGCTGGGCGCTTTAACAGCGCGACTGGGCCCCCTGTGATGACATCACACAGAGCTGGGAGGAAGTGACTGCACGTCACTTCTCCCAGCTATTACTGAGAGCCCGTACGGGAGGAAGAAAAGGGAGTCAGAGTGGGATCTGAGCCACCACTGGAGCCCAGGGAAAGTCACCCTTCTGCACCTAAAAGGTAGGAAACAGGAGGGTGACTTAAACATTTTGTGTGTGTGTTTGTATGCATGTATGTGTTCTTGTCTGTCTGTATTTATGTATGTGTGTGTGTGTCTGTATGTGTATATGTGTCTGTCTGTGTGTGTGTGTGTGTGTGTGTGTGTGTCTGCCTGTATATATGTGTGCTTTCTTGTATGTATGTCTTTGTATGTATGTGTGTCTGTCTGTGTGTCTGTATGTGTCTGTCTGTATGTGTGTTTCTGTATGTGTGCCTGTCTGTGTGTGTGTGTGTCTGTATGTGTGTGTGTGCCTGTATGTATGTGTGTGTGCTTGCCTGTTTGTATGTATGTGTGTCCTGTGTGTGTGTGTGTATATGTATGTGTCTGTCTGTATGTGTGTGTGTCTGTCTGTATGTGTGTGTGTGTCTGTCTGTCTGTCTGTGTCTGTCTGTGTGTATGTGTGCCTGTCTGTTTGTATGTATGTATGTGTCTTTATATGCATGTGTATATTGTGTGTGTGTGTGTGTGTGTGTCTTTGTGCCTGTATGTGTGTGTGTGTGTGTGTGTCTGTCTGTATGTGTGCCTGTCTGTTTGTATGTATGTGGGTGTGCCTGTTTGTGTCTGTGTGTGTGTCGGTTTGTATGTATGTGTCTGTGTGTGTGTCTGTCTGTCTGTATGTATATATGTGTGCCTGTCTGTTTGTATGTATGTGTGTGTGTCTGTGTGTATGTGTCTGTATCTGTCTGTGTGTGTGTCTCTATGTATGTATGTGTGTCTGTGTCTGTCAGGGGAGGGAGTGGGGGAAAAAAAGCAGTTTCGCACCGGGGCACCATGGATTCTGTGTACGCCACTGTGTCCAATGTAACATATATGCCCAGGTTGGAGTCAGAAGGGGGAAATTAATTGACAACAATCATTTCCAATTGGTCCAAATGATTTATTTATTTTTATTCACAGATTAATGAATCAGCAAATTAAAATTTTTGAGAATAACGAGTAGCACAAATAACAAAACATAGCTGTTTATTGCAATTCAATGTCTCTACATTCTGTCATGCTGAGCAAATTCAGCTGAAAAAAAGTAGGTATTGAAAACATCGCCATAAAACAAAAGAATGAACACTGCAAAAAGGAACAACGCACAAAAAATCAGTATTCTTTTACTTGCATAAAAGACAAGAATTTTATTTTACACAAAATTGTTCCTTAAAATGAAATTGTATATGTAGGGCAATATCACATTTTGCAGTCTACAAACATGTTTTGTATGCACAATACACTCACATTTACAGACTCCTATTCTTGGCATGTAACATACATCAAATATAATGTTCAATACTAGAAAACAAATGGAGAGAAAAAAACAAGGTGAAAGAACTCCAAAGGTGAATTCCCCTTGTCCTGCTCTCCTGCTGGCTAGTGTTTAAGGTGCTCAGCTATACACCTGCTTGTTCAAAGTTCCCAGTGAACCGGTATTGCAGGTAATTGAAGAACGCAGGACACTTCTCGGATAATCTCCACTATGGATTCTCAGATACGCCACTTTGTGTAGTTGATCCGTACCCAGAAGAATTGTGCAAAGTAAAATATCTGTCCTTTATGCAAGTAATTGCCACGATTGTTTGTGTTTTTGTCCTTTGCGTAAGGTTCATTCTTTTGTTTTACGGTATCTTTCCTTTTAAGGAATAGAGTACCGGTACACTGTTTTATTGTATTTCTGCAGCACTGAGTATATAAACGCTTTTGGTATTTGCTCGCTTTATTGGGTTTTCTATTAAAACCATCACCATCATATGGTAAATTTTGCTGTTTGAGTGACTCAGAACCAGCACCTTTTTTTTTAGTTTCAGAAGAGTTCAGTGTCATTACAGCACCTTGCATTATGGCTGCATTTTAAATACACTGCTAGGATTAGTGTCATAATAGGCTAAACATTAAACATCTCCTAATCCTGCTGTATATGAATGTCAAGAGTAAGAAGTTGGGTGCTAGAGGCCTTTCTCATCGTGAAAATCGGAAAAAAAAAATCTGGAATGAACATTTACAATACATTATCTTCCACTAATCAAAGTGTGAGACCCTCAGTTTTATTCGCAGATGATACAAGGGGGACACTAGCTTGGATATACAAACATAGGCAAATAGGCAAGTGATCTAAATGACAAAGAAGCAAAAGCAGAGTCACTGAGCCCCTGTGTAGGCTTATCTGTCTTCTTTTATATCTGTTTGTTCAATGATGTCAAGCTATAAGCTCCAGATGAAAAACAGGCCTAATATATCAAAGCAGTTCCAGGAAAATAATGTGCTTTGAAGCTGCACAAGTTGTTTGTGAATTTGTCACCTACAGAAAGGTTACTAAAAGCCCTCAGATTGCTTCTTCCTGAAAACTCATTTGGATTTGGAAGTGCAGAGTTATGAGGGAAAATATCAGAATCTGACAGGCAATTTAACACAGAGAGCTGGAGCAGCGCAGGGTTAACCAAGGGGTTTAGTGAAGAGATTTTTATTTACACCTCTACAAGCTAACAACTCTAGGCAACAGCCATGATGTGTACATCCAACTCTCAACTTTCAAAGAAAAGTTCAACTATGAAAAGCAGTACGGCTGAAATAAAGGTGCAACAAAAGGAGAGAAACAAATTGAGTCCTTGCTTTAGGAGTGAATGGAGCTGGTTTAAACATATATAGGATGATTTAAAATACAGCTACAGCTAATCATATCTTTCAGCATATAAATATCTTTCAGTGGGTCTCAGGGGCATTGCTCGGGGGAAAAAACACCAGACCGTAGCCATCAATCATCTTCTTTTTTTTTTTCTTGGTGCTATAGACAAAATGAAGTATCACAAAACAAATACAATGGCTCATTCATTCCTTGTTTTTATTTATTTTTAAATATGTTTGAATTTGTAATATTATACATTTACATTATAATGTAAATATATTAATGGTTAATACACTAACACTAACGTGTGAATTGATGGAAATTGAATGTAAATTTAACATTTTAGGGCAAAACACCAAATTTAGAGTAGTGGTAAGGGTTACCAGGGCCGGCCCTAGGGGTGTGCGAGCTGTGCGGCCGCACAGGGAGCCATGGAGCAGGGGGCGCCATGTGGCCGACACAGCTCACACATGGCCGGTGTCAGGGGAGCTAAAACAGGTACCCGGGTGGAGGATTAATTATTCTCCACCCAGGTCTATTTAACCCCTTAAGGACCAAACTTCTGGAATAAAAGGGAATCATGACATGTCACACATGTCATGTGTCCTTAAGGGGTTAAAAAAAACAAAAAAAAAACTGCGACAGGGCAGGGCTTAATGAGAGGTGGGGGTGGGGCTTATATATACCCAAAGCTGCACAGGAAGAGTGAAGAAGTCCCTGCTTCCAAAACAACCAACTGCATCCACTAGAAAGAGGTAAGTGTGTGTGTGACTGTTTGCCTGTTTGTGTGACTGCCTGTGTGTGTGACTGTCTGTCTGTGTAACTGCCTCTCTGTGTGTGTGACTGCCTGCCTGTGTGTGTGTGTGTGTGTGTGTGACTTTCTGCCTGTGTGTGACTGTCTGACTGTGTGTGTGTGTGACTGTCTGACTGTGTGTGTGTGACTGTCTGACTGTGTGTGACTCCAATTGTGTGTGTCGCTGTTCCAAGCAGTAAGGATTAGTGACGCTTTACATGCATCAGAGGCTGCCTGGATGGTAGAATATCTGGCCAAAGAAACTGCAAGCAGAACTGGTTAGTGAGCATTGCCAGGGAGACCTTTCTTAGTCTTCTCCTATGATGGTGACAGCTATTGGGACAGAAATTATCATCTATACAATTTTCTCTCAAGGGATTAATAATGTTAGGGCTTCCATTATAGCACCTCATTAATTATTAGACACACAAACATTGTCCTCCTGCTAAAGCCATCCAATGTTAGTTTAAGCCATTTCATAGATAGATAGCAAAATTATAGAATGTTTGCTGCTGATAATTTCTGTCCCAATAGCTGTCACCATGATAGGAAAAAACTAAGAAAGGTCTCCCTGGCAATGCTCACTAACCAGTTCTGCTTGTAGTGTCTTTGGCCATATATTCTACCATCCAACCAGTGATAGGTAGCCTCTGATGCATGTAAAGCATCACTAATCCTTACTGCTTGGAACAGAGAACTAGGTCATTGTTTGACTCTACAGGGACTTTACTTCTAGTTCATTCTGACTTTCTTTCAGGAATCTCAAAACAGTTATACTTTTTTTTTTTAAATCCCATTAAATCAGATGGGAAAGTTATACAATGGATATATACCGGGGAACTGTGAATTATGGGAAAATAATGCCGTTGTGTGGTTCTGAAAACATCATAATAAACCTCTATACGGCATGTTGAGTTGTTTAGGAATGTCTCCAGAACCCATAGCTACGGAGACAGAATCACACAGTGTAGCTTTATATGATTTATTGTATTCAGAACACTGTGTCTATAATAGAAGAATACTGTATAAATTCTCTAAAATAAGTAGTTGACGTGAGTTATGGTGTGCATTTGTATGCATATTACCAGGTTGTAATAAAAGTAGGGAAATTCATCAGTATGCACCGGAATAATTCATTATTTTTTCTTTATCTTTACATCACAATTCCTGTTTATAATGATAAAGGTGTTGCCATGAAAATAAAAAGTTAGGATATTTTTTAATGTTTGAAAGGTTAAGATAAGCAATCTTGAATTTTTGTCAACCATTCAAAAATAGCTTGTTGTTATGACTCACCGGCCAACTTAGAAACTTAAGACCAAAAAAAATAAATATTTGTAACTCGGTTCAACTGATTATTCTATCTGACTTGAAAATACCATCTCAAATTGAGCAAATCGGTTTACAAAAAGCTGCTGATTACTGAATAACCGCATTAGGATCAAGAGTATATAGCTCACTATTCACTGTATACCCAAAGGAGACATTTATATTCAAACTCCGGTGCTATTTTTAGGATACTACATTGCTGTTGATATCCAAGAAGAGCATATCATCATTTGTATAATTTTTGTCTTGCCACTCCTAGCTCTTCTAGCATGTTAACCACTAGACTTTCGCACAGTGGAAGAAATTGGTTCATATAGATAAAATAGCTTGGGTAGTCCGAAACTTGTTCATATGGTGTTTTTGGCTTGGACGCATTTTGTCCATGCAAATTATTCAGGACAAATAACTATTAAGCTAAACTAAAAAGATGTGAAAATGGGCAAATCAGTGTAATAAAAATTGTAACTAATATATATATTTTTTACAGTAACTGATAGGTGCATTTTTGATTTGCTGATTTACTGATTAACTGAGATGATGCAACCAATAGAGGAGCAGCAGCAGTGATTTGTTCCCCAATAGGTTTGAATAGGTGGTATTCCTGTCTGAGTAGAATGAATAGGTCTATAGCAAGACGTGATGTGATATATCACTAACAGAGAATCATTTTCTAACAATATATAAATATGTAATAGTGATATTTTTATTTCTCCTCCTTTTTTCCAACTATTGGTAATTAATTACAGGATCTGTGAATAAAATCCAAATTTAGTGGCTGTCCCCAAACCAGCAATCATTTTTTTTTTTTATCATCATTCATTTCTTTTTTTTTTTGGTGCCATGGATTGAACTCCGAATCAGGATGCAAATTAAACTGTTATTCAGTTGTCTATTTTGTTCATGATTCGTCCTTATGCTGTTTCAAAGTTAAAGAATTTGGTCAACCCGCTAGTCAGTAAACATATGGACAAATCGCATTTCATGGAAACCGAAAGCACAAGTCTATTAACCACCTATAATAATGAGGTAGACAAGTCATTGACATTTGCATAGTAAGTTTCCCTAAGACTGAATGGTGTTTTGTTTTTGAATCCTCACGTAAAATATTCCAGCATCCAATAAGAAACGAACGTATATATGTCTGTCCCAGAGCAGGAAGAATAATGAATTCTAAATATATCCCTGGAAAACAAGTGTCACTTAATGCTACGGATGAGCAGTCCATTTTATGGAAGTTAATTTGCAGAATTCAAGCTGTTCGTGCAGTTAAATACAATTCATATACTTTATATGTAGTTGTTTAACCCCTTAAGGACACATGACATGTGTGACATGTCATGATTCCCTTTTATTCCAGAAGTTTGGTCATTAAGGGGTTAAGGACACTGATATTTGTCTTGTGAATGAAAAATGTATTTAATTATTTTGGTAAATAAACGTAAACAAGAAAACCAATCTATTCTAATCATTAATCCACAATCATGCAGGAAAAAGTCAGGTCTCTACTAAAAGATACCATTAGACTCGTACTGTCTACAAAATATATTTTCTTTGCTTAATTAGGTTTAACTACCTATTTAATATAGTGAATTACACCTTATGGTAAGGGTTACACAATTTTCAGAAATCCCAAATATTTTTATTTTCCAATTACATAGTTCATTTATGAACTAAACCAGTTGTAGTTCAAGCTGCTTTGCAACATTCAATTTCCTGTTATGGATTTAGTGATCACTATGGCTAACAGAGCTGAATTGAGAAAATCAATATAATTCAATATACAAGCTTTGATTTTGATCATATTTTCACTTTAGCAATTCATGGTTTTGCTAAATATTTTATTCATGGGTTCAATACAATCAATTTATTTTCTTTACTTCACTTTGATATAATAAACAATTCAATTACATTTAGTGAATGGTTCATATAAATCCCACATCCTTATTCTATAATGGACAAATGGTGACACCTATACAGGGAAAGCAGACTCAACATTCATTCTGTGGTGCATTCTATGGTGTTCCATCAACTTTGCCAGATAAGAAATCTATAATGAGGGATCTATATTGTCAGTTATATTCAATCTATCAGCAGTCAATAACCTGACAGGGAACAAGCTTCCCTTTTAAATTAATGCACTTGAGTGTGAATATCACTGACTATACAAAGTACCATTCCACACCAGGAACATATAAGAAGGTTGTTTTGGGTGTGTAGGTAGGTATTACTTGGTAGGGAAAATCTCAAAGTATTGATATATATATATTACTATTTTGAAGGCAGTCCTGTTTGAAATACATTAACACTGCCAAGGACTTTAAATTCTTCTAAAACATAATCTTGCACCTTCAGAAATTCATAGCCTAAAAGTGGATCACAGAAAAATAGGTAACTAAAAACCTCCATTTGTTTAAAAATACATAGGGATGTGGAAACAGCGCAGGTAACTTTTTTCTTTGGTTTTTACTATATGTATTTTGGTTGATGTGTACTATGGTCATTGCTGCCGTCCAGGAGTAATGGGAGTTTGAGCGCAGGACTTGTTTCTTTGTATTTGTATTCACTTTTGTATCACACAGCTAGATTAAAATGCTGCTGCCCATCCCATGTGTTCCCTATTAAGGGTTAATAAGTATATAGGGGTGTATATAAAAAATACCCCTTTCTGTCTCATTAGAGATATGTTTGCCAGAAGCTCAAGGAAGCAAGGTGAATGGTTAAAGTTAGGACCCCCGTAAGAGGTCTGCCTTGACGTGGCAGGTTGGCATACCCTCTCATGGCCATTGGAGGTAACTAAAAACCTCCATTTGTATAAAAATACATAGGGATGTGGAAAGAGCGCAGGTAACTTTTTTCTTCGGTTTTCCCAAAAAAATAAATGATTGATGGAAAAAAATTAGGGCTAGGGAATAAAAATGAGTAAAACAGCAGGGGCGTACCATGGGGTTGGTGAAACCAGCACCCGCCAGGGATGCAGGCTGAGGGAGGGGGGGGGGGAAATCAAGTGTCAGTGTGAAAGGTGATTTTGGGAAGCTCCTCCCCCTCCTTCCGTTCTGCGAAGGAGCGCCAGGTGTCACGTGACTTCCTGGCTCTCAGTGTGAGAGCGCGACACCAGCGAGAGGCCACCCCCTTCCCTGCTCTAACAGGTAAAATGACAGGGGAGGAGGGCATGGGCAGAGACAAGAGACAGGGGAGGGGGCAGGCCCGGAGGGGGCAGATCTCCCTCACCGGCCCAGAGACACTAAGATGCGGCCGCCGGCGTGGGAGGGAAGAGAGGACCGGCGGAGCTCTAGCCAGCAGCTCCGCCGGGTCCTCTCGCGAGGTCTGAGCGTTGCCGCCAAGGGCACTGGAGACCCTAGGTACGCCTCTGTAAAACAGGAGATAAAAGGAGGAGCAGTAAATGTGTTTTATATATATATTTTTCACTGCTCCCCCTCTGGTTTCCTCTATTGGTTACTATTTTAGCATGAATTATTTTTTTTCTGTTATGTTACATTGCAGCACACTGGCTGGTTTTTATGCCTTTTTTTTTTGTTTTGTTCTTCTGACATTAAGAACTGACATTCAGCCTTAATTCTGGTGTTCCAAAATATTTTCTCCTTTGATCCTGGTTATCACTGTGAGTCTTTCATCTCCTTCATATTTTTTTTCCAACTCTGCATTTTACTGCCAAGAAGTATTTAATTAGGAATACAGGTAGATTCAGTCCAAAATATGGGAACTGCAATGAGTAATTTTGTTATAACCTAGTGATGAAGCATTTTTCCTGATGGAAGGAAACATAATAAGATATTTTCCTGTAACATTACTGAGGCTGTCTGTCTGATTGTGCTTCGAGTGACTAAGGACATCTGGACAACCCACAATCTACTACTATAGAGCTATGCAAAGGAGCAAGAAGGTCCACCTGTGACACAGAGCTCCTTGATCTATCTTTTTGGACCATCATACTGTGTGTATCTCAGTAGGATCAATTTGGAAATTTGAAAATGGTTTCTGGAGATAACAAAATAAGGAAATAGTGTTGGCCCATTGTGTGGTTCACTGAATCCGTTTTATCTGTAAAATGAAAGGTTCTGGAAATCTCCTGCCTCCTCTGAAGATGCTGTCAGCATTGGTACCTACATGGAACCATACACATGCCAAGATGCCAAGATCATTTTTAGGTTTGATGGGTAATTTCTGTGTCAGTTTCAGAAAAGAAAAAAAAATAAGAATTTCAATCTGTTCTTGATTAAATACAGCTTCAATTTTTTATTCAGTATGAGCTGTTAGGAAATAATAAGGAATGTAAAATGAAATAATGAATGCCATTCACAGAGCAGTTAGTCGACTCATGCTTTATTGTACGTTCTATTAATCTACCATCAGCTATGAAGTGGGTGTATGTTCTTTGGGAAAAAAAATATCTGATCTAGCCAATATGTTGTTAAAATGGATGATGGTAAATCTGTTTTTAATATTAAATGACAAGCATTTCAGAACCTAATAACAAAAATGCTATATTTTCTGCAATAAAAAGAAGATAAAAAATAAAATCTGATACAGCGTAGTTCCATTTGTTACCATTATGTGAATAGCCTATCGATCATGTGACAGTTTATACATAATAAATATACATATTTTTTTTAAAAACAGCATCTATACACCAAGTGTAGCATGTTTTTTCTCTTGGTGCCAGAGCACATCCATTTAAAACATGTACACATACACAAACAGTCAAACAGAGGGTATTACATATAAACAAAAAACTAAATGAGATATAGTGGCACAGGAGAGGGCCGTACGTAGACACAGACGCACAGGCGGTCAGAGGTAGGGCAATAAATGGTGATATATGAGGAAAAAGTTAATAAAGATATACAGATAAGGGAGGATAGACTGATAGGTATAAGAGAAACTCTCTCTCAAATTCAGTCCATACCATTTACGTGCGCTTTCAACTTTTGCATTAAGGAACAAGAACATTTATCTTAAAAGTGGAAAATATTTTGACATATAATCAAATCTGTATGTAATTCATTTTTCTTACAGGACTGTCAATGGTTTCAAGTTCTGTAATTATCTCAAAATGTATGTATACGCAGACACAGACACACAGACACACAGACACATGCATGTATATTTGTATACATTTACCTTGTGCCCCACATAATTCAAGGTCCAAACGTGAATTAACATTGTAAGTAGTAAAGCAAGAAAGTACCCACTTACCTTTTCAGTGCAGAGATCCACACATTTGTCCACGGACATGTTCAACAAAGTGCTGCTAACAGGGAGGGCCAGAGAAAGCGATACATTGTCTGGTCGGTGAAAACATCCTCGAAAGATGGCACTACCATCTGCTTTCAGAAACAAAGAGATAGCAAGTCAGCCACGTACACGGCCACAATGCATCCATTACACATTCTCATCAGCCTTATACATTACAACACGTTTCTACTAAAATAAGAAATGCTAAAACTAACATTTTGGTGTGCATTTATATGGATCAGGTGATCTATTTATATGGATCATGAGATGGTAAATAGATAGCAAATGTGCACAGGGCATTTATGCTATTTAGTTCATATGTCTGGATTTATTAAACAACGCTGGTCCACAATTATGTAGTTTAGAGGTGTGTATATATATATATTTGTGTACGGGATTATGGAAGGGGCGCACAATAAACTGTGTGTAATTTAATATATGGAAGTCGGTTGAGGTGTGCCGAAACCGACGTGAGGTTAGGCCTGCAAAAGAGGGCCCACCCAGGTATAATGATATATGAAGAGGGTGTGGTGGGAGGGAATTTCCGAAATCGTCGCAGACAGGTGAGTAAGGGGATTTGCTGGGTTTAAATAGCCATCAAAATCCCTCCCACAATTTCAGGCATACGCCTTCTATTTGTGTACGGGATTATGGAAGGGGCGCACAATAAACTGTGTGTAATTTAATATATGGAAGTCGGTTGAGGTGTGCCGAAACCGACGTGAGGTTAGGCCTGCAAAAGAGGGCCAAAAAGTGTGTGACATTAATTAAATATAACAAAACATTTAGACATATTATAGAAAGCGAGCCTGATTTCTTTCTGGATTTGGAATGAACCGGTTGTAAGCCGAGGACTTCCAGCGACCCATCTTCTCTACAAGATGAGTTGGAACTGGATGACTTGAGGCTGCTGTGGCGGCCCTAACACAGAATGAATGTACCGAGAAGGAACTACGGATGGAGGCCAAGACTAACAAACAAGGAGCGAATGTATGGCATGAACTGTTTGAGAGATGTGGCAAAAATTGTACGAGCAACCATTATAATCGGAACGCATTTAGCATCTAGAACCACATACAATACATACACATATCGTAAGCCGTAGAGTACGTTTGCTTAGTATTAGTGGACAAATCTTACCTGCATAGGCTCTAGCTACAGGCATGATTGATACCTTTTTTGACCTGCAGAGGAAAACTGGACTGTGTGTTCTTTATCTCAACCGTTACGTTTAAGCAATGTCCGACTTCAGGACTTCGGAAGTGGCTAAAGCGGAGGAAACTGCAGGGGGACTTGAGACGTCAGGGTTAGCGTTTATTAAAGATAATACGATACCTGGAGCTAGTTCTTGTAGCATGCTGTGAGGAGGAAGGAAACGTAATAGGTTTAAATTATGCGAAACTCAGAAGCTCATTGAGCTTTCTCGTGTAGTAGAGCTGCTAGCTAATGGGAACCAATAGGTGAAGATAAGGACTATCCCGTAAGAGTTGAGGCCGTGCCAGTAGCCCTGTGTTTGAGAGAAGCCCTACCTACGATTTAGGCCATGTGGACTTGTACCATCTAAGCGCGGCAGGGTATTAACCTCTTGTGGAAAAGCGTTAACCTGACCGAACGCGTGCGATTACCTGCATAAACCATAGCGAGAAAGGACTGTAACAGGCGCCTGAAGAAACTGCCGTGACGTGAATCGAAGAATAGAATGCAAAACCGTGACCCACCGTAGGGAAATGTTTGCACGAGAGGGGAACCTGAAGAGGAGCTTTGACAAAATTTGAAGATGATATGTGTTCGTATAGCAAGTACCCTATAGCAGCTACTTGGTAGGCATGAGATCGTGAAAGATCGTACAACAGGATGCGTAAGGTGTCACGCCTTAAATTAAACATCCAGCATGACCGAAAGTAACTCCCTATGGACTACTTAAGCTTACATAAAGAGAAGCGTGAACGACGACAAATGCGTGATAAATGAAATGACTGCGCATGGAGGACCCTGTGAACGTCAGGCGTGCAGACAAGTCCCTAATTAGTAGATAAGGATCCGAATGGTATTTGTTTGGCCAAAAAGAAGGCGGAGTGATGCCTCGGTGTTCGATATGCAACAGGTGGGAATTCCGTTCACCCGGACCGATCAGATCGCTAAAGCTTGTCCTGCATAGGTCGTATAAGCTACGCCGACGTGAAAACTGAGTGATAGTATGAGTCGATAAACGGTAATTGAGAACTCAGCGAACCGAAGTGCCCCCAAAACGTTGTGAAGAAATAAACGGTATATCCGTGATACATGAGTCCGGAAGCAGTCACTGTACGTCATGTCCGCGCCTGGAGGACCCGACGATGGTCCGATACGAGGCCAAATCTGTACGACGTGCAATGCTGAGGGCAACGTGAGACCCAACATACCAATTTGACTGAATATAAGCAAGAAATGCCCGAAGCATATTGTTGGAGGAACCGCTGGTCTTGGAGTTTCCAAGCTTGGACTGGGCACGTAGTGTACGTGGTACCTAAGGATCGCCAGTGAGCGACAGGTTGGGGTAACATGTATATGTATGAATAAATACATACAACCATCCATACACAGGTGACCTCGAACAGCTAGCACTAAGCGTCTAGCAGACCCATTGCCCGTAAGAGATAACGTATCGAAAGCACCGGAGTAGCCGAGTATGATAGTCCTGAAAAATCGTTTTGCACCAATGTAGGAGTATGTAACGCACGAACGAAACAAAGGCGGGAAATAAAGCGCTAGGATACTTGAAGCGGTTATGGAGCGATTCTGCTTGACGGGTCTGGGGTGTGCCTCCCCCCCCCCCCCAGCTTGCTAGGAGCGCGAGCGCGAGTGCGTGTGTGCTGGCCGACTAGCTAGTGCCGCGATGCGGCGAAACGATTACACTAGGTTGGTGACAGGTGAGGCCCTGCTAGTTGCCAAGCGGCTTGAGAGGCTCTATCTATGCGTTGGCGCGAGGGGGCAGCGTGGCCACTGAATGAGGTGGCGGGGTGTCGGCCTCTCGGTGACAGTTAACATAAGATAGACTGGGAGTGACAGATGAGGCCCTCTCTATGCCACAATGCGAGGCGACTAACTATGATTTGGCCCGAGGGGCATAGTACCTCCGAGTATGAGGATGGGTGTTGGCCTCGCGGGACCACTAACCTATGGCGAAGAAGCCAGGGGAAATAACAACTAGTGGACACCTAGGAACCTAACAGCCAGCAGTAGCTAACTAAGATGGAAGGTCGGGTAGTGAGAGAGGACATGCTACAGAGCGAAACGTGGGTAGCGATGAGGAAGGATCGTACGTTCTGAGCGAAACTGGAGTGCCCAGCGAGCATGTGGGGACCGGATGGTCGGGACGTATGAACTAGAATGCGTGTATGATCGTATGTATGGCCCTCGGGGCTCATGGTGCCAGACCGTGGCCTTGAGTCGACATGCAATGCGAATAAACGTGTATATCAGTTGTCGTAATACATATATGTTCCCCAGAACTGCAATATGAAAGTAGACGCATTTGTCCAATAACGCAAGTGCTGGTCTGCGTAGGAGTACGCCGGGTTTTACACTTAACGCAAATTGCCGCACTGACTGAGGATGAATTAGGGCTGGTAGAGACAACGCACCGCGTGCTGTGTACCCACATCGCTTAGAAGACCCTCACAAACGATGAGCAGGTGAAAGAAAGTCGGAATAGCCAATTAACCAAAAATTCAGCCATAAGCAAATGAGCAGGCAAATGTCCGAAACCGCCAATGCGTGTCCCTGTATATCTGTATGTCAGTGTGCATATCTGCGTATGAATGCGTACGTGAACGTCAGGGATAATGTATTAATATAAACACGGAATCATTATATCATTATAAATTTTTTTTTTTTTTTTTTTTTTTTTTTTAGTGTGTAGAGAGCTTTAATTATGCAATTTGTGTAATGCGGCCCTGGACAGAGGGAAATAAAATCAAAACTGCGGACGAAATGGTAAACTTGGGTAGAGGCAGAAGTGAGCTGTAGTGCAACGATAATGGCTTCAGCGTCTACCTGGAATCATGTCAGTAATGGAGAGATTAATAAGACATGGGGGTGTCAAGCTGCACGCACCAGATGCTATTGAATTTAACCAGAATTCCCTGCCAGCGGTGGGCGTGCTGAGGATTATAGGAGTTGAAGGAGCACAGCATCCGGTGTAAAATCTCAGGTATAAGGAATTAGTTAGTATAAAAGGAGAATATCTATGCAGCGCACAAACAATGCGCAGAACACATTCATAAAACGTGCCCATATGCAATTGAAGACACAGCTAGAGGGCTGTACATATTATAATGAGCACCCCAGGTCCTTTAAAAGCTTGTCTGTGTGTGCAGGGATGAGTTTAAATAATGGGGGCTGGGTGGAGGAGGGTTAAATGATTAATACAATTAGAACTAATCCTTGTGGTGCCGCCAATGAAGTACTGAAATAACCCTATGCATCGCTAACCCATTGCTAGGGGTACTTTATAGAACAGGTACAGCGTATTAGACGAAATTTAACTGCCCTTTAACTGTAACCAATTGGTGTTAAAGTAATAACTCACAAGTATCCCAGGTATTGGGTCTCGAGGCCACCTCCTGTCCTCCTGATGGCACTGCTTATTGTTCGTGGTTCAGCCTGTGTAAATTGTTTGTGTTTGTTTGTTACAAAAATAGTTATCCATAAATAAATTAAACAAAAAGTTTCAGAAAAAAAAAAAAAAAAGTCCGAAAATAGATTGTTTCAGATTTGAAATCGAAGATAAAGTCGTGTTCTTTAAACAGGACATTCTGACACTGATTGGCAATAGCTCTGCGAGGTAGGTAACCCAGACACCCAGAGAGTCGCCCTGTTTCCTAACGCCAGTAGCAGCGGCACCTGTCATGTAAAAAGGATATGGTGGTGCGGGAAGCTAAACGGAGCAATTCACGTCGGGGAATGAAACTGCGAACGGAACGTATGTGGAAAGGAAGATTAATACGGATGGACTCACGGTTAGAGGCGAACCGCCGAAAGGACTCCATGCGGAAGAAAGACGCTCACGAAAACCGGCGGGCTGCGTACGAGCGTCGCGGCAGATTGACGTCAGAGGTCTGTGAAAACGGAAATGAAAGCGAATTTCCGAAATCGTCGCAGACAGGTGAGTAAGGGGATTTGCTGGGTTTAAATAGCCATCAAAATCCCTCCCACAATTTCAGGCATACGCCTTCTATATATATATATTACAGAATCCAGCGCACTCGCATATTTACTAAACAATGATTTCAAATCTTAGCGATTGTAATAGTTTTATTTAAAAACACCTCACCTAGGCAAAAAATAATGGGGGTTTAGTTGCATTATATGATCATATATTGCATAAGCCTGCCACAACATCAATGAACCCCATTCTTGGCAGGTCCTACTCTAGCAGCCTAATGCTTGCTCTTATGAGATTTATCCACTTACTTGGGAAATACTTCCTCTCTGGGACTCTCTGCAACTCAAGGCTAAATAGGGTCCTGGAATGAGGCACCTGTGACAGGGAAGGGTTCAAAACCAAGGAGTTGCTCTGGACTCCCAAATATGTATATTTCTCTCAGTTCTGTGTTTTGCTCGTGCGATATCAGAGGCTCTGGAGATAAGTCATTGAGCCTCCAACTGCATTTCCATTAATTAGATTTGATGAGTGGGATTTTTAAATTAAGACAGCGGCCAGGGCCGCCACCAGAAATTTTGGGGCCCCTAACTGAGCTCAGGGTCTGGGCCCCTGGGGGCCCACCTCCAAAGCCGCCCACAGAGTCCGCCTCCAAATCCCGCCCACATGAATACACACACAGACACAAACACATTCACTGATACAAAAGGATACAGATACATACACACAGACACACACACACTGATACATACTAACAGACACACATACTGATACGCATGTAGGCATACATACCGACACACACATACTGAGACATACACACATATACAGACACACAGGCGTACATAGTGACAGACACATACTAACATACATACAGACACACATGCATAAGGACATACAGACACAGACACATTCATAATGACATACAGACAGACATTCATACTGACATACACACATTCATACTGACATGCAGACATACATACACTGACATTCATACACACATAATGACATGCATACAGATAGACATACATACAGACATACATTCATACAGACACTGACATTCATACATACACACATTCATAATGACATACAGACATACATTCATACATACATTCATACAAACAGACATACACACATTCATAATGACATACAGACATACATTCATACATACATTCATACAAACAGACATACACACATTCATAATGACATGTAGACATACATACACTGACATTCATACACACATAATGACATGCATACAGATAGACATACATGCATACAGACATACATACAGATATACATACAGACATACATAGTTACATACATACATTCATACTGGCATACATACATTCATACAGACACTGACATCCATACATACACACATTCATAATGACATGCAGACATACACACAGACAGACCTACACACAGACAGACCTACACACAGACAGACATACACACAGACAGACACACACACAGACATACATACACACAGACAGACATACAGACAGACATACACACAGACAGACATACGTACACACAGACATACATACACACAGACAGACAGACAGACAGACATACAGACATACCGACATACATACATACACACAGCTCATTTTCCAGCCACCCTCCTGTTTCTTACCTTGTCTTTGCAGGAGGGTGGCTGGCTGGGGCTGATGGGACTGGCAGTCGGCTGGCTCTCCCTCTTCATGTCGGGCGCGAGCACTCCTCCTGCGCGGAGTGAGCTGGGAGGAAGTGACCACTTCCTCCCAGCAGCACTTGTGCTGCGGCGGCATTTTTTTTTTTTAAAGGGGCCTGGTCTCGCTATACCACGGCCGCAGCGCTGACCGGGCCCCTGAAGATATGGGGCCCATCGGGTGGCCCTAAGTGCATAGGCCACCCGATGGGCCCCATCAGCGTGCGGGCGTTGGTGCAACTGCACCGGCGGCAGTTCCGCCAGTACACGTGGGGGCCGGGCCCCCCACGGCCGCTGGGCCCGTGACAACCGTTATGGTTGTCACCCCCTGATGGTGGCCCTGACAGCGGCCATACAGTCGTGACAAACCCATTCACATTTTCTCTCTCAGCAATAGATAGATAGATAGATAAAGCTCATTGCAAAATGCCATTTGATTATTTAGCTTATAATTAAGTTACAAATCACTCTATTATTATATATTGCTTGTTTCTGCAACATCAAACTACCAAGACGTATAGCCAAAATAAGAATGAATTATTGAATAAGGTAATCGGGCTATTTTATTTTGTAAAATTATGAAATATTGCAACAATGGAATTATAAACAACCTCATTAAACACAAGGCCTTAGGGCAAAGAGAGACAAAGGCAAGCTACAATTTACTATTACAGGTTGTATTTCCCTACAGTCTTGTTTTAAGTGACACATTTTTAAAAATGATTTATCCCACCTTCTATGGCAGGGTTACAAAAGATTGCTGGTAATATTATGTGACTATTCCCAAAATGTTCAGTGTAGCCTTTCAAGTTGCTGAAGAAAAATATGGATAGTAAATATTTGAGACTAAATGGCTCCCTGCAGGGGTGTCCTCAGGGCTGACCTTAAAGGAACACTATAGTCACCAAAACAACTTTAGCTTAAAATGCTGTTTTGGTGTATAGATCACTCTCTTGCAGTCACATTGCTTGATTTCATAGACATGATATATACAACAAAACAGCTTAATTTTGCTAAAGTTGTTTTGTGACTATAGTGTCTCTTTAAGATATTAACACTGTAGGAGTATGTAGTGAGGGAAATAGAATTAATAAGTACAAAACATAAAACGATATTTATATTCAAGTACTAAGAAATACACTGATATCACCCAAACCATCCCATCCCAAGAAACAAATTATAAGAATATAGGGTTAGAGGACAACACAACACTTCAAGATGCAGACACAGGCACACACATATATATTTTTTTCTATGTGTTGCATAGGTGGCTACTACTTAAATGAACACTCTGAACACCATAATAACTTTATATCAATTAAGTTGTTATAGTACATCAAGATTATGGGTGCCATCTTTAATGTTAATGTCTTGGAATGTGCACTATTCTCAGTCTATTGCTGGCCTCCCTTTGAATAACATACATTAGAAAAGGACATATGGTGCTTGTTTCTGCACTGAACATGAGGCCAATAGACACAGGGGGCTGTAGAACTGGCATAATCTACAGCAATTTGGGGATAAAACATTTGAAAAATGTTTAACCCCTAACGATATAACTGTTCCTAGAACTTACAGGTACCATAACAACTTCATTGAGAAAAACCTGTTATGGCACTTGGAGTGCTCCTTTAAGTGCACCAGCATATGTGATGTCGTGCATACATACATGTGTATGTATATCTAGCAACGTTTCACAGACAATGTGTTGCATGCAATAATATCAGTTAATTGCCCATTTTCTATGAAAAACTGGTCTTTACAAGTAATCTGTATGACTCATCTCTATTACAAATTTGTGCCAGCGTCTTCAACTGACTAAAAGTGAGTGCTCGACACACTCATCTTATTGTTAGTGTGTACTGTAACGGACCGTTTCAGCAGACAAGGGGTTAAAATCCATTTAGGCGATAATCCCCTTTTCACAGACAGGCACAGCTACTGTAAAACTCACGAATTGGATACAAGGGAATAAGGTAGCACTCCAAACTCCCGAACAGGAACCTCACGAATAGCTGCTAACAGACGAACAGGAAAAGCTCCCAAGCGGCTTACACTCCTGGCAGTCAGTCCCTATCAGCATACAGTGAATCCCCCCAAGAACGAGACAAGGCTCCGTGTTGAGGGTCAAGCAGTGATCTGTTTATTGAGGGCTACCTGCCCCTGTATTTATGTAGGTCTCCCACCTGGTGGACACTCCCCTAGGGGACCAAATGGAAGACTGTGACAACGGACAGACAAGTACCAATTACAGACATACAGCAGTAAAACATCCCCACAATGCATCCTGGTTTCCTCCCATCTGCCCTGGAGAAGTAATTCAATTATCTCCCAGGACAAAGGAAAAACTCCATTACACACGTGGGGACACAAAGACAGACTATCACTTTAAAGACACATTTTATACATAAAGACACATTTTATACATAAAACACAGACATGTAACATATCCCCAGATAGCTCAGGTCTGAGTGCACATTATTAGGTGAATGGCACTCAGACCACACAAATACAGTTTAATTGCCATGGAGCCAAAGTCTTTAATTACACTAATATGCTCCATGGCATGGCTATCTGGGTTAAAACATTCCTCCAACATAAAATACCGAATTTCCATGCATTCACCAAATCCATACAAATTAGAACCAGGGGCTGGAGGTTCAGCGGTGCCTGCACGTAAAAGTGTCCGATTTTGGTGCATGAAAGCCGGGCAGAAAAGCGCTGGCTGCCCGGGGAGCTCCAGAACACCGCCACCTAGCGGCCGCTAAGTGTAACAGCGGCCACCCAGTAACAATCAATTAAGCTGAGGTTAACGGCAGCTTCAGGGAGGTAAATTAGCAGCACACTCCAGCTCCTGGGTGGCCAATTAACGGCGCCGGCAGGCTTCCCACGGCTCTGGGAAGGTTGCAAACAGGCTGTTTGTTCGGTAGATAGAATCTACCGAACGGCTGGGCAGAAAGGGAGAAATAAATCCTTCTGCACAGTAAAATTAACCCTTTAGCTGCCGGTCCATAATCCAAAGGCAGCAGGCGGGCGACCAGGCTCCTCCAATGCAATGTGGCGAGATTGGTCTCGTCACATGTACCACCCAGTATTTAAGTTCACTTTCTGTCAACAAGCATCAAATAATTAATTTTGTCTACCAACTGAGCTTTATAAATTCATGCCCTCTTTATCTAGTTTATACCAAACAAATTTGACAATCATTTGTTCAAACCATACTTTAGCAGAAAGTCATGTTACCCGCATTTGTCTTTGTTTGTACTAAATATCCTTACGTAATACTTATATTTATGTCATATAACCCCAGTCTTATTCCTATTAAGCCACCCAACACCACCAACCCAAATGGGCTGGAAGAAGAATTAGTATTTATACTACACAAACTAGCATCTGACAACATCCGTAAGATAGTGAATTTTTGTCAGATATTTGGATCATAAAGCTATGTTTTCTCTGCATTAGGAAAATGTTTTTGTATCTGTGGACCATGTAACATCCCCTGTACTCAAGCTGGCGGTCTGCCGATCTGCCACCGCTCCCACGCTGTCAGAGGCTCCAGTAAGCCTCTTGGACTCCGGTTGTTGTGGGTCCACCCCTTTTTATGTAGTCACAGAAGCTCTAATCAATAGAGCTCAGCACACTTGCACATTTTGCACAAACATAAAAATTCAGTTTGCCCAAGGCACAGTGCCCTGTTGTGGTTCCTAGTATCTTTAGTGTCCCAATAGCTCTTTCTTCTGTCCTTTTGGTAACTTTGATACTTAACCTGGCTTATTATCGACTATTCTGGTTTCTGCTTTTCCTGACTCGGCTTCATTCCTCGTAATTTGTATTTCTGGCTTTCCTTGACCTCGGCTTGTTTTTGACGTTTCTTGTAGTTTTCTCTATATTCCGGCCACTCTAAGGAATGGCTTAGGGACTTTCTGTCTGTCTCTGTTTCTACTAGTGGGTTTTCACTCTGCGTGCTGGGTTAATCATTATAGACCAGAACTATCAGAAGGGCTTTAGATGCCTGTGGTTTCAAAGTCCTTGCCTATAGATGAACAGCTTTTATAAAACTTTCTAAAAGCTACTATTGATTTCTTATTATAGAAATAATGTATGTTTTTTTTTTTATCTAACAAAGAAGTGTTACACAGTTTTATCAAATTTTTATTTGTGTAAAAGGATGGGCCAATTTGCTTCAGTAGAGCGGTTTTGCTAGAAATTTAAATTATCGGAAAGAGGGTGCAGACCTCAAACTTGTTCATATTATTTTCTTAACCCATGCTCTATTCTGAGCCTCTATACCTAACCTATATTCTTTGTTCTTTTGGTTTTTGGTACTGAATTTCAAGATTTATAGGTACAAGTTTGGACTGAAATGTTAAACCTTGAAAGCTGTCTTTATCCTGTTTGAGAAAAAAAAAAGCAGCTATTTTTCATCACAAGTCCACTGGCGTGCACGCTCTTCTGTAAAATATGTTCTTGGCCAGAGGAGCACTGCAGCTGTTTGAAGGTTTGAAGTGTGAGTGTGTGGTCCTTGCTGTGTATACACACATCTGATTGTTTGTCTTTATATTTTATCTATTTGTTCATAAAATAATTGATAAAGAAGAGTCAATCATAACAAAATATTGGATCTTTTGAACACACTTTCAAGGTTCTATAATGGCAAGAAAGCAGTAAAAGTTTTAGAAAAAAAAGTAGTAACAAATAAACTTATAGGATACATAATAACTTGTCATACTAATGACATTATTTATTTATTGTCATGACCATGGATGAGAAGGAGATATATATAAGTGTAAGTTGATTGTCCATGTTCTCATGGAATAAAAAAAATATATATTTTAGCTCCCCAGTAAATCCATATAAATGCTTTTTTTGGGGGGTAGATTAAAGACTCTTTAATAATATTTACTATAAGTAATGGAGCGATTAGGATAGCATTAACGTCTATCCATGAGATATTTAGCAGGATGCTCCTCCATCACTCATTCTTCCATGGAATCAAACTTGCTCATGGCTATCTATCTTATTATGGAACAACGTGGTTGAAACTCCTAGTTTTTCAAACTATGAAAAACCATTGTCTGTTAGATGCAGAAGTACTGACCAAGACTTTGTATTTTTTAGTCCTATAAGAAGGAAATTGTGGAAAATTCCAACAGCCATACAGTATTCTTCTAACTGCTCCTGGAATTTAATTGCATTGTACTATTATGTACAAATGCAGACGTGAAATGGTCTCCCCCAAACCTTACTTATTTTCACCCTTACAATTAGAAATTAGAAAATGGAATAGTATAATGCAACACCTACTCGTTTAATATAGCAATGCTGCTTTTGTTGCCTTTTTTTTTTCTTCAAATACATTTATTTGTGTTTCCAGTTAACTTTGTTGTCCTATTATCTTTTTGGTAATAACTCAAGATAAAGCAATATTGCAGTCCATACTGTAATATGTGTAATATGTGTCTCTTATTCTTTATGAGCAACATATGCTGGGACTACAAACATATATAAAAGGATACCTATTACAAGTACAATACGTCTTTGACTACAGATCTGAGGTAGGCATTAGGTATAAGAGAAAATATATACAGTCATTGTCCAGGATCCACCCACATGTGTCAATAATGGCAACTGTGTTTAACCCCTTAAGGACACATGACATGTGTGACACGTCATGATTCCATTTTATTCCAGAAGTTTGGTCCTTAAGGGGTTAAACTGAGCAAAAATTACCTTATCACTTCAATCTGTAAGAGTCTTATTGAATTTGTTTTAAATTGATTTGATGATACTACATCTTTTTCACTGATTATTTTACACAAATCCATAAAAGGGGAGACTAGTACTAATAAACATAAAATTAAATCCACACACTGAATAATGAGACAACGTCACTGTAAGAAGCAATGGAGATATTCCCTCTGCCCAATGAGGGGCTTGTCACTAGAATGACTCTAGCTATCATTAGTGATTACCTGCAGTTTCCATGCTACAAAATGTAACGTAACATTTAACGACTGGTAATCATCTGTTGTTAAACGTTTTAACGTCTCCCATAGAGGTTAATAGGAGCCAATAAATACTAAGTAACACCAGGTTCCCATGGTAGATGGTAGAAATTATCACCATGCCAGATGCAGTCACTAGCTCACTAAACTTTACATCTTGCTCAGCTAGGTGTAAAGATGAAAGTACAAGCTAGCTTAAGAAAAAATGCAATATGTCATGTATTATTATTTTTTTCTTGAATTCATTTTAAGGTAACCTTTTAGAATGTCCTGTAAGGGTTGCTATGACAACAGTAACATGTTTATAGTATCTTATAGCGTTGCTACGGCAAAATCTACACATTTCTGATATCTTTCTAGAGTTTCAATGGCAAAAAAAAATAACTAATAAAGAATAACTAAGTTGTGATGAAGTTATTAAGTTTGAATACACTAAATTATAAAATATTAAGCTCATGTATACATTATTCACTAGCAGTGATTGGATTGCTATTACTTTGTGTAACGTTTCGCCGAATGGTTCACGGAATATCGTCGTTTTTGTGGCGAAATTGGTCCCATAGGAATGAATGGCAAAATGTTCAAAACTAGAGTGGGAGCTGACAAAAGCTGAAAAATCAGGACATGATTTCTAAACTGCCACCACTCCCTCATTTTCAAGCCCACCTACACAAATCTTATATCAAAATGTTCAGCTATCCCTGCTGCCACTAAAAAGCCATAGTCCTGATAGTTTTCACAATATGACCATTTGTTTGCATTGACATTCATTGAAACTCCACTCTAGCCAGCTCAGAATTGAAGGGCAATTTCTAAACTGCGACTGTGCCTTCATTTTTAATACTTCAGAGACATACTATGCATGAAAATGTAGGTCTGGGTCTTGTGATTCTCACAATATAACACTCTTCACTGCAGGATGTACTTTTTTTTTTAAATACAACCGTTTGAAGATGGCAACCGCCAAAATACTCTGACCTGTGCCAGGCTGGAACAGCAAGTAATGTCATAGACAGGGCCTTTTGTACACCTGCTAATGTTTTTATAAATGTATGTTTTAATGTAACTGTGAAGCACTTTGGGCAACAACGTTGCATTTAAATGTGCTATATAAACTGGTGGAGGCAAGAACACTTCAAACAATTTCCCCAGAAATTGTAGCTTTTCTAGTTGTAATTACATTTCTGTTATTTGTACACTAGGTAAAATGTGTTTGAAGCATGGAGACACAAAGTTTCTTTGTATGTTTTATTTTTGAAAGTGTATAAAGAACCTTATAACGTAACCATAAAAAAGCTATGTTATATTAAGAATACATCAGTGTTGCTATCAAGAACATGGTGTAAATAACACAAAGTGTGCTATTTTGATAATCAATAAATACAAACGTTGCATGTGTAGCTTCATAACACAAATTCTATGTGACTAGAAATTAATAAAAATTACAAATTTAAACATAATTCAAATCTGTGAATTCACTGTGTTCTGTATTAATCATAAATCAGGCTGATAAATGATTGACAATTTATTATTCAAATGCACTCATCTTATCCATTTAGACGTACAGTGGCCTTGACACTATATTATACATAAATATTCCTCTGTGATTGACAATGAACCTGCTCAGTCTTTGCACGGTGATGCATATCTGATCCAAGTCACATTACATTTATCCCCATTCAAAATACCTTAATAGTCTCAATATGTTAATTGACCTAAGTTTCATTTCTAAAATTTAACCATGTGCTAATGAGCTGTGCATGTCTTTGGGCTTAATATTAAGGATGACTGCATAGCTAGAATATATAATCAGACAGCAAATTCACAGAGGATCTAGGATGTCAGGCACTGTACGTTACATAAATAATCATTTTTATTCATCAAAGAAAAATTAAAGTCATGTTGAAATGCAGTGTCAATTGTGTCACATAAAGGTTAATATCCTAGACTGGTCACTTAATGAGCTAACACCCTTTTCATTCATAATTTGAAAAGTACATTACCATTACAGAGTAAAGTGTTTTTAATTCTAACATTAATATCAATCAAGGTTACTTAGTCTTGTCAAAATGTGATGTGTAATAGATGTATATTTGGCAGACTTTAATCCATTTAAAAAAAATAATAATAATCAACTTGTTTACTCATTGTGGTTGACATTTATAGTGCAGACTTTTGTCTTGATGCCTCATTCCTTATTGCTTGAGACTTCAATGTTTTATGATTGTCACCGTAAGACATTCAGACAGCAGAACTGTAACTGTGATTGGTATTATATAAGAACTGAATGCTACATCAACGTGCCCTGCTAATGTATGTTGTGTGTGTGGCACTACTTCTTAATGGTGCCATTTCATCACTTGTCGAAGGGTTAGGCATCCAGCGAACCCAGCTTTTGGGTCCTTCATCTCTGTTTGCATGTTGGACTACTGAGTTCACCAGAACATTGAGGCTGTTGTCATTATTCTAAGTCTCTTACAGGTTACTTTGCACGTGTGAGTATTCTGAAAATAATTAAAGATATAGTGGTGCCAATTCCAAAGAATAGTGGTGACGTCAAAGCCAACTAAATACTTGACAGCTCCTCTGGAAACTTGTCTTTGCAATTTTCTCTGCTCTTGTTGAAGCCTGTTTCTAAAACATCCAGTGTGCTTTTGCTTTAACACTTGTGCTGTCAGGCCTTATTTAAGTTTCTCTAGGCTGCCTATTCTGGTCTTGTATGGTCTTTGTGTGTATGTCCAGAGAAGATGCAGACCATACTGCTGCCTAGCTCTCCTGTTTTGGTGGTTGCGTAGCTAAGGCATACAATAATGGTGCTAAGCTGAACTCTGCTGCTGGATGCTAAAAAAAAAGGTTAAGAAGAATTGGGTGTGGCCTAGAATAATACAGCTATAAAATCCAAGTTAGATGTTGCCTTTGGAAGCTAATATATAACTACTTCCTTCAATAAGAAGATTTATCTTAACCTGAAGAAACACCGTAAGAAAAACGTGTAATTCAATAATAATATAAACATAATAAAATGAGACAGTGCATGAAATATACAACATTGCATGTAGCGTTGCTTGCAAAGTTAAGGTCATTATTAACTGCATCTAATATGTCAGTTTCTGTATCTTGGATCAATCATGGAAACCAAGAACAACTTCAGAAAGACTAAAACTGGAACTTTTAGAATGAACAGTCAATTATAAATGGAACACAATATTCTTAAACAACTTCCATCCGGCATGACATAAATATGTCTAAAATGTGCATTTCTTCCATCTGACTTAAACATAGTCCTTAGATACTGTTTTGCCCAAATTACTATATTAAAGAAGTAATAACTCAGACTTCGAAGAGAGCCAGCTTCCTTGTGAGACACGTGTAATCAAAATGCGCAGAAAATCATCTTTTCTTGGTAAAAGCCCATGATATACTATTATACTATTAAAAGCGATACTATGTTGATCAGGTTGCTACCATCTTAATTATCTCATCTGATCTCATGCAAAGAGATACTGTCAACATGTACAGCCATGTGGATGCTTATCGCAAAGATACTAATTGGGATACCAAGTGGAAAATACAGGAAATCATCCCAGAACATTTTGCTGGAGTATACTGCAAAGTAAAAGATGAATTGAAGTACTAGTGGAACAATTAGAATGTTCATCCATTGTTTGACCATATGATCGACATCAATCTTTGTTCAACTGTCTTTTAACTGTATGCTACCTCTCCTATTACCCATGTCACCTTGTTGCCCTTCATCCCCTTTCCAATGCATTCTCATTCTTCTCCTCCTGTACCATCAGATCCCCTGTTTTTCTGTATCTTATCTTATCTCTATCTTTATATTTTTCAAACTAGCTCTACCTTGATTTCTTGTCTCCCTATTGCCATCTTTCTTTGAGTCAATGAATACATATTAGTTTTTTGTTTTTTTTTATAAAACCTGTAGGAATCCTATTGTTTCCAAATACCAGCAGATGTTTTGGATCTCAATGGGTTTTGAAAGGAGACATATACAGCAGTGCACAGGACAATTGTACCTTGCTTGTCAATCCCTTGTTCCTGTTCATGCTAAAAGATAACTTAGAGATTGGTCATCTTTCCAATCACTTCCTAGGTTATTTTGTTTATTACTTACACCTGTATATTTCCAGTTTGTACATGTAGTCATCCAATATGAGCTGGTTAGGATGCAGTACTGTTATGGTGTAGGTAAGCATATCAAAACTACATTTTTATAATTAATAAACTGTGTTAGAATGGTCAAATAGTTTTTGTGATGAACTGAACCTCGTCACGGCTCTTGGAGGGGCCTGCTTGCCAGCCTCCTGCTTTAGGACTGTGGGCCCTGCAATATACCTTGTCCAATGCACTTTAAAAGGCTCCATTCATAGGATTGACATACTTTTGTACTCAAGAAAGAGAGACAGACCGTTAGTCCTGATTCCCTGGAACTGTTGTGGGCATAGGACCATGTGCATGGTCGGTCAAAATTATGACTTTAATGGAAATCCTGTGTTTTTGGATATATTGGTCCCCCAGATCGGGGCTGTCAGGGGATATTACTTGCTTCCATGTGTTTTGGGGGTACTTTTGGGTTATTGTAAATATATGTTTTCTGTTTTCTAAATATATGTTTTCAGTTCCTGACTCAATTATCTCTCATGCACGGGGAGGGGGGGGGGGGGGGGGAGGGGAGATTATCTTGTTTTGTGTGGGAGTGTCCTGTACCTGAGATCCAATGTAATTACAGTGTATACTTTGTCACAGACCCCTCTCAGGTCCAGTGGGGACTGCCTCTGGAATTTGGGTGCAAGGTGGGTGGAGGACAGCGAGAGCCCAACCAAGCTGCAACGCTGGCTGTGGAGTTTACGGTGGTTATGGTGTCCGGTGAGGTGCTTATGGTACTTAAGGATTACAAGGAAGGAGCGATTGGCGGAGGCAGCCAGTGGGGGGGGGCCAGGCCGTCCGTCACAGTTTTCTTATATCAAGATAACATATAAAAATCAATCAACAATGGAAAAAAATAATTTACACAGTGTAGTGACTTCTACCACAAAATGTGCTACTGAATCTTCATCTTTTCTCCTGGCGTTAGCAGTTTCCAACTAAAGTCAAATAATCATACATCAAGGGAATGAAGCCTTTGTTGAAGATATTTCTTCATATCAAATTATGCTGACATAGTCCAAAAGCAAAAGAATAATTTTGCAGACAGGCAGTCGCTCCTTTGCAGTACTCAAGCAAGAATCTCAACTTCTGACAGAAAATTGTGATGAACAATTGTTCGGCGAAGATGATTAGCCAGCATGTTATAGATCTGTTAATCTCTAGAGCAATTTTGATCTGTTCAAGTCAAGGTAGTTGAGTTATCAGCAAAATGTTGCCATATCTGCAGAACGGCCCAATCCCAGCATGCCGCAGTACAGATACGATGATATCTGACTACAGAATACAAGTGGATATTACATTTGCTGTGGACATCCTCACGCACTTGAATAAAACATCATCCTCACAAAGACTGCTCATAAGTCATGTAACTGACAGGTCTTGTAGACGACTGGCACCAATTTCACAGTAATCCGCGACCATGAGAAAAACTGGAACTAGTGTTAATAAATGTCATTTCTCCATAACTACATTTCATGCCAGAACAGGATACTGCATCATCTTTATTTTTTTCTTATTTCTTCTTAGGAGTGACAAGGAGCCAGGGAATGTGTAGTTCATTATGGATGTGTAAAACATGTAACTCTTTCAATGCTGCGCATCTACAGACCATCGACATTTAATTCATAATCTATGGAAAAGCCAATGGAAATATATCCACTTTATATACATTCTTTTTCCTAAAGGGGGGCGAGGGGGAGATAAACTAAGCAGATCACCAACTAAACTACTGCTAGCTTTTTTTTTTTTGTTCTAATGCATATCATTTGACCCAAGCTTGCATTGTTGACAAAAGAGTACACCTGAGAACTGGGGCGGCCATGAAACAGTTTCCCAGCTGTTGCAGAACTGCAATTCCCATGGTGCTTTGCCTGTTTTACAGCCTTAGCCTTATACGTAAAGCTCCAATTCAGCAACAACTGGAAATCCACTTTGAGATCATTGCTGTCTTAAAATATTAACTAAAACTACCTCACGGCAGGTGAAATTCTAAATAACCAACTATATTTTAATAAAAAATAATAGTGATATGCTGTTTAAATATTTTAATTCCAAATTACTTTATCAATTATGACACATAATGGTTTTGTTTTTATGCACGTTCACTTCATATAGATGGCAGCTCATACAGGCTGCACAAAAGAAAATTCAAGCAAATGTACAGTACAAATGTATCCTTTACATCAGGGGTCCTCAAACTCCGGCCCCCCAGATGTTGCTGAACTACAACTCCCATGATTATCTGGCTATCTATGTAATTCAAAGAATCATGGGAGTTGTAGTTCAGCAACATCTGGGGGGCCGGAGTTTGAGGACCCCTTCTTTACATGTAGTGCAAAAAAAGGTTACTCAGGTCTTGAGCTGTGTAAAGGGCCCTGAAATTTGTAACAGCAGCCCTGTATCCATTAACTGAAAGGGGAAAATGTTATGTGTTACATATGTATAGAAATGTGAATTTTATAATTCTTTGTTCGTGTTTGTTTATATGTTGATCTGTGTATATATTTAAAATTCTCTCTGTATTGGGGATTGTTTTCTGTTCCTCCCCGCAGCTGTCATCATCTACTGTGTCTCTAAAATGCAGAAATTCTTTCAAGAGTAAAAGACAAATCAGGGAACTCTCAAGACTTAACCATAGTAATATTGGAATTAGAAGAATAAGAACGGGATTAGGAAACAGTGAAACTGAATGTTAAATTTTTTTATTTGCCTATCACATACTTTAATGTGCTTTTAGTCTCATCCTTTATGTCTCCAGTTACATCTATTTGAGCCATAAGAGTCTTCGTGATCAGGGTTTTACTTTAATATCGGGCAGTGGTGTATCTTGGTTTTGTGCTGCCCTAGGCAGGACAAAACTCAGACACCCCCCCCCCCCCCCCGCGCGCACGCGCGCCACCCCCACCCAACCCTTCCCCCCTGCCCCGCCTTCTAAATACACACACATTCACTGACAGATACGCATACACTAGCTAACAGACACACACAGTCAGACACACACAGTCGGACACACACAGTCGGACACACACAGTCGGACACACACAGTCGGACACACACACACACTAACAAACACACACAGTCGGACACACACAGTGAGACACACACACTAACAAACACACACAGTCGGACACACACACTAACAAACACACACAGTCGGACACACACACACTAACAAACACACACAGTCGGACACACACCGACTAACAGACACACACAGTGAGACACACACACTAACAGACACACACTGTCGGACACACACACACTAACAGACACACACACACTAACACACACACTAACAGACACACACACACTAACAGACACACACACACTAACAGACACACACACACACTAACAGACACACACACACACACTATCAGACACACACACTATCAGACACACACACACTATCAGACACACACAGTCAGAGACACACACACACACACTCACATTAACAAATTTTTTTTTTTTTTAATTTACTCCCCCTCCCCTACCTTTGGGAATGCTGGGGGTGGAGGGGTTCTCCAATTCCCTGGTGGTCAAGTGGCTGCAGGACGGCACTGGCGGGCAGGCTGGGCGGCCGGCGAGGGAGCTCTTCCCCTGAGCTCTCTGCTCAGCTCCCTCGCGCGCCGCCCGCAGAGTGAGACTGGGAAGCGGAGCCGGAGCCGGAATATGATGTCATATTCCGGCTCCCAGTCTCACTCTGCGGGCGGCGCGCGAGGGAGCTGAGCAGAGAGCTCAGGGGAAGAGCTCCCTCGCCGGCCGCCCGCCCAGCAACCAGCCCAGCATGTCTGTTAGCCGCAAGGCTAACAGGACATTTGCCTTGGGCATTTGGGGGCGGCGTTTTTTGCCGCCCCCTGGAAAATGCCGCCCAAGGCAAATGCCTTGTTTGCCTCGCGGCTAATACGCCCCTGATATCGGGGTCATACAATCTGAAGCTAATAAAATGAAAAAGGCTCCTTTAATTTACATTCCGTTTATTTTGTGCCCACAAATGACAGGTGATGACAGAGGGAGAATCATTTGCCAATAATTTGCTGTTTACTATGGCTATGCTTGCATGTTGCACTTCGTAACATTTGATAAAGTAGCTTTAGCTGACCCGAAACATTATCTTTTTTTATGGGCACTAAATAAAAGTAACATGAATAAAGGAAGTGCTGGACTTTTTAATTTTCTTGTGGCTATTTAACTGGTTTTCTTGAGTCAGGATGTGATACATCCAGTGGTGAAGTAAGTTATTTCTCTTATTTATTGTTTATATATTCTGGAGCTGACATGGTATGGGTCCCATAGCTGTCATTCAGTGGTGGCTCTTTGTGAGGCCTTAGGCGAAACTCAAACATGAGACCCCCACCATAAGCCAAAGTGGAAATAAAAATGGGGGTTGCATTGAGTGTATAAGATTTTTTAGTTGTATTGAAGGACAAGCTTGCAGAGCTGGATACAGAAAAGCTAGTCTCTGTATTCATTTTTCAAAGGCTTGCAGTGTCACGGCTCCTTGTGCCACTGCTTTGGGAGCTCTCCGACTGTAGTTATGGCATAATTTGCAAACTAAATTAAATTGCAATAAAGAAATGTAATTAGCAATTATGCTTGAAGGGGACATCGGGAACCTGGCTGATTACCCCCGCTTTGAATGCATTAAGAGACCCATTTGCACCCCTGTAACTGGACGACACACAGTTCCAGGGGTACAACGTTTAACAAGCTCACAGCTCTTTATGCACAGATCTCCACAGGGGGTCTTAATCCCATACAACACAATCCCAGGCAGGAGGGGGCTGGGTTGTAGATAACCATCTCCCGCTCTGGGAGATACCATTAGTACACAGGGACACACATGCCAACACATTCCATACAGGGGGGTAAATTTTGGGGCTCGGCACCCCGGGAAAGGAAGAGGTCACAAAGGTGAAGCATATTCCATTAGATAGCCCCAGGTCCCATCTGGGATCCCTGTAAATAGTGGGGCTATCAGGTGTACAGAGCCCGAGATACCAGTGTCTAAAGTCTGGGGCTCAAGGCTCTGTACATCCCCAAAATCAGTTCCACAGCGTTGCTTGGTTTGGTCCAGTGAATTCAAACTTCGCGCCCAAACCAAGCAACAGCCAATCCGCTGAAAGACGCAAAACCAATTCATGCCAATCAGCGCTCGGGGAGGAGAGGGGTTTCGCCGCCCAATCAGGAGAGAGTGCGCGAAACCCATGTGCACCAATCGGCGCTTGTGGAGGAGAGGGGTTTCGCTGCCCAATCAGAAGAAAGGGAGCGAAACCCGATTGCACCAATCCGCTGAGAGGCGCAAAACCAATTTGCGTCAATCAGCGTTTAGGGAGGAGAGGGAGTTCACCGCCCAATCATGAGAAAGGGTGCAAAACCTTGTTTGAACGGGTGCTCCTGCTCTGATTGGTCACCGGCTCCTTGCAGTGTCTGCCCTAAGATGATATAGGCGGACGTGAGGCCCCAGACAGCGCGAGGCGTCAGGCGGCCGCCTAAATCACCTAATTAGAGAGCCGCCTCTGCTGTCATTCCTTCTTAAATACATTTGCTGCATTATGAAACATAGAAATTACAATAGACAAGCAGCCTGCATTGTAACAGACTATGAAAGTGTTAATAAGTGGAGAACCTCGATATCAGCACATTTAGCAGATTCCCAAGTGTAACTGTTTTAGTTATTCGCACACAAATTATAGATTTTATTTTTCATTATTGCTTTGCAATCAGTGCTCAGGGTTGTTTATCGATTCTTCTTGCAGTACTTTTTTTTAACAGTTTTATCGCTGAACTGTACACTTTTTTAGACTGAGCTGTGATTTCTCTGTTTTAACTCTAATTCCATTATTTTATGCATGTCCACTTATGGGGAACTTTCAACACCTTATTTTTTTCAAATCTGTTCATTTTAATAAACTCAGATTAGTGTGTCCCATGATTCCCCGATTCCACACTCTTTTCACACAATAAATTGATTCCATTTGCAACTAACATAATACTGCCCTTACCCTAATAAAGTGTTAAAAACAATACAATTTGTTTTCTACTATTAAGTTTTATGTATAGCAGCTTTTATAGCTTTCAGAGGTTTCTACCTTGAAACCTGTTTAAACCCCATAAATTGAAGAAATTAGATTGTAAGAAAGAAAATCACAAGCCAGGGGGATCATTATCCAATAACACGAATACAGTCTTGTTTCACCTTGACTTTTTACATTGAAGGTGACATTTATAGTGCCTGAGAGACTCAAGATGAGAATAGCGATTGCTGTATAAAAAAAATAAAAAAATAAACTACATTTATAAAGAATTCATTTGGGAGAATGTACTAAAAGATAAGTAACAAAACTCAAGTAGAATAAAGCTCTGTAATCAAATATTATATTGATAGTGGGTGCATCTGTGAATGATACTTGGTTCTCTAATGGCCTGGAGGCTACAGACCTGTTATACTTCAATTCCTGTTATTCTGTTGGGAATCAGCATAGAAATCTGACTCTTATTCAATTCTTAGTGCTACAAAGATTTTGAGAGATCGGCTTTAAGTAATTGGACTTAGACTTGCAAGAGAGCATTTTATAGTTAGAATCAATGTTTGAAGAATAAGGTCCCATGGATTCTAAAGACAATGGATATATGTTCCCAGTTTTTTTTTTCAATACAATTGGTTTATTCAAATCAAACTAATGCAATTACACTCAGTGCTAGTGCCATATTCATTTATTTTCCCTAAGACCACTTGCTAACACAAAACTTCTAACACTCCCAGATCCAGTGGGACTAACCCAATTTTGAGATCTTGTTCCATTGTGCTGAGTTGGATCCTCGGTGTCCCCAGATGCAAGTACAGCATAAGCCCATCATTAGATACATTCTTGATGTGTTGAATGCTGTCAGTAAAATGGTACTATATAAAGAGTACTATGTAAACAAGGCTCTGTGTATTGACTGCCCTGCGTTGGGCCTTCAAATGAGGCTGTCAGTCAGTCTGGTGTGCTTTTACACCAAACTGGCATGCCCCTACTTTGGGTGGCATATCCCCATTCTAGGGGGACCCCCCATTTTAGTCATCACCAGTGACACAATTCGTTTTTCTGGGATACCCTCATATTAGGTGTCCCGTGCAATTTAATACCCTTCAATTTTGGGAGGTATGCCAACAAGACTATATATAAATTAACCATTTCCAGATATTTGCACTGTCCATCTTAAAAAAAGGCTTTCCAGAAACATCTGCTATGTAGATGGTGAATCAGCCATAATCAAGAGCATGTTTTTCTGGATACAGTGTTGTTAATTAACAAAATAAACTAGTTCCATATAGAAAGAAAGCACTTCTAGATAAATGATAACCTGAACAAACACAAACTAATATTACTACTAGTCATCAACTATCGACGTTAATAACTTTCCTGTAGCATACATACACACACACACACACACACACACACACACACACACCTCTTTCTACTACAAACCCTCTATCACCCTGTTGATTTAGGAATCAATATTACAAAACATGGTGGAAGAGAACAGGTTCATACCTGTTCATACAAGTCTGCTAATATAATTGATAACTCAGTAGGTTTCAGACCATTCTAATAGTTTGTGACATTATTTAATAAACAAGTGCAAGTCCTCACCACCTATTCTGCTTGCATAGTCTATCGCTAAGTAAGTTCTATCTCTTTAGGTATTAATAACTATGGGCAAAGCCAGATGAAATCAGTATCATTGTGTTTCTTCTGCAAGCTGACATTCTAAGTACACTATGTGCTTTTTCCATAAGTGGGCATGATTTCTTAACAAGGAAATTAATGGAACTGAACAGGCCCTGCCACTCTATTACATCTACAAATACACATGTGGTAAAACATTACTGTGTTCGGAGTTTATAACATTTCAGAAAAGAACATAATGTGCTCTTAATTCAGTTTCCATGTACTTTTTTTTGTTAAGAATTGACATCAGTCTCATATTTGACTGAATATCCAACAATTATGCCTTTATATAGTTGTAGATGAAGAGGCCATTAGTTTGCATGATTTTTTTTTTTTTTTATCCATTATGGGCTAGATTCGCGAAGAGGTGAATATTTAGTGGACTGTATCGGCAGGGGAAATTCGAACACTTTTTTTTAAATACAGAGAAACTTCTCAAATTATTCTAGATTGTGTCCATTTTCATTTTAAATTATAGTAGCTTTGCCTGAATAGTTAGTAAGGACACATTATAAATCAGTGATCATTTGTGCACAAAATTGTCTGGCTATTACATAAAACATTGTATTTTCTTTATCTTAGCACTACAGAGAGGGACATTATGTTATAATTGTCCCAGAAATATTTATTAATATTTTGATTTAAGTTCTTCCATATTGGTTCTATGCAAATAGTGAGAATAAAGTATAGTCTGGGTGCTTAAGTAGAATTACAGGTGTTAAAAATCGCTTCACACTCTGGTGAAATTCTCCAAAAATACCAGCAAGCAGTAATGTGATAAAAGTGTTGAGTGGAGCACTCAACACTTTTATCACATCTATGCAAATAGTGCTTTAACAAGGCTCTGTGTATTGACTGCCCTGAGTGGGGCCTTCATATGAGGCTGTCAGTCAGTCTGGTGTGCTTTTACACC
Source organism: Pelobates fuscus (assembly GCF_036172605.1). Taxonomy (NCBI): domain Eukaryota; kingdom Metazoa; phylum Chordata; class Amphibia; order Anura; family Pelobatidae; genus Pelobates; species Pelobates fuscus. Next base: position 122,131,226 of record NC_086321.1, read on the forward strand.
AAACTGGCATGCCCCTACTTTGCCCCTACACAACACATTCAAAATATTATCCAACTGTCTAATGAAAGCTCACTTGGCCATCTCCTCCAGGCATCAACATATCATCAGACTGCAGCTCAACTTTGAGACTAATGACTTTACAGAGAGCAATTTATAAATCCACACTTTGTCTCTAATTTTCACACAATATACACACAAGCAGTGAAAAAAGTGAAGCACATTACACATGTAAGTATCACACACAGCATACGCATGCATCAATCAAATATTGTTATAGCACACATCACTCATACATCACTTATACACATGTATTAACCCCAAGGATATGTTTTTGCACATGCATTCAAACTCTTTACACCCATTCAGTTTTATATATACAAGCACATGCATTCACACACAATATAAACCTGCACTCAACCATAGTGCATACATATATGAAAGGTATTTTTGTCAGGTCATAATAGGACACAGAGGGTTTGTTAAAATAAAGTGATAATGCATATGACTTTATATAGTCACTACAGAACATAGAATTTTCCATCTGTTTTATGGAGAGGATGACTTTGGCGACACTAAATAGTACCAGGACAATCAGGGTACGCTGGACCATAAGGTGACTTTTGGTGGCTGCCAATAACCTGCCTGGCGCCTGTAGGGTCTTATCTCTTCTCTGAGGGAACTTGGTGAAATGCAGAGTTGGAACTCATTTAAATAAACAAGAAACATTGTTGTATAGATCCCAACATAAGTGTCTAATGAATCAAGATGTCTGTGGGGGTTAATCGCACCACTGGCATTTCCCAAAGGGGGCAAACCCACACCAAATGTGGTCATTCTGCCCAAATTACTGCCAGGTCAGTCTAGCATGAATGCATGCCAGGCTACCTGCCAAGCAAGCAGGTCCATCCACTGCTCCACTTAGGGCAGAACATGCAGAGAACACTGTTCCAGTGCTCTCTGCATGGTCATAGTGCCCTGAGTATAGCACAAGTGAAACTAACAATGCACTTGCGCTACACTTTTGGGGACACCAGGGAACAAACCACAGATGGTGCAACAGAACCCTAAAAGTGGACTGTCCGAAATCAGGATGCTTGTGATGTCTGCTGTGCTGCAGAGTAAGTTGTAACATGGCAAAACAACTAGTTCTTGTACGAGTTACAGCATTATCCACATGACCCTCCAATTATTGTTATCATGGCTGCTACATTTCCTTATGAGATGGACTGACACATGTTAATTATCAGTAGAGCCAAATCATATTTTTCAATCTGTGAGCAGATAGGAAGGCTATAATTGGAGATGGGTTTATATGCTGTTAGATAACTTCAAGATCTCGGCACCTTGTTAATATATTAATGTTCTACATGTTTCAGGTTAAAGGTACTGTTTATGCATACACTACACGTTAATAGAGTGCACGATACAGAGCAAGTTTCAGGGAACAGTACTCACACCTCCTTGCAGACTCCTGGGTGAGTTCAAGTCTGTATATGGAGAGGCGATTTACTCCTCCACAAATGTTATTCTTTTCCCCCTTGCATTCCATGTTACATTCTGACTCGCTGACATTTAAGGCTTTGATTTTGTGACCGCAGTAACATTCTGCTCCAAATTCGAGTCCGGCATACATGTAACCCCTGTACAAATACAAACAAAGTGTTTTTTTTCATGGACAACATTGGTATGACTAACCAACAAAAATCACCTCAGAGTCACCACAGTATTAAAAAACAGCTTAAAGGGACACTGTGGGCACTGAAACTTCTTCATCCCTTTAAGGTGGTTGCATTCTTTCCAATCAGTGTTAAACTGTTTTAATGATTTAATGCCAAACAAGAGTTCCCAACAGTCCATCTGGGAAGCCTGAGCTAATGAGAAAGCATTAGCTTAAGTTGCAAGGGTTAGCTGTGATTGGCATCAGCTGATCTCTTTCAAGATGTCACAGCGCCAACTGCTGATATGATTTGGTATGGCTAGAAGGAAGTGTGTAATCTCTACCATAGCAATACCTCCAGTGGGACCAGGCTGTGGTTGGCCAAGAAACATGATTTTGTGTTAAAATGCTCCAAAATGGTTTAACATTGAAAGAAAGGATAGAGCTATGAGACTCCAAGCTCTATAACCAATTCAATGAGATAGTTATAGTGCCTAGAGAATCCCTTTAAAGAATATTTTCATTTAAGTGCAAGTAGTGTACAGCACCAGTTTGAAGGACAGTTTCAAAAAAATATATAATGAATGTTCCACAAATGCACAAAGAATAAATATTTACAATAAAATAATATAATGAATTGCTGTATTCATGTATAAAAACGTCTATGTAAGGCCTTGTTTGATGTGTTCATAAAATGTGCTATTTTCATGGATGCCATGTTTTATGTAAAGAAACTAGATGGATCTATGCGGCACAAAAGCTTTTGTTGAAATGAAATCATATATCTCGGCGGGCATTGCAATTCAAAACATGATTTTATTCCGAGAAGTAATACATATTTAGGTGCCATTCATGAAGCAGAGATTTATGAAGCGGTTTTACTACTATAAAGAAATAACATTGGATTTTTTTTTTTTTTTTTTACCACTCATGGCTTTAAATATTGTTAACCATTTGCTTCCCAGACAGCTTTGCAATTCAATATTTTACTCAACCTCCCTAGCATGTCAGCCTAAAAATTGTCAATAAGTACAGATTGATAGCTAAAATGAAGATGTCTTTCAAGGGCTTATGATTATGGCCTGAAAACACGGTACTCTGAATATCACTTGTTCTAACAATGCTTGTCATATGGTGAAATCAATTCTAACCAGTTATTTCAATTATACTAAAACATGACTTAGAGAAGCACATTCCTCAGTTGATTATTTACTGACAGATATGGAAAGGGGAAAATCTGATTTAGACTGTGTATAATTCTGGACTGTGCTTTTTTTTATTTAAAGTTTGCAACATTCAGATGGTGCAGGGAATGGGAAACAATGGTTAGTTCTGGATATAAAAAAGAAAGTCTATACACGTAAAGTGTGTACAATAACAGAGATACAAACACAAAGGTAAGTATCAATAATGTGCAAACACAAAACCCCAAAAAGTCTTACCCAACGAAATCCAGGAAATCCCTGGAAAAAAGGTAACAGTTGAAACGTTAGTGTTTTGGTGGTCTCATTGAAAAAGACAGTTTTTGGGTTATGTGTTTGCACTTCATTGATACTTACCTTTGGTGTTTGTAACTGTTATGTTACGCACTTTATGTTTACTCTTTTTATTTCTTATATCCAGAACTATTTGTGTCTTAAATGAACTAAATACAATTTATGTTTCTGCATAATTTGGTGTGCTATTGGTTTTTTATACTATAGACATATTGTCTTGGTAAAAGGTGTAATTTCCCATTCTAGCACCTTGCCTAGATTAAGAGCATGTTACACTGGGTTACCCAAATTACGGTAGAGCGCTTACTATAAAAAAAACAAAAAATGTGTGTGCGAGTGGGTAACAATGCAGCCTGAAGGCCCAGGGGGCAGCCCTGTTTCATTATTGAACCAATTCCAATTGGCATAACAGTTAATCAGCGTTCCCGTGCACCCACAACCTAGAAGCCTTAGCCATTATATCAGAGTTGCAGAACTCCAACAAATAAAAATGACAAAAAAAAACCATCAACAAAAACAACAAAAAACTGAATCATAGCAATTACAATGTCTTATCCCTTGGTTTTTACCGACAAGAAGGCCCCCATTGAAAATACTAGGTAATCTGTCCCAGTATATTACTTACAACAGCATACAGTTCCCAAATCTTAGTACCACCTCCTTTAATGTAACAAGCAGTTTCAAGGACTGCGTAATACCTTGACTAAAATATCAACGAGCTAGAACAGATTTTATGGCAGGACAGGAGGCTTCATATTTGCTTTACCTTCATATTTACTGAAACCTCCAGCAGCAAAGAAACAGTTAACAGAACTTTTCAAAACAACCAATCAGAACAAAGCAACAGTAGTATAAAACCCCTAAGTAGGCTCTTCCACTTCCTCTTTCTTTGCTGCTGCCTCCAGGTGAGCACTCACCAACTCAGTTTTCTGCTCTGGGTTGTTTTTTATCCTACGTGCTGCTTGCTTATTTAAACAGTCTATTTAACCCCTTAAGGACAGAGCTTCAGAAGCTTGACTTACGCTTAATGACACAAGCAATTTTTGCATTTTCTTGCTGTTTGCGTTCAACTGCAATTTGCATCTCTCTCATTTATTGCACCGACACATATTATATACTGTTTTTTAAAGGACAGAAAGGGCTTTAATTTGATATAACATATATATATATAAATGCTTACTTATTATAAAAAAAATACAGAAAAATGCAAAAAAAAGAAAAATATTGGTTTTTTTTTACAGTTTTTGCAATCATAATGTGTGCATAATTAGTGCAGGTTAAGGAAAGTAATTAAAAATAAATTCATTTATTTGTTCTGATTTACAGAATATATAATGTGTCTGGGATTTTAAGTTTTTTTTGGTAGTTACAGGTCACAAAGCACAAGGAGTAAAATAAAATTTTAATGTGGAGCGATTTTAGAATTTGGTATGTTTGTCTTGTAAGCCTAATAGCCATAAAATAAAACAAAATTGCCACACAAAAGTATATATTTATATAAAGTAGACATCACAGGTTATTTACCTAAGGTTGTTTTGACACTTTCTACGTAGCCATTTTACCGCCAACCTCTGCTAAATATTGGAGTAAAATTGTGTTTTTTGGGGGTTTTCGCACACAAACGTATAACAAAGAACTTCTCATGTGTATTTTGTAAAGTTGGTGTGTGCTATTCCTGTACAAAGTTTTATTATGTGTTCAGTTACTTCTGCTGAGTACAACGGTACCCCCATTGTATGTCTTTGGCACTATTTCGTGAAGCTACAGTGCCATATAGGAGACCTGTCCTTTTCAGTATTCACAGTAGAATTTTGAGAGACGGATTTAATGAGCCTATGCTTCCATTTGGGGTAATATAACAGTTTGACTGTTCAAAAACCCCCACAAAGGCCTACCATTTGTAAAAGTAGACACTCCACGGTATCTCATAAGGTGCATATTGTGCCTTAACATGCCCCCATTTTTTTACCATTACATGCCAAAGTATGTGGTAAAAAATAATTTTGTGCATTTTTTACATACGGATTGCATTTTTGCTGGGCATTTTGTATATTTCATATGTGCCACTAAGTTCAAACCCCCCAAATTATGCTCAGCTAAGTCTTCTGAGTAAAAGGACACCCCCATTGTATGTCTATGGCACTATTTCGTGAAGCTACAGTGCCATACAGGAGACCTGTCCTTTTCAGTATTCACAGTAGAATTTTGAGAGACGGATTTAATGAGCCTATGCTTCCATTTGGGGTATTATAACAGTTTGACTGTTCAAAAACCCCCACAAAGGCCTACCATTTGTAAAAGTAGACACTCCAGGGTATCTCATAAGGTGCATATTGTGCCTTAACATGCCCCCATTTTTTTACCATTACATGCCAAAGTATGTGGTAAAAAAAAATTTTGTGCATTTTTTGACATACGGATTGCATTTTTGCTGGGCATTTTGTATATTTCATATGTGCCACTAAGTTCAAAACCTTCAAATTATGCTCAGCTAAGTCTTCTGAGTAAAAAGACATCCCCAATGAATGTCTTTGGCACTATTTTGTGAAGCTACAGTGGCATATTGGAGACCAAGCCATATCAGTTTTTACAGAACTTTGAATTTTGACGCTGGACCTATGTGCAATTTCCAAGCATCTTCGTAAGTTTTAAATTCAAACTACCCCACAAAGGCCTACCATTTCTTAAAGTAGACACCCCAGGGTATTTCAAAAGGCATATTTTGAACCTTAGCGTGGGATAATTTTTCCGCTAGCTTGTACCAGGTGTAGTGGTAATAAGCGTTTTTACTGCCTTTTTGACACACAAAGTGAGTTTGCACAGTATATTTTGCAAACCTTATGTGTACCACCACTCTATAATACTTTATATGTTGCTCAGCTATGTCGGCTGAGTTCAAAAATACCCTCGTATGTACCTTTGCCAGGTATATGTGGACATCGGAGGGGCACATTTGGGACACAGCCATTCCATTTTTTTTCAAACTTTACATTTTTACGCTGTGCCCATGTCCCATTTTAGAGTATTTTACCAGGCTATATAATCCAAATACTCCATAAAGCCATACCATTTCTTAAAGAAGACATCCCAGGGTATTTCAAAAGGCATATTTTGAAAATTAGTGTGGGATAATTTTTCCGCTAGCTTGTACCAGGTGTAGTGGTAATAAGCGTTTTTTCTGCCTTTTTGACACACAAAGTGAGTTTGCACAGTATATTTTGCAAACATTTTGTGTACCACCACTCTATAATACTTTATATGTTATTCAGCTATGTCGGCTGAGTACAAAAATACCCCCGTATGTACCTTTGCCAGGTATATGTGGACATCGGAGGGGCACATTTGGGACACAGCCATTCCATTTTTTTCAAACTTTAAATTTTTGCGCTGTGCCCATGTCCCATTTTAGAGTATTTTACCAGGCTATATAATCCAAATACCCCATAAAGCCATACCATTTCTTAAAGAAGACATCCCAGGGTATTTCAAAAGGCATATTTTGAACCTTAGCGTGGGATCATTTTTCCGCTAGCTTGTACCAGGTGTAGTGGTAATGAGCGTTATTAAATGTATTTTTTTACTTTTTAAAACTTTTTTTACTTTTTAAAACTATTTTTTAAACTTTTGTTTTGCTTATTCATTTTTTTAAAGTTTCCTAAACTTTCGTAAAACTTTTTTTTACAGATTTAACATTTTTCTAAGCTTTTTCTTTTACCGTTAACCCCTAACTAGCAGTAAGCAGCACTAACAGTAAATTCCCCATTTTCCCATAACTCCCACCCACCCCAGCTAGCAAAATATTGAATTATACAATATTTAAATTAGTTAATTAAATTAATTTACCCCCTGAGGGTTAAAAAATAAATAAAAGTTAATCGTCAGGGGTTAAAAAAAAATTAGATCACAGTATAATACTGTGATCTGTATTTTGATCACTGTAGGCAGTGATAGACTGGCAGGCAAGGGGTTAATTTTTATTTGGACTGGGTAAAGGGTTTATTTTTTTTTTATTATTTACTTAAACGTTATTAAAACTTTTTTTTTACTTAATTTTTTAACTTTTTAAAGCTTATTTTAAAACTTTTTTTAACGTTAACCCCTAGTTAGCCTAACACTAAATCCCCCAATTCCCCACTAACTTCCACCCTCCCCAGCTAGCTAAATTTATAATTTTAAAATATTTAAATTAATTAATAAAATAAATTTAACCCCTGAGGGTTAAAAAAAAAAAGAATTAACCCTCAGGGGTTAAAAAAAAAATCAGATCATATTAAAATGTAATCCCTGCCAATTGATCACTGTAGTCAGTGATCAATTGGCAGGGAAGGGGTTAATTTTTTATTAATATGGGTAAAGGGGGGGTGGGATTTTAATTTAACTTTTTTTTTTAACAGCAGGGGGCAGGATCACTAAAGATCCGTCTCCCTGCACTTCACACTGAACCCGGAAGTGCAGGGAGGCGGAGGTGAGTATAGAGAGCACATGTGCCCGCTCTGGCATGCTGTCAGAGCGGGCACATGTACTCTGACAGCCCGATCCGGTGCTCCCGGTCTGCCTCTAATGCAGAGGCAGACCGGAGCACCATTAACCCCACGATCGCCGCGATTGCGGCGATCTGGGGTTAATTTTACCGCGTGACGGACGAGGTCCGTCACCCGTCGTGAAGGGGTTAATCAGTCTATTTACTAGGTTTGTTTAGGCAGCTTAATTGCTGGATTTATTTAGGCAGGTTTCTTGCTGAATTTATTTTAACAGTTTGTTTGCTGTGTTTATCTAGGCAGCCTATTGCTGGGTTTAGCTAGGCAGTTTATTCTGTGTTATTTCTTATCCCACTTAATGCTATGTAGCTGCTGTATCACTTGTTAACATATGTTGCTGTATTTAGGCTATTTATCTGATATATTCTGGATACTGCTCATTGATTTATTGTTCTTCTGGGTTACATTTTGCAGTTTTTCTCACTCTGCTGTATGGGGAATGGGTGTCCCTGCTTTGATGCTTTGGCTCTGCCTGTAATCTGTTTCCCCTCCCCGGGTTCCTCTGCTGGGCTCTGTCGCCCATACCCTTTTTCCCTTATTCCCCACCTGCTCCCCGCGGCCCCTGGCCGCTTGCTGAGCAGCTTTTTCAACCACGGCGGTGCCGCGCGATTACCACGAGGTAGGCCGCGCTTGTTTTTTGTTGGAGCCATGGCGGCCATTTTTTCGGAGCCGCATGGGCTCCGTGCATTGCGAACAGCCCGGTCTCACCCACCGAGCTGCCCTGCTGCCTGCTGGCCATGTGGCCAGCCTCCCCTCTCCCTTTAGCAGGGGAGATAACCCAGTTTTTCAGCTATCCCCCTACTTACTGTGCCTGTCTCACATGCTGCAGATGTAACAGATCCTGGATAGCAGGATCTGTCCCAGGCACTCCCACAGTTCACAACTGCAGCTTACTATGATGTCTGATGCAATGTGACTATGTTCTCTATCTTAGCAGTAGACTTGTCACGCTTTTTTACTAATTAAATGTGAATCTCAGATTTAAAGGGGCATGTTACTGCTCAAATACAAATCATTGTTTAACAAGACTATGCCACATGTGATATATACTAATCAAGTCTTTCTCTCATAAAAAAAAAAAAAAATGGCCTGTTTTTCAGCACCTAGCTCCCCTGCCTAGCATTTGCTGCCCTTCCTGCAAGGGGCTTAATTTTTTCCACTATACATACACTTCAAAAGTGTATCCTAATATAATACCTGAGTGGTCTGTAGATGTGAGTCAGCTTCTAGCTGTATGGACCTTTCTACCCCTCAAGGGGGGCTAACTGGCCCCACATAAAGCCATGTTATTATGGGGGGTGACTCCCCCGTCCATATTTATGGGGCTCTACCCGCTATTGGTCCATAATAATGGACGTGTGACACCATTGTGGGCTGGGTGACCCCCTCCCTCTGGCAACATGGCTACCAATGAGTACCCTGCTGGCTCTACGGCATCCTGTAGGATTAATGCTGAGGGTGACCCCCTCCTGCTTCCTACACTAATGCTCTGGCAATGTCCTGTTATTATCATACCGAGGGGGAACCCCTCCTACAGTCTGCACTGCTGGACCTGCAGTGTTTGGGTATTCCCATAAAAGAGGGTACCCCTCCCACTGATTGAGCTACTGTTCTTACAGTGCCCTACTATACGCAGATACTGAGGGTGACCCCCTCCTGTGGACTACTTTGCTGGATCTACAGGGTCCCATTATAACCGTAATGAGGGTGACCCCCTCTTGCTGACTGCACTACTGGGTGTACAGCCCTCTATGATACCACACTGAGGGTGACCCCCTCTTACCTACAGCACTGCTTGATCTGCAATGCCCAGTTATGGTTATATGAGGGTGACCCCCTCCTGCCGTCTGCACTGCTGAACCGGCAATGTCTGGTTACTTTATTATACGGCTAACCACTACGGCACTGCTGTACCTACAGTGTCCGATTATGTTCAGACTGAGGGTGACCCCCTCCCCTGCTGGCCTATACTGCATGGTATACTTGTGCTTGTTGGGTGACCCCCTCTTGCACGCTGGGTGACCCCCAGCTGGCCGCACCAGGTATCACTCCGACAGTGTTACCTATGGCAGTTATGCAATCACGACTGAAGGACAAATCTCCCATACCCAGAAGGTCACTTGGCCTGTCATCATGCCGCCCCGCTGACCTCACTTCCAGAAATCATCAGTACCCTACAGGGGACACTCCACCGGCCATCCTAGACGCTACACCAATCACCCCTGGTACTCGTTGGCTAACGGATGGATTCATCAAGAGGATCAGTCTTCATGACGGAGTCCAAAAAGGACCCCGCAAACACCTGACACAGGGTTTGCACTCAACCCGGGACTAACTACTGGATGTCGATGACACGTGGACACAGTTTCCTCGGGACGAACGGCGCATTACAATGTACAAATTGAGCTGACACGTCTCTATTCATAGGGTTCCCCTTAACTAGCCACAGAGGTCTCTCAGACCGTGCCCGGACTCAGGATCAAGGTTGCGGAACCTTGGACCATTCCATGAGTGATACGCATGGCCAAAAGAGGCGTCCATTCCGACTCATTCCGAAGTTGCCCTGATGGGCGAAGGGTGCGGTGGAGTGGACTCCCGCCCCATCCCCACGCTACATGCTCCCAATGCATATGTCGCCTGTTGACACTTCGTGACGGAGGGCACTCATCCCCTCAGAGAGCTGCTCGGCGTGGACAATTGGTTCTCTGCCTCAACTGGACATGAGAGAAACCCGCATGGATTTCGCCATCAACATGGACATATTGAATCTGACTCACTCCCAGTCAACCCAGTTTCTGGTCCTTCATGGCATATTCGGTCTAGGCGGTTCTCCGCCTCCCGAGGACCAAGGAAAATACCAGGCATATGCTCCGCAACCCGCAGGTCTCACTTAGGGGCCCAACCCGGTCGATTGACCGGTTATTATTCGGCATGGAAGCCATACCTCCAGGATCCGGTACTATCAGCCGCTCCAACATGACGCTTTCTCGGGTCTTCGGCCTTGTACGACCGAATCATGTGACCTTCGGATGAAGCTCATCTAAAACTTAATTGATGACTCCGACATAGGGGGACCTGGCCTACCTAGGAGTTTCGGACCCCAACCAACTTCGGCCTGGAGTCCGGAGGAGGGACCTCTTCACGCCAACTGCATGGAACTACCTGCAGGTTTGTTCTCCATTCGCAGCTTCCCCAGGGGAAAGTAGTACTGCTTGCTACCTTCCGGGATGGACTTATCACCGGTTGCCCACTACGGACTGCAGTCGGATCTCACGTAGGATCGCTATCTATAGCGTCTGGACATGTAGTTGTCATTTGTGACAGAATGTCTGCGGGACGAGACACTCATGTGGTGGACGGCTTCACCCGACCATGGTGAGACCCCAATGATTGGCATGATTGCATCCGGTGCGAACCACCATACGGAGCGGTTCTCCAGCTGGCCGCCGGACCCTCGGCGAGGGACACGTTTTACAAGCTTGGTCTCCTTCGAGGCATACGCATCCTGTTTAACTACAAGATACTTCGGGCTTTGCTTCAGACCGAATTCCTGGGAGTGTCGTTTCGCCTAGCCACACCACTTCGGAGGAGTCCTCCGTGCTTTCCCCTTTCCCCTTACCATGGGTAGGCAATCTACGACTCCCTGTCTATTAATGTCCCGTGTGGGATCTACAGGGGTAGCCTGCCATGACTGGTGCCTGGAGAGATGTTTGGGTCCCTATGGTGGTCCTTATCATGGCTGTCCCCATTGTCTGGCTGAGCTGCCCTCTCAGGGTAGGATCGTATGGGGCCATTCACGTCCTATGTCAGCTAGTGGGCGACTCATGTGCGTTTTCTCAAGATTCTGGCATTGGTAAGGATCTCTTGGTCTGCAGTGTACCAGGAGGAGTATACCTTACGGGAGCCCTATCTCTCACTATTCCTCAATTCTAGTGGTATCGTGTGTTCTGCATTTCCTTGAGGAATGACCTGATGATAAGGACTTGCCTTGCACCAGTTTTTCCGCTTACGGTTTTCTCCAGTACATCTTGTATTTCATCGCGTTCTGACGTCATGGTATCGACGTAGTGTCTACTTCCTTCTTGCCATTCAGCACATTGGCTTCTGCTCCACACATATTTCATTTCTATTCTTCCTCTGTGTCGTACCCCTATTCTCCGGATAGGCCACGGCTCTGTTGACAGGTTGTACACGACCATGTAGATCCAGGATCTGGTTCTTTCGTCCATCTACTCATGGGCGGCTGTTGATTTCTACGTACGGCCATTTTGGACTGTTTCTGCATCTTCGCTCGACCGTGGGATTTGGTGGATCCTCTGGGACACTTTTGGTTCGGGGTGCTGTCACCTCAACAACTTTGGAAGCTGTTGTGTCCCTTCTGCATTTTCTCTACACTGCTGCTTGGTTTAGGGAATCGTTTTTTCCATTCTCTTTTTATTTCAGTCCTCTATCTCATATTGCTTCTGGTTTTACTATTTGGTGAGGGAATAATCTAAATTTTATTAAAGACAGGAGGCGAATATTTCCCCCCCTTTTTTACGTTCCCTCCCTGGATTTGGGACTTATTCTATTATAATTAATTGGGATTATTGTTATGTTTTGTGAATGCATGGTTTTACATAATAAAGGTTATTTTTATTATTTAGTGATGATTGTCCGTGAGTGTTTTATTCATCATGTTTTGTGTTGTATTTATGTTTCGTCAATGCCTTTTAGTTTAGCTACATACTAGATGTTAGGTCTTCATAAGATCTGTAGACTTTGTTTATTCATCAGGTATTATGATGTGCAAGTGATATTGTATGGATATGACATCTTGCCTTGACAGTTTACTTTCACAATGTTTTCCTTTTTCTTGCAGTGTAATCTGTTTTCTCTCTGGGCTTGACGATTGTTTCTCTGGATGTGTCTGCTACAAGGTGGATTTGTTGCTTTCCTTGCTCTCCTGCTCGACCTCATCAAAGAAAGAGGAAGTGGAAGAGCCTGCTTAGGGGTTTTATACTACTGTTGCTTTGTTCTGATTGGTTGTTTTGAAAAGTTCTGTTAACTGTTTCTTTGCTGCTGGAGGTTTCAGTAAAGAAGGTAAAGCAAATATTCGCCTCCTGTCTTTAATAAAATTTAGATTATTCCCTCACTGAGGCTAGAATAATCCCTAATTGTCAGTGTATGTTATTTCATTTTAAGGCTGCCATTAGATATTCACATTGCGTATACGTAATTTAATTTGGGTTATAATTCCAAACAGCCATCAGATACAATCATCTTTATCTACCTAAAATGTCAAAATGTGCATAGAAATATTTATAAAAACGTGTTACAAAGTACCTTTTTATACTGTATATTTTTATTTTTTCTGTCACAGAATCCTTACAAATGTTATTTAATGAATACACACTATATTAAACTATGCACCTTTCCACATTGTGCACTGCTCACTGCTTTTTTCATGCTTTTCCAAATTATCTTTATGTGTGTAAATAATTACTGAACAAAGGATGACATTTATTTCCATGACACTTAAATCCCCATTTTTTTTTTAAAATGGTTAATAATTATGAGTGATATAATTTGCAGCATATTAAAGTTTTACTTTCGTACTTAAATCTGGTATATTTTAGAACTTTATCAAAGGTTTAGTTCTAAATGAACCCTAGTTTAATATGTGAATATTTAACACATATTTTGTCTTACAAATATTAAAAATAAAGGGGAAAAATGAAGCTATTTAGATTCAAAATTTTCAATATTGTTTTGGTTCATAGTATGAAGATGACATTAAGAGCATCTTTATTATTAAGGCCTGTACATTCCAAGTGTGCTCTTGGGGACAAGTGGATTTTACAGCATATGTACAATAAGAAACCTAGAGATAGATAATACCTTAGCACGCTTAACCAATTTTATACCTGTCAAAAAGGCTGCTAGACATTTCCTATAAATAGTTTTTCTGCCACATTGAACTTTGTAGAGATGTAAGAAGATGTTTATAAGTTTCTGATGGTGCCTTATGGCGAATGCTGTTTAGAAGACGCTGACTTTACTGCTCATAAGTCAAGACAGAAAGAAGAAACTGTAATGAAGATCTGGATTTGGCAGGCGAAAAAGAATTTGTTGATGTGCACAAACTAATAAAGCTTCTTTTCATTCAACAATCACCATCCTACCGTTCAGCACAGTTGTCTTGGCAACGGAACACTGTCATCTTTTTGTAGTCGAAAAAGGACACTCCACGGAGGGCTCTCTGCCTTGTGTCATCCATGTAACAGCCAATATACTTTGCTGCAAAACAATAAGAAATGTAACATGTTAGAGACAATCCATTCAAGGAGGCTGTGCATTATTTCACAAAAAATCTACTTCTGATGGCTGATTTAAGGAATTTTTATCTAAGCATTTGATTCAAGCATTGCCTTAGAAATAGACTAAATGGGTTGTCATTTTCTATTGGGTTCAATAAGTGTACATTTGCACCTTCTACTTTAGTATATACACACCAGGCTTATGTACATAATTATATATATATATATATAAGCCTGGTGTGTATATACTAAAGTATATATATATATATTTTTTTTTTCTATTACCTAAGTAGAATGTTAATATTTACAAAAAGACCATACTTACATTTTAAAGCAATGTTACCTTCCTACAATGGGGTCCATTTATTGAATGGAGTTTCAAAAGAAAAAGTAGGGACTGCACTCAATAATAATAAAAAAAAAACACAGGGTGCTAACTGAGCATGGGTCAGCATATCCAATAACAACTAGTTTAAAAGTAAAAATCTCAGGCACTCACTGTGATGAATCAAGCAGATTTATTGGACACCGGAACATTTTGACCTGTACCCAGGTCTTTATCACGCTTGATAAAGACCCGAGTACAGGTCGAAACGTTAGTCCTGAGAGAGTCACGACCATCCAGCCCAGATTTAATAAGACCGGACAGAGACTGTGAGACTGACACCATCTTTAGATATACTGTCTGTTACCAGCCACAGAGGAAAGAGATAGCTACTACGTTCTTCACTGCAGTGACATATTGGACTTGTTAATATATTGCACATCCAACAATTTGAACATTTTTTTGTGAGATCTAACCAATTTTTGTACATTCACATTATTTTGTTATACAATTTTTATAATAATTTTTTCATCAATAATTTTATTCATCAACATTTTTTTGTTTCATTTTTTTGCTGTCTTGTATATATATTTTTGGTATGATCAGACTGCCAGGTATTTATCAATTCCATAAATAAAGTGGAATTTTGCTATCAAATAACACATTATGAAGTGGTGGATCCACGAGATTCATACATTGTTATTGTCATTATAACAGATATATACATAAGAGATATGTACATTAAATTAATTTAATTGTGTCCAAACCAAATGTTATATAACATGTTAAGATCTCTTGCTGTTTTGCACCATTCTGTATATGATATTTTTGATATATGATTTCCCACCTCCTATGACCTCGTATCCAGTACCAGCACTTTATTTAGTCTACCTCAATACAAAAGAAAGCAGACCAATCCTCCTTTTCTTACAGAGCACCGCAATTGTGAAACGACCTCCCGCACACTTTCAAATCTTCCCCAGGCCTAAAATCCTTTAAGAGCTACCTCTCTACATATCTCAAAACAGAATGAACCTGTCATGGCTGATTATAGATGTCTCACCTGTTCTATGTTAAATTTTGTATATATTGTGTATTAATACTGTTTTTTGTATTTTATTGTACCCTATTGTATCAATGCAATGTTTTGTGGACCGCGGACATACTTGAAAATGAGAGAAATCTTAATGTATCCTGGTAAAATATTTTATAAATAAATAATGGTGCGTGGGATAGGCATAAGGCTATCCTAACTGTAAGTTAAGGCCAGGGACTAATGAAAGTATTTTGAAATATTGGGCAGACTAGATGGGCCGAATGGTTCTTATCTGTCGTCACATTCTATGTTTCTATGTTTCTATCTTATGTCCTGCAATATGAAACATTGCAGTTTTTAAGAAACTGCAATAATTACGTTGCATGCCTCTAGTGGCTGTGAATCAGAAAGCTGCCAGAGGCACTTCCTGGTGGCTAACAAACTTTTGGTAGCCTAAAGTGACACAGGACGTCCTCACGCTCTGCATGAGGACATCCAGCAATGCTTTCCTATAGGGAGAACCTAATGTGTGCGTACCATGCACTTTAGCCCCTCCCACATGTTCGATAACATCAGAAGAGGCAGGGTGCCTTTTTTACGCCGGGAGGGGGGGTCGTTATATAGTGTTAGGAATACCGATTTACTCATGTACTTAGATTGCTTTTTCTTTAGAAAGTGCTGCTTGTATTATATGTTGGATGCGTTAGAAAATGGCACATGTATTTACATGTTAATTATGATTGCTTGTTCATCACTATTGTGTGTGTTTCCAAGTTCTTCACTGTGTTTACAAGGTAAAAATAAAAACTAACCGACTGAATTCTAAGATGTAAACATGCTTCTTAATACTGAAACACCACAAGAAAATAATAAATCAGGTATTAGGGAAAAAGTCCCTGAGACCTGTACACCAGTTGGACACTCCAGGGATGTCCTGAAGGCTTAACCCTAGATTAAACTCTAAATATGCGCACAATACCCACTTAGCCCAAGATGTCGGTAAGTGTGACCTTGAAAAGTGCTAACAAGTACAGAGTAACTAAAGTATATACAGTACTAAAAAAAGGGGGAGATCGCATGTCAAAATCCCCAAAAGTGTATAGAATGAAATAACTAGGCGTGTACGGCTACTCTACCTCTAAAGATAACTGTTCTGGGGTCATCCAATAGCAATGCTAAAATAAAGCAGTATCTGGCCTTTATTGTGCTAGCCTATTATAGCATTATACCACAAGCTAAATGGATGCTAACCCTGTGAAAATAAAAATGAAGTATAAATCCATAGGGAAAGGTTTACCATCTAGGTAATTAAATAATATGTAACAAAACACACTAGATACTTGTGTCAGATAGTATCACGTGGCTGAAAAAGTAATAATCAAACAATCTATATGAGAGACAGTCCTAAGTAAATAGGAAACAGTAGATGTATAAGAATAAAATAAAGATAAAATAGTGGTTAGTGAATCATGTCTATATACAGTATAAAGTATACACATCACCAAGTGCCTTGAAAAAAAATAAAAAAATAAACGGCATATTTAGAGTAATACTGAAACACTCCTCATTCATTGCCACTTGGACAAATAGAAAAAAATAAATGGGACAAACAGAATGTCTCACTATATCAAGGGCATCGGCCTGTTGAATTTCTGCATCACAGATCTTGGTTCCATACTTTGTAGTTCATGTGGAAAAAGACAGAACAGCCGTTCTATAATTTCCAGATAATTAAACACAGCAAAGGACAAGGTGACATCACGGGCAGAAATCTCTGATATGTATCAGAAATAAAGGGTTTGGGAACCGTAGACAAAGGAGAACATTGACAGATGCTGACATGTAGACAGCTTTCACGAGAAGATTTTGATAGTGCCCAAGCATTGCTGTGGATTGAATGTCAGTTATTCTGTGTAATAGGAGCAGGTTACAGAATTCTCCCTTTAGCAATGTATATCTTTTCAGTTGGCCCAAAATACTGGAAGAACGCCAAAAGACTAAAATTAATTATTACAAATGAGAACAAAAGAACATTCTTGATTTAATCACTGTTTATCGGTAATGGTACAAAAAGCTTAAATTCTTACATTAATGTTTGTTCAGAGGACATGTTCACATCAACTAAATTATTTTAAGATTCAAAGCAACTTCAAGTTTAATTTAAAGATCAATACAAATTTTGTTTATAGCAAAATAGTGTTTCTGTAATAAATAAGCTAATACAGCAACAACAATGTTACTTTAGACATTTGAACAAACCTTAATGGTTTAAAAAAAATTTAATCAAATTCATAGTAAAGAGCAGCCTTGGAATAAAGAACACTTTGTTGCTCAGATAGTCTGATCATAATATGTAAGTGGTTGCTATTAAGAACATTTAAACAATATTTAGTTATTTTAATAGGACTGCACGTGGCAAGAATATACTCACCACGTCATTAAAGTTCCACCAGCCTCAGCCATTGATGCAAGGATAGACGGATCTATTCAGTCATATTGTTTACAGCAAATTCTGGTCCTACCATCCATCTGCTGTAGCAGAATAATAGATTTGTGCAAACAGGCAAATTCTCAATTTCCTGCTCTTAGCTCACAAGAGTGGAACCAGGTGTAGTCTTAGGCTACTATACCAAATTAGAGATGCTCTTATCCATATATCAGTTGTAATGCTTTATCATTTCGGCTACTCTTACCTTTCTTAATAATGAGTTTTTTTGCTGACAGAACGGCCACTTACTAGTCTTGTTCCTTTGAACGAATTGCAAATGTTTCAAACAAATTACAACTCATAAAACAAATGAAATGTACAATGGACTAACATTTTAATTTGTTTCATGATTCAGAGTTTCATCTGTGTTACCAAAAAAAGTTTATTAGATTAGTGCATAGATCAAATGAGGATTCTGAGTATTGCGGTTTTGAGAATTAAGGCCTTAAGAACAGGGATGGAGATAAGACATAGTGGTATGAAGGTGTCTACAGCTAGGAGGGGCAAACGATAGGTTGAGAGGGGGTGTATAGAACAAACATTTGTTGTATACAATTGAAAGGTTTGCTAGAGTATATCAGCCATAATAGTAATAACTATATGTACATGAAATATAGGCGGGAGACATTCACTGAAAATAACAAAGGAAAACTACAGGTAACATTGTTTCAGTGTGTTATTCACAGATCAAGTGACAAGTAATCAAGAGAGAAAAAAAAGGAGGAGCAGATAAATAAAATCTTTATTTATATGTTATATATTTATCATATGGCAGTATTTGTTTCACTGCTCCTCATTTTTTCCATCGATTGGTTACTTCTTCGCACTTGATCTGTAAACTAAATGGTGAGAAAATAATATTCATATTTTGCAGCACACCGATTGGCCAAATTTCGCTCCTTTTTTGTCAACTCATTGAACCCGAATGTCTGACTTATAAAATAAGCTGTTTAGAGTAACAGAGATAGAAATGGTCAAACTAATCAGATTATTACTCTCTGGCATGTGTCAATGCAAAGAACAAGTTTAATCCAAGTGTAGTGGTTTATGTTAATACAATACTGATAAATGTACATGTCTCTTAGATAACAATGGTGATATAACAACCCATGTCATACTGCCATTGTTTTATATGTCGTATATGAAAAACAGGAGATTACATACAGTAGTAGGTTATGGGAAAAGGAGGTGTTAATATCGATACACAGAGCGAAAGAGCAAGGAAGAATTGAGAGAAAGTCTGCAATTTATGAGCAAGTAGCTAAAAAGAACTCTTAAAAAGAGCGGTTGTCAAAGAATCATTGTAAAAATCTATTCTATTGAAAAATGGTAATGGTTTGGAAGACTGGAAAAATTCCTATTACTTTTGCTTCTATGTATCAGCTCATCTGTCAATGCTGTGATTTCTTTTCTAAGAAGACTATCATTGAACAACTGTGTCAAGAGGTCAGGACAAAACTGTTTTGAAATGTGCCATATATAGAAATGGAAAAATATGCTCTGCGTCAAACCACACGTCTTGGCTTTAAATTTCTCTTTAATGAAAAAGACTAAACCTTTGTCTTCATTGAGTGCACATCTGGTCTGATCTCTTGTAAATGTTTTCAAAATGTTAGATTGGATCTTAAATAACTAAAATATACAAAGTGATCTTTCGGTTCGCTAGTACTTGTAATTCGAGTATCATACATTAAGTAAAATTTAGAAAAGCGTGAAAATCTGCTTACCATAAAAGGTAACGTTGTAATGTTGTGTGCAACAGACTTGCAAAAATTCAAATTAAATTCACTAAAGACAGGTCAAGTGCAGACAACAATTTGCACCAACTTACACTGCTAAACAAAAAGCAAGCTAGGTGCTGTAGATGTCCCAACACGAGTAACTGACTCATAAATAAGTAAACACAGTTTAAGAAAATAAAAATATTTAAGAAGAAAAGAGTGTGCGCTCAGTTGGATCCCATTTCACCAAGTACAACATACCTTACAAAGTTACCCCAAGTGCAGAATTATATGGTTTAGAGTTGTCCATGAGTTTTGTAATAATGCAGACAGAGCTAGATAAAAAATCACTGAAATAGTTTGACTACGCTGACGTAAGGTAGATTTGTAACAAATTTTTCTCATTATTTATGGATTTTGAAAAATGTTAAAAAAAAAAAAAATCCGTCATGCCTAGATATGCTTTGGGATATGGAGGTCTTACATTTTTAAGGGTTACATTAGTTCTCACAACAGACTTTCCTTCAAATTATAAAAAGATTAATTTTTAAGAAAAGCACTACTCACTTAACTGTCAACAATCTGATTAGAAAACATATTGTTAGTTTGTGTTGATTCCTAAATCAACAGTTTTAGAAGACATGCACACCGATTTGTAGTTCATTGGATATGCAACTAAAGGCCTACAAGAGTCTGCTCACACTCCCTTCTCTGGAGATCCTACGTATCTGTGCCCAAATGGATTCAGGATAATATAGCTACTTTTTATCAACTAGAGGCCTACTCTCTGGTTGTGCATATGGACAGCCATCAGGAGAACCTAAGAAAAACAAAAATCTTTAAATCATACCATAGTATGCACCTTCCTAAAACAGGAGTGTAGCTAGGAGATTAAAAAGATTTAACACCCATTTTAGTAGGTTTCTGGTTTAATAAGGAAAACCATTCTGGATTCATTCGGAATTCAGAAGGGGAATGGACACTAGGTGCCCCAGTGGATTTCAGAATACTTCCGAGAATATCTCAAGAAGGTTACAGGTATAAATAGTAAAATTGTTATTAAGGTTCTATTTAGTTATTTAATACAGTGTTAGAGTAGAGATTGGATACATATTAATCAAGCAATGCAAATGCAAAATAACAAATGAATATCTTGTAATACCTTTTTTGTTGGACTAACAGAATTTTGGAATGACAAGCTTTCGGGAGAAACTTTCTTTCTCAAGTCTAAAGCATTTGTGAGCTTAAACGACACATAGAATTAAAAGTTGGGTTGTGATATTTGAGTTAAAGCAACATGAGTGGATATAAGACACAGGACTGATTAAAAATGACACCATTCTTACAGAGGGTCGTAAATATCTTGTGTAAGGATCACAAAGTGAGGGGGATGAGACAGAAAAAGCAAATGAACAGTGCAGAACATGGTACTAGAAGGGGGAGAGTTTAAAAAAAAATTATAACACTGATTAAGAATGTATGAATTTACACCCAATAATCCAGAGTATTCATGAAGGCCTATATACAACCTACACATACATATACATATATACAGACAATATACATATGAATCAAAAACCAAATCAAAAAGAGAGTTATGGTGGGGAAAATGTGTGATTGAAAACCCCTTTCACCTGAAGTCAGTGGATAAACAATACAATGTTATACAAAGATTTGCACACCATTTGGACATTTTACTTAGGGGTGTACTCACTTTTGTTGCCAACGGTTTAGACATTAATGGCTGTGTGTTGAGTTATTTTGAGGGTACAGCAAATATACACTGTTATACAGGCTGTACACTTACTACTTTACATTGTAGCAGAGTGTTATTTCTTCAGTGTTGTCACATGAAAAGATATAATAAAATATTTACAAAAATATGAGGGGTGTACTCACTTTTGTGAAATACTGTATATATATATATATATATATATATATATATATATATATATATATATATATATATATACATAAACACATACATATACATTTACACATATACACACACAAACACTTACATATACATTTACACATATACACACAAAAATACATACATATACACATACAAGTAGAAATGCACAACCACATACATACACCTACATGCATATGAGTATGGGAAAGCATATGCATGTACATGCTACTTTATATATTGGTTTCATAATAATAAACATGTCATTAGAATGCATCTTGACATGTGGGTACATATTTGGCAAATTGGCTATTTGTGTCTTAAATTTAAAATCACAAATTCTAATTTTAATAGCCCTGAATAACCCTGATATTTAGATCTCCATTTGTCTTGACACTTCAGATGTATGTTTTATATTAAATTCTCTAGCTATGCTGACTTTATGTTATACTGTAGTTTGCATGGATATTTTCTACATAAATAATTAATTGCCATTGAGCTTTGACCTTTTCTTTTTAACTCCTTATTTAACTTATTTTTTACTTCTATGTTCTAATCACATCTTAATTCCTCCCTAAATATAATATTAAATCATTCCTCTTTCTCAAAACTGTCAGCTGCATGTATACTTAATAATTTCACTGTAGACTTGAAAGTCAATAGCAGTAACATTGGTGGAGTTATTTATCTTTCTTGACTCTAGTCTCTTGAAAGTCATTTTTCTATCATACAATCACACGAAGGGTACTTTGGCATTCCATTCCATGTCTAAATCACAACATCAAAATGCAAAAGCAGAAGTAGAACTCTGCAAAAATCCTAAAAATGGCAAATGATATTCTAGTTGTATTTTAAGTTATATGAACTAAGCAAAGTTAAAACCAACATAATTTGTAAGCTTGTGTGTGTGAGAAGGGCCTTCTTCGCCTCTTGTCTCTTGTTAATATTGTGTATGTTAATTACTTGTTGTCAATCATCCCAATTCTACAATAGCAAAGCACTGCTGAGTATGTTGTCACTATGTAAATTATTACAAAAATAATAATAATAGTAATAACAATAATAAGAAGAAGAACACACCCCTAACTCACTGAGCTTGCTCACATTATTTGGAAGCAGACTCTATTAAGTAGACTCTTTCAAGTAGGAGTTAAAAAACCAGGAGTTGGAACTAACTAGGGGTTTAAACTAATTTTTTTTTATTTATATATATATATATATATATAGATTTTTTTTTTTTTACTTTTTTTTTTTTTATCTGTATCTGGGGAAATGAGTGTTAGCAAGATTGTTAGTTTAACTCAATGCACATCTTGTTGCATGTATGGATGCCTGGATGTACCCGTCCATGGTCCATACCTCTGTGATGGTTGTGTGCGAGTGGCTTCTCTGGAAGCTCAGATTGGAGATCTTGAGAAGCAAATCGCAACTTTGAGGGAGATCGACAATCTTGAGAGGAGTCTGCTGCTGACTGAGCAGAGTTTAGTGGGGACAGGTAGTGGAGAGGGAGGAGATATGACAGATGGGGAACAGGCATGTAGCTGGGTGACAGTGGGGCGAGGAAGCAGGGGGGGAGGGAAGAGGAAAAGGCTAGCTAGTCCTGATTTGGTGCAACCTAGCAGATTTGCCCGTTTGAGGGAAGATGTTGGGAGCATCAGCTCAGGAGTAGCTGTATTAGAGGAAGCTGTTACTTCTAACAGCCGAGGTGACAGCCCCTCTAGTACGGGTGGGGATCAAAATGTAAGGAAGGCAAGACAGGTTGTGGTGGTAGGGGACTCTATCATTAGGAGAGCAGATAGGGCAATCTGCCACTCTGATCGGCTCAACCGGACAGTTTGCTGTCTCCCGGGTGCTCGGGTCCGGCATGTTGCTGACAGAGTGGATGGATTATTGGGAGGGGCTGGGGATGACCCAGCGGTCATGGTCCATATTGGTACCAATGACAAAGTAAGAGGAAGATGGAAGGTCCTAAAGAATGATTTCAGGGAATTAGGTAGCAAACTCAAGAAAAGGACCTCCAAGGTGGTATTCTCTGAGATATTACCTGTGCCACGTGCTACAGTGGAAAGGCAGCGGGAGATTAGAGAGGTTAATGCGTGGCTGAAGTCTTGGTGCAGGAAGGAGGGTTTTGGGTTTTTAGAGCACTGGGCCGACTTTGCGATTGGGTACAACCTATATAGTAGTGATGGATTGCACCTAAACGGAAGGGGGTCTGCAGTGCTGGGGGATAGGATGGCTAGAAGGTTGGAGGAGATTTTAAACTAGTAGTAGGGGGGGAGGGTCATAGCGATCTACAAAATGGAGATAGGACAGAAAGGAGATGGGCTTTAGAACAGTATAAGGAGGGTGGAGACGGGGGGAGGGGCAAGCTCAGAACAGAGAAGCTATGTAATGTTGGTAATTCACAAAATAAACAAGAGACGCATGATATTAAATGTATGCTTACTAATGCAAGGAGCCTAAATAACAAAATGGGGGAACTAGAGGCATTAGCATACACTAAACAATATGATATAATAGGCATAACTGAAACATGGTGGGATGAGACACATGACTGGGCAGTTAACTTAAATGGGTACACATTATTTAGGAAGGATAGGAAAAACAAGAAGGGTGGTGGGGTATGTTTGTATGTCAACCATGATTTAAAGCCAAATCTTAAGCAAATTGAATGCGATGAGGAAAATGTGGAAGCTTTATGGGTAAATATCTGCTTGGGGGAAAAGAAGGGAAACCAACTATTGGTTGGGATATGTTATAAACCACCTAATGTTAATATTGACGAGGAACAACAGCTGTTTGAGCAAATTGAGAAAGCTGCAAATCTTGGTAACACTTTAATTATTGGAGATTTTAATTACCCAGACATAAATTGGGACATAGGGACTAGTAGCTCAGCAAAGGGAATTAGGTTTTTAAACTTGTTAAATGACAACTTCATGTCACAACTTGTACAAGCACCAACTAGAATGGACGCTTGTCTGGACCTGGTTTTAACAAACAACGTTGATCTTTTGACCAACATTCAAGTAGGTGAGCACTTGGGAAATAGTGATCACAATATAGTGTCCTTTGAAATAAACTCAAAAAAACAAAAGCACATGGGGTATACTAAAACATATAATTTTAAAAAGGCCAATTTCAATAAGATAAGGGAAGCTTTACAATATATTGACTGGCATAAACTCTTTAGTGAAAAGAACACTGAGGATAAGTGGATCATCTTCCAACAAATATTAGAAAGGTACATTTCTCAGTATGTACCATTGGGAAATAAGTATAAAAGAAACAAATTAAAACCAATGTGGCTTAGTAGAGAAGTAAAACAAGAGATTAAAAATAAGAAAAGGGCATTTAAAGCATTTAAATCAGACAAATCAGATGCATCTTATAAAAGATATAAGAAAGCAAATAATGCGTGCAAAAAGGCAATTAAACTTGCTAAACTTCAAAATGAAAAAATGATAGCTAAAGAGAGCAAAACCAACCCCAAAGCATTTTTTAAGTACATAAATTCCAAAAAACCCAAAAATGAAAGTATAGGTACACTTAAAACTGAAACGGGGGTGTTAGTTAATGAAGACCAAGAAAAGGCAGGAATTCTAAATAACTATTTCTCCTCCGTATATATTAAAGAAGAACCCATGGCAATAGATGTGCAAATGATTGCTACTAAAAACTTGCAGAATAATTGTAATTGGTTAACTCAAGACAATGTGCTGCAGCAACTAAAGAAAGTTAATATAAACAAAGCTCCAGGGCCTGACGGTATCCATCCACGTGTACTTAAGGAACTAAGTGTAGAAATAAGTGAACCTCTGCTTTTAATCTTTCAAGATTCTTTTCTTTCAGGAAGTGTTCCGGAGGATTGGAGGAAGGAAGATGTGGTTCCTATATTCAAAAAGGGTTCAAAATCCTTGCCTGGAAATTATAGACCTGTGAGCTTAACTTCTGTGGCTGGTAAAATATTTGAAAGGTTATTAAGGGATAATATTCAAGAATTCCTTGAGAAGAATATGGTTATCAGCAAAAATCAGCACGGTTTTATGAAGCACAGGTCATGTCAAACTAACTTGATTGCGTTCTACGAAGAAGTAAGTAGAAGTATAGATCAGGGTGTTGCAGTGGATGTGATCTATTTGGATTTTGCCAAGGCATTTGATACAGTTCCACACAAAAGATTAGTGTTCAAACTCAAGGAAATCGGTCTAGATGAAAATGCTTGTTCTTGGGTAGAACATTGGCTTAAAAACAGAATACAAAGAGTTGTCGTTAATGGTAAATTTTCAAGC
The DNA here is from genome assembly GCF_036172605.1 of Pelobates fuscus. Lineage (NCBI taxonomy): Eukaryota > Metazoa > Chordata > Amphibia > Anura > Pelobatidae > Pelobates > Pelobates fuscus. The sequence goes on from NC_086321.1 coordinate 122,156,990, forward strand.
TGGACAGAGGTGGCAAGTGGTGTCCCTCAGGGGTCTGTTCTGGGACCCCTTCTATTTAACATTTTTATAAATGATCTTGAAGACAGCATTGAAAGTCATGTTTCAGTGTTTGCAGATGACACAAAACTTTGTAAAATAATACAATGTGAGCAAGATATTACTTTGCTGCAGAAGGATTTAGATAGACTGGAGGACTGGGCACTCAAATGGCAGATGAAATTTAATGTTGAAAAATGCAAAGTTATGCACTTCGGCGTAAAGAATACACAAGCAACGTATACCCTTAATGGAAGCGAATTAGGGATAACAACACACGAAAAGGACTTGGGAATTGTTATAGACAACAAACTATGCAACAATGTGCAATGTCAATCAGCAGTGGCCAAGGCCAGTAAGGTATTGTCATGCATGAAAAAGGGCATTCATTCTTGGGACGAGAATATCATTTTGCCTCTCTATAAATCACTGGTAAGACCACATATTGAATATGCTGTGCAATTTTGGGCACCTGTTCTAAAGAAGGATATCATGGCACTAGAAAAAGTGCAGAGGCGGGCTACAAAATTAATAAAAGGAATGGAACATATCAGCTATGAAGAAAGGTTAACAAATTTAAACCTATTTAGTTTAGAAAAACGTCGCCTGAGAGGGGATATGATAACATTATACAAATATATTCGGGGCCAATACAAACCATTGTGTGGAAATCTATTCACAAACCGGACTTTACATAGGACACGAGGCCATGCGTTTAGACTGGAAGAAAGAAGATTTCGTCTAAGGCAAAGGAAAGGGTTTTTTACTGTAAGAACAATCAGGATGTGGAATTCTCTGCCTGAAGAAGTGGTTTTATCAGAGTCCATACAGATGTTCAAACAGCTACTAGATGCATACTTGCAAAGACAGAATATTCAAGGATATAATCTTTCAATGTAGGGTAATAACTGCTTGATTCAAGGATAAATCTGACTGCCATTCTGGGGTCAAGAAGGAATTTTTTGTCCTAGCTTGTTGCAAAATTGTGCTTCAAACTGGTTTTTTTTTTTTTTTTTTTCTTTTGGATCAACAGCAAAAAACAGGTGTGAGGAAGGCTGAACTTGATGGACGCAAGTCTCTTTTCAGCTATCTAACTATGTAACTATGTAACTATGTAACTGTCCTAGTATAGTATAAACACAAAATGTATTTTATGTACCTCATGAATATGACAAGCCAAATTAAAGTGAACTCGCGATCTTATTAACAATATCATTGTTATGTCCAAGTTGCTGGCAAAGTTTAGTTTTAATGTTATGTTGATAGGGATCATATATTTGTGCCGAATGTTCTAAAGCAGGAGTGTCCAAAAGGTAGATTCCCCCGATGTTGTAGAACTACAACTCCCATGATGCTTACATGTCTTTAGAAAGCCTTTAGAATGACAAAGCATCATAGTAGCTGTACTTTTAAAAAAATCTGAGTATCTACCTTTTGGGCACCTCTGTTGTATAGATAAAACCAATCATAGGGGGAAACGTGGGCACCTCTGTCCCGTACCATTATTGATATTAAAAGACTTTGAGTCGTATGTTGCTTGAAAAAAATCTTAGCAGACCGAGGAGAATTAAAAACAAATACATTTTATTATTTGGAATAACTCTTTCCAACACTTTCCTCGTATTGTCTGTGGCCTGATATGCTTTAACAAATCCTACTTAATGCATTTATATTTACAGTGGCAGAACTTTTTTTCTGATAACCAAGAAAAGTGTTGCAATTGAGCAGTGATATTCGACAAAAATTGGGCATTTGGAGAGACTTGGGCAGTGCGACCAAATGTGCCTTCAGCAAAACAGAATACATTTGAAAAACAATTTAAAGCAAAATATAATCCGATTTTATCAAAGAATGTAAAGCTAAAACAATATAGTCAACATTACAGTTTGTGATTAATTTCTGAGTTTAAATTTACCCGTACCATAATTCATATCTGGCAAATTAAGATTTATAATTATACACCCTTTTCTACTAAACATTCCATTATCTAATATATATTTCAGATGTAATACCAGAGTATCTCAAGTTCATACAATCAAGGGCAATCAGCAAGTCCTATTTTAATATATATATAAAAAAAATCATAATTTCAGCTAGGTTAATTAAAATACAATTAGAAAACTATTGAAAACCTTGCTTGATGGTGAGTTGAAAGGATGAAAAAAAAAATGTTTTAGGCTTCTATAAATCCACTACTCAATAATAACTGTCAAGGTAAAGCAAATAATTTATTATAATAGGAATATTTACTAGTCTGCATGGCATGATAATGTGACGCAGTAACATTTCTAAAATATTCCATGATCCACACCCCCTTACTGCATGTCTTCGTAAAACAGAAGAACAGCTGTGATGATTAATGTTTTCTGATAAACACCTGTCAGCAGAATATATATTTACTGTAAATGTATCAACTACTGGTATTTCAAGTTGTTGAGCTGAAGATTCTAGGCTCTTTTTATCAGGATAGATAAATCAACCTGTATTGCGAGTACTGTCATGTCATTTGGCCTAATACCTTTGGAAAGCCAGATAAAGCTATTAGCTAGTATATTAATCCTTGTATAGAAGATGTTATTTTTGAAAACATTCCTTTTTAGTGCATCTGGATGATTTTGTGTAACATTCTACATTGATGGTTTCATTATTTTCAGCTGATTGTTACAGCCTACCACATGGTAAAATTAGAGTATTGCATATTAAACATAGTCTGGGTTATTCATATTCGCTAAAATCCGGATTGTAACGCACTAAAATCGGAATAACAAATTTTAGGCAAAAATAGCTGACTTGGAAAAAATTAGACAACTCTAAATTAAGCTAAATAATTCTACAAGCTAAAATATGCCATTTGGATTTGAGTTTAGGACACAGAGGATGAATAAGCATAACATGGTGACCTAGTAGATACCTAGCAGAATACAACCTACTTAGGTAAGCTGATGGGGATTTGAATAGTTAAATAAACAACTCACATGCTACTGGGACTATCACTGCTCAGTATAGAGGGATTCAGAGTTACATTCCATGATTCCAAGAACTTTATTTTGTTCGTGCAAGTGAATAACAAGCGTGTTTGCTCCGCCACAATAGCTGAGGCAAACTGGGTGGTCCACAATAAAAACAAACAACATTATGGCAGTAGAGACAATGCACATTTTTTAAGGTTAGGTATTCAGGTTAAGCGCTACATTGTGAGATGTTAGGTTAATTGCTTGGTTCGTTCAGTGGTTTCATCTTAGATAGCTTGCTTTGACCAACAGCACATCCTAGTTAACGACTATGATTTTTGCAGATAACTGTGGTGAAGGCTAGAGCAGTAAAGCAATAGCACCTTACATGGTAGTAACCACAAGGTGAGAGAATAAAGGTGGTAGAGATTTACAATACATGTTTGCTATGAGTATGACGGATAACTGGTGCTACTCTTAAAGATTAAAAAACAATAAAATAAACGTTTTAAGGACCAACTATGCACGTGTGCTAGAAGTCTGGCTGTCAGCCGGCTCAACTCTTATATGGTAGTGTCACAGAGTAAGCCATGGGTGTATAAAAGACAAGGTGTCTGCACCATAGGGTGGTAGTCTGCGAAAAGAATGTTAGGAGATTAGTGGACATTTGCCTAGTACTCCGTTGTGTAGCCTGGTGTTAGCTGCACTAGGGGAGTGGGGGGGGGGGGGGGGCGAACTGCCTTGTCCGTGAGGAGTATTCTACGTGAAGTTGAGCGGGGTTGCTGCCCAATGTTGAGAGGTGCGTCTTCGCTTCTTGCAGGTCTGTTATAAAGATAGTAGCTGCATTAGGTCTCCTTTGCCGGTGGGCGGGATCAGTCTCACCCACCAGCCAACGGAGACAGTAGGAGGAGCGGCACGGAGGAGGAGACAGCGACGAGGGACATCGTCGCTGCCTCAGGTAAGTGACTGAAGGGGTTTTCACCCCTTCAGTAACTGGGGATTGGGGGGTGGGAGGGAGAGGGTACCTCCAGTGCCAGGAAAACGGATTGTTTTCCTGGCACTGGAGTTTTCCTTTAATATTTACATATTTGCTAGTATTTTCTCTAGCACAATGTATTGATGATGTTTTCTGCTCTTTAACTTAAAGGGAAACTCCAGTGCCAGAAAAACGATCCATTTTTCTGGCACTGGAGGGTCCTTCTCCCTCCCACCCACCAATCCCCGGTTACTGAAGGGGTGAAAACCCCTTCAGTCACTTACCTGGGACAGCGGCGATGTCCCTCGCCGCTGTCTCCGCCTCCGCGACGCTCCTCCTAGTGATTACATCGGCCGGTGGGCGAGACTAATCTCGCTCACCAGCCGAGGAGACCTAATGCGCATGCGCGGAAATGCCGCGCATGTGCATTACGTCTCCCCATAGGAAAGCATTAAAAAATAATTTCAATGCTTTCCAATGGGGTTTTGAGCGACGCTGGAGGTCCTCACACAGCGTGAGGACGTCCAGCGATGCTCTATCACAGGAAACCTGCGCTAGAACCCAGGAAGTGACCTCTAGTGGCTGTCTAATAGACAGCCACTAGAGGTGGAGTTAACCCTGCAATGTAAATATTGCAGTTTATGAAAAACTGCAATATTTACAGTTGCAGGGTTAAGGGTAGTGGGAGTTGGCACCCAGACCACTCCAATGAGCAGAAGTGGTCTGGGTGCCTGGAGTGTCCCTTTAAAGCTTCATTGTGTGTACCATGACAGTTACATTTTAAGGTGCTTCCTGCCTTGAATATTCCAAAGGAGGTACAAAGATGCTTGGTATGGTCAAAATAAGGAGTAAATGTGGCTATCAGCAACAGTGTCATACTGTTTGCATTTACTCATTCCCTGAACACCTTAACCCCTTAAGGACACATGACATGTGTGACATGTCATGATTCCCTTTTATTCCAGAAGTTTGGTCCTTAAGGGGTTAAACATGTGACAACAGTGAAATAATTAAATGGCAAATCAGCACAAAATATATATGAATATATTTCGAACTAAATAATGTTGTCTCATTTTGCCCTGTCTTCTTTATTTTAGATTGGTGCATGGTATATGTTTTTGAAGTAGTATCACCAATGCATACATTATAATAATACCTTATTTGATACTACTGAAATAGGATCATTCTTAATTTTAAAAAAGTAAATAAAAAATAAAATATATGCTGGCCTCTTTATTTACTCCAAATGCAAGAAAGTGTTGAGTATAATTTAAGGGCCACTCCTGGCACCAATACAACTTGCCATTTTAGCCTCATTAATATGCTGTATTTTTGCATGCTCAAATCTTTAGAGGTTTTACACAAAAAAGCTACACAATAAGCCTACCAGTTTAACCATGCCTCCCACCAGTTTAGCCATGCTTTCCTATTCACATGTACACACAGCTCAGCCGATGAAAGCGCTATAAGACCTGCATTACAAAGCAACTTGCATTAGCAGAATAAGACATCCAGGGGAGGAATAAAGTAAGGGATAAAGTAAGGATCTATAAGGTCTCTGACTGTCTGCATCCAAGTTGGGAATTAAAAGAAGCTCATTTAGTGCTGTTGGGGCTGACCTGTGTACATACACTGATAAGGAAGTATTTCTGGCATGAAGGGGCATAGATAAGGAGGCAGGCTTATGTTGCAGCATTCTGCAAAACATTTATTTTTTAGGCCAAAAATCTGAATATTTGAACGTGCATGAAAATATAGCATAATAATGAGGTCAAAACCGATCAAATGCATTGAAGTTGTTTTGGTGCACGTCCCTTTAACCGAGCAGTTTGTCATTAGTCCTTCATTTATTTCTGCAATTCTCACAGCTTAAGGGAGTAACAAGATCATATATAGACATTTTTATTTAAATGTATATATTTATTCTTGTTGTTGAAACTATTAGAGGGTCCAAATGATAAGTAATTTAAATCACTGATCATCAATATGGGGGGAGCAAAGCATTGATTTCAGTTTATTAAGACATTTAGATTTTGAAAAGACTTTCCTATACTCTCACAAGAACTGGCAACTCCATCACTTTTCAACAGTGGTACAATTATTATGGAATACTCTTTAACAGTCACTTAGCTTTTTCCTCCAATTCTTGAGTGTTTTATTTGGGCCATCATACCAAGTAAATTATTTCCCTTCCCCATCTACCTTTTGTCCATACTAGTGCTTTTTTTTTTAATTTTTTTTTTTTTTTTTTAACGGTCATCTGAACTTATGTACCATTGAGTAGAAAGATAAAGTTGGCAAATATTTATCCCCTTAAGGACCAAACTTCTGGAATAAAAGGGAATCATGACATGTCACACATGTCATGTGTCCTTAAGGGGTTAAACAGTTAACGGCATCATAAATTGGATTGTAAAAATCCAAAGCAGGTCAAACATGTATCCATCTAAATGGTAAAAAGATGTAACTTTAGATAGAACATCTATAAAACCATATTTTGCTGCAATTATTAATAATCTAATATCTAAAATTACACTTTCAAAATAGTATGAATTAATTTTACATTTATATGGTGAAAAAAGAAATGACTACAGACTTCTACCTCCTACGCACAACCTTTAGACAATCAGAAATTGTATTTTTCATTTCTGCACAAAGCGAGTAGTGTGGGAGTGTGGTACAAACTAATGCAAGTGGCTTGAAGAAATACAATAGCATTTATTCAAACAAAACAACAAGACCATTTTGATTTTTGTATGAACAGTTTTATGGAAAAAAAAGAAACTAAGGGGACTTTCAAACAACATCTTAAGGGAAATTATCACACCATGGGATATATTTACAAAACCAGATATCAGTGGGAACTGGCCAGAGCATGGTGCTTTTTATTCTGAGTTGGAAAAATATCTAAAATGTTAGGCAGGTGGGAAAAAGATATGTGGAACCAGCGGTACAGCAGGTGCAATCACACCAGCGTTCCAATCAGTATCAGAGGGCCCACTGATGCCCAGTGATCTCATGGGGCCACTCCTGGCTGCACTGACACTGCCGGCAGCTCCGGTGCTGAAATACTGGAAGGCAGGTCTGCAGTGAGTCTGAGGCCTGGGGGAAAGACTTGTGCAATGTGCACAGCAGGAGGGAGAGTTTATCTGTCTGAGCTTCGTGTGCATATAAGTCAGTGCTTGTGCAAAGGTGTCAGTGTGTGCATTTGTGTGTATATGTTCATGTGTGTCAGTATGTGTATCCGTGCATGTGTGTGCCACTGTACCTGTTTAGGTGTGTCAGTGTGGATATCTTTGAGTATGTATGTGTCTGTGTGTTTCTGTGTGTGGAAGTCTATGTTTGTGTATGTTTGTGTTGCACTGTATAAATGTGTTTCTGTTTGTGGCAATGTACATCTGTATGTGTGTGTGTGGGGGGCAATGTATATTTATATGTGAACATGCTCCTGCATGGAAACAACAAAATCACATTCAAACGCACCTCTACAATCAAACACTATTGCTACACACACAAACACACCCCTGCAGTCAAACATTATCAATACACACACAAACACACCCCTGCAGTCAAACATTATCAATACACACACAAACACACCCCTGCATTCAAACACTATCACTACACACACAAAAACACACCCCTGCATTCAAACACTATCACTACACACACAAGCACACCCCTGCATTCAAACAGTATCACTACACACACAAACAGAACCCTGCATTCAAACACTATCACTACACACACACAAACACACCCCTGCATTCAAACACTATCACTACACACACAAACAGAACCCTGCATTCAAACACTATCACTACACACACACAAACACACCCCTGCATTCAAACACTATCACTACACACACACAAACACACCCCTGCATTCAAACACTATCACTACACACACACAAACACACCCCTGCATTCAAACACTATCACTACACACACAAGCACACCCCTACATTCAAACACTATCACTACACACACAAACAGAACCCTGCATTCAAACACTATCACTACACACAAACACACCCCTGCATTCAAACACTATCACTACACACACAAGCACACCCCTGCATTCAAACACTATCACTACACACACAAGCACACCCCTGCAGTCAAACACTATCACTACACACACAAGCACACGCCTGCATTCAAACACTATCACTACACACACAAACACACTAATACTACACATAAATACATATTTGCCATATTCAAGAGCTTTCGTCAAAAGATGATAGATTCCTAATTCCATAGGTGATGTAATGAGTCTATTAAGTGATTTGATTTGCACTCAGTGGCTACAGTGCCATGAGTGCCCTGGGGTCAACCAACAGTAAGATAACTGATTTAGCATGGTTGACAATGTTGCCCGGTACAAGTACTGCATTAGATGCAGGAGAAGACGGATATTTCTATATAGCATAGCATAGCTGAAGCAGGATCTTGTTGATGCTCTCAGCCAGGGAATTCAGTCCGACATGGCCCTGCATTGCTTTATAGCTGTTGAATCTGGATGTGGCTAATGGGGCACAAAGCCTTGTAAGTTGTCAAATTGTATGAGAATGGTTTGACATCTTACAAGGGAAAGCACCAAGGCATACATGGAGTGCGTGATACGGGAAAATATACATATTCTGTGGTCTTTAGTTGTATTTCTGGTTTAGGTGAATAGACATCTTCCATTTCTTAACATGTTATTTACTAAAAGGTAAAACTCGTGGTTAAGGAGCTGAAAGGAATACTACAGTCTTTCAATGCCTTTCCATTCATTGGCCATTGGTGGATGTACGCCAGGACTTTCCATTATCACAGAACATACTGCAGGCATTTATGATGAAATAGATTGATATCCACATATTTATATATCTTGATATTTATTATTCACAATAAATCATAAAACCATGATCGATCCGTAATATGTATAAATAATGTTTTATTATCTTTATCGCTGTTAAGACAATTTTCACAAGTTAACATGTAGAATAATTGATCTTGTTTTATGTGAATGCATGTGTTTATTATTATTTCTTAACAATGGAAACCAAATGAAGTCCAGTATGATTCTGGCTTTTTTTGTAATTTACTATAGAATCCTATAATATAACACATTTGTAAAAGTGCCTGTTTATTTGTATCTTTATTTTTGGCATATAAATGGAATTTGTTCCAATCAGATTTATTGCTTATTCGTTCAAGAAATGCCATGCTTTCAGTGGAACAAGCCGATGTGCTGAGAATACTAACAATGTAGAACAGTGGTGCCATGATTGGCATACCATGTAGTGATAGCAAGCTTGCTTGACAACATAGCTTTTCGAGTGTTACGCGTGATGCTGACATGGTATGCTGAATCCCTCTAAAGTTAATTATAGCATGCAGTGCTAGTTTGAAATATTTCAACAACAAACTCGCTGTTTACTGGAAATTTTGGATTGGGCGGAATAAAAAACACTTTTAATAGCAACATTAATACTATTACTAATATTATTAGATTCCTTTCATAATCTGGAATATCACAAGTGAGGATTGTTGTAAATATCCGATGAGATTATATATATATATATATATATATATATATATATATATATATATATATTAAAAAATATATATATATCCCCCCTCTTGGGTTGGGTTATGTATTATTTCCTCATTCTTAGGTCCTCTACCAGAGGCCTGGGAGTCTGAGGGTTTTGCACAGTATCTTAGCCGTTCCTAGAACTGCACTCTTCTGTACAGCAATCTCAGATGTCCAACCTGGAATCTGTTGAAGCCACACACCCAACTTATATATATATTTATATATATATATATATATATATATATATATATATATATATATATATATATATAAATAAATATTTACATTATATTATTTGTGTGAGTAAATGTTTATTTACTTACTAAAGACTGGTCTATCTAATTTTTTTCTACACACTTTATTCTATTTAAGTACATTTTGAAATGCCTTTTGAAATATAATTTTAATGATTATATTGATTGATATTGTTGGCTAGATAAGCTTACATATATGTTAAAAGCATTAATAGGAATTGTAGATCATACCAAGACTGAAATGTGCTACAAATGAATAGCTTAATCGTCTGTTCTACATAATTTGTGAACTATTTTGAAACAAAATACATGCATAAATATTACTGTTTCCATAGCAACTATCGAGCCTTGTATAACATTTTCTCACTTGTTATTAGATTTTTATTTTTTTTTCTTGTATACCGTAAGAGATATATGACAGTAAGGACTATTTGCAATAGCTGGTTTTAATACATTTCATGACAAGAACTGTCTTTTCGTGTATAGCTTCCCAAACCTACATTTATTGTTACGTACATATAAACTGCCCCTTTAACTTTCTGGTTAACCCTTTAAAACTCCAACACAACGATTCTATGAAGACACTGTTTAAACAATTTTAGCTAAAAGGCAGATTACAGTAATCATGGTAATCCTAGCTTAGAAGGATTTTAAAGTGTTAACGTGCCTTCTTTTCATGGGCCAGTGCTGGATCTAATTTATTGTGCTGCTACAGTTCCTTATCTCCAAAAGCATGTCAGCATGTACACTTAATACATTGCTAATTAAAGTTTGGTTTAGCAATACACTGAAGTAGTAGCCAGTTTGTGCCAGTCAACAGGGCTAATTTCAGCCAGGCCTTGTTGAGTTGATAAACTCATTCCTCTTTGTACCAGTTTTGGTTGCCAAGGTACAGTGCACCCAGGCCTTTTTTTATCCCTCCTTGATCCATGCTGGTTGGGGTAATTGAACAGTCTATCCATGCTATAATTAAAACAGATGATATTAAGAAGCAAGATATATGTTTTTTTTTTGTGTTCTGACTGCCATGTGTTCCCTCAGTATAATACAATGATATAATAAGTGCACAAGTAACCTCCAGGAGCACCCCAAGACAAAAGGGGAGCAGTGGGAGAAAACTTCACTGCATGGGATAGTGGTACACAACTGCATTATTATTAGCCCCTTAAGGACACATGATGGAAATATTCCGTCATGATTCCCTTTTATTCCAGAAGTTGTGTCCTTAAGGGATTAACATTTATGGTTAAGCTGCCTTCACAGTATTAAGTTGCCTCAAATTAAGTGAAATCTGGCAACATGAAAGTCTCAATTAACACCATAAAAATTAAATTCCACTCTCTTCTAATGCTAATAAATGCTGCAATAAACTATTTCATTTTCATCTCTGCATAGGAATCTGGTAGACCTGCCAGATAAGCTGCACAGATTTGTTGTCTTTGCATGTGTGAGTTTTCTTGTTGTTGTTGTTTTGACCATATGCACTATAAAAACCTTTTCCAATACAAAATGTTTATACATATCTCCTAAACAGAAATGTTTCACTTGATAACCATGTCCCTACCTAGAGCAACATATAGTGCAAAATGTCCGAATATTTATAAACATTTAAGCATACACGCATTTTATTATTAGTCTATATGCTCTCATTTTCTTTCATATTCTAATTCACCGCACTCTACGTCTGTTCGACATTTCATGTAACATCACATCTCATTCCATATGCTAAATATTTTAAAGTATTTCTAAATTTTGTTTTATAAGAAAAAAATATATATCTTCATTATTTCGGGTTTCAAATCGCTGCGGAATTTGATGGCGCTATATAAATAAAATAATAATAATATTCTCAGAGTACTAGGAAGTGTATATTTTAACTGCTAAGGCACACAATATTTAAACTGTCGCAAAACATAGAGATAGTCTCTCTCATCCTGAACAAGTTAAAATAAACACTTAATTAAAAATCTGATAATTAAAATATAGCTGATGAATTTTATTTAAATGTATACCAATTTTTTTTTGTTTGTTTTGTTTCTCTTAAATTCAATACATATTCTACATATTTACATAATACATTATTTTTTGTTTCAAAGCCATTCCGCTGTGATTCTATATATTTAGCTACTGTGTCTGTTGTCCTTTTTCAGTTTGTTTACCTTACACTATACACTACATCAGGCATTGACCATCCAAGGTTCTGCTGCGAGCAGGTCTGATTGAACAACCTTGTTCTATTTGTAATAGGCTAAATGGATGAATGGATTTTGACCCAGGATTTTGTACTTAGATGTGCTTTCAGACATCAAGACTAGAACTCAAACACTTGAAAGAGAAGTGGTTGTGAAGAATGCATCATGCAAGGTTGAGCTGGAACAGTAGATGGGCAGTGTAACCCTCCAAAATGCATTTCTGAAAAAAAGGTCTGAAGTGTTTGAGTGCTTGCGATGTGAGCATAGTTCAGTCTGCCTGCAGTTATGTGCTCCGGGATTCAAAGCCAAAATATAGGTGGGGATGTGCTCCACTGTATGACCTCCTAAAGATTAAAACTAACTTTCACCTCTTTGAATTTCATGGGAAGATTCACATTAACCCTTTGCAGGCTTTTTTACATGACACTGGGATTTGAAAATCTGCAAAACATTTAATAATTAGGACTCATATGTTATCTCAATTTATGAGCAAAAAGGCAGCAATCAACATGCAATCAATATTTCCTGTTTGATGTACTATTTGTGAAGATCACAATTAAATAATCTCCAGAAAATGACGCAGGACAAATGATTTTGACATATACTAAAGCAGTGCTTAAATCGAAATATCTAGAGACAAGCTAAGTGGTATAAGTTTAAATCAATCCTTAGCATTTAATTTAGTAATGAATGGAATGAAACCAGCTTTTTAATAACCTGTCAATTAGAGAGAACCTTGAACTTTGGCCTGTCAGCAGTTTTCAAGCACTAAATCATCAGGTACACTGTAGAGATAATCAGATGTAATGTACTACAGCAAAAAGGAGATCATGATAGGTTGGGAAGAAAAGGGGAGTGGAAGCAATCTGTATAATATTGATTACCCCTAATATATATAAATCTGCGATGTCAATAAAGCATGGTGTCTTTAAACATGAAGACCTTGACCTGTTCTTCACTGACCTGCGCTCTATCACCAAGTTCTCATGCAATTATTTTCTATTCTCTGATCACTATCTGCTATTTTGCAATCTTAACAAGCCATTTACTAAGCATTTTAAAGCAAACCAACCTTGTCCAGATCATTATACGTGCATCAAGTCAATTTACGCTAGGTTTATGTATTAATTCACCTGTCCATACTTCCTTTAAACATTTTATGTAACTTTACATGTTATTCCTTATACTGCAGATTTTAAAGTTTATATACCTCATTAAAAAAAAATTGTGTTTCAAAACTAGCTTAAACTCTATGGCATCAACAATGTATCCCAACCGGTTAATCAAACACTGTTAGTTGGAGGAGGGGTACAAACCTTTCTCACACAGTTTTATAAATTGGAAGTTATGATAGCTAGTGATCAATATTGCCCAGTCCCCATTTTCTCTGAGCAATGGACATCGCTGTAAAACATGGGACAAAGCCGAGGTGCTCTGTCTTTATAAACAATTTAACCAAAAAGTTGTAAACAGTTTAACCCCTTAGAGTAAGATGCTGCCCACTACTCATATACAATCTATGAGATTAATTTGTTATCGTGCCCAGAACAACTACAGCTTAATGTAGTTGTTCTGGTAAGTATAGTATATCCCTGCAGGCATTTTCATATAAACACTCCATTTCAAGGGAAAAGGCAGTGTTTACATTTCTGTCTAGGGACACCTCCAGTGGCAGTCACTCAGGTGACCACTAGAGGTACTTCCTGGGTACTTCCTGGGTCAGTGCTGCACATTGTGCAGCCCTGGCAGTCAATATCTACATGATCTGCATGGAGATGTTGAACGCCACCGATAGAGATGCATTGACTCAATGCATCTTTATGAGGAGATGCTGATTGGTGCTATGAGGCGTTTTAACGCTTATGCACAATAAAATCCCAATGTTGTATTGGCTGAGATTGTTAATTTTGATCATCTCAGCCAATGAGGTGGGTCAGGGAAGGGGCCAGCCGTGACAAGACCCACATGGCTGAGTAAAATAACCTTTACTCTTCTAATAGGGGCAGCTTACCTAAAATATTTTTTTACAGCTATAGTGCCAGAAATACGCGCTTGTATTTCTGACACTATAGTTTTCCATTAATCTTGTAACTTTGATCTCCATAGGCCAATATTTCAAGGATAACAAGAAAAAAAATTGCACTTTCGATGAATAGGTGACAGGCAGGTGTATTATTAAACCATTATGTTTTATAAGTGTTCAAAATGACTTTCAGGTATTATATGTGTGTGTTTGTCTACATATTGAGATTCTACATAAATGTTAAAAAAAAGTATTTTTCAAGTAATTTGAGATGTTGACCTGTATACAATTTCAAAAGCCTTGTTAAAATGTTGCAAAATACATGACCCATTTTACTAAAACTATAATGGTAAAAGTAGTGTGGAAGAGCATTGAAGAAGTGAGATTGAGATTGCATTGATCTTTAACCATAAACAAGTTGATAAATATGAGATTGTAATTTCCCTGGCAGTGTGATAAAACTGAAATACAACCTTAAATACAGTCTACCTAGAATAGACCATGCAACTGTTGGCCATAAATACTGATATCTAACTAGAAGCCGGATACTATTTATGAAATATTTTCGCTAAGTTAGAGTGAGACTGATTTCTAGGTCCAGCAACAAAAATATTTTAAGATTAATTCAAGATATAAACAATACCTCAAGGAAATAAGATTTAACAATTATCTACACTGTTGCTCATTGTGGATAAATGTCTTATTTGTTACTTGGCTGTTTCATAAACTTGGTATTGTATATATTGTTTTTTCAGTTTATTTATTTTGGGTTTTGTTAACTTGAAACTGGCATCCGTTCTACTTTTCAACTGCTTGTACATAATGCTCAGCTGGCTATTTACTATGTTGTTGTAATTAATCATCGATATGGTGTCTGTTTATTGCTTGTGTGTGTACGGGTTTCAGACCTCCCCAACAGAGTAAAAATGCCACGAGAAAAAAGCACTCATCAAGTTTATGAAAAAGTTATGGGTAATATGGAGCAGCATTATTTCTGCGGTTCATTAACTGAAACTACAGATCATTCTACAAGAGACAGTGACAAACTAAAAAAGGAACACGGAAAATCAGGTTCAATATCGATAGACACATTTAACAAGTTACTTAGCATTTAAAACTTAAAAAAATATATATAAATATTTTATCAGAGGTTAATTGCCATGGACATGTCACATATGTTGCTGAACAGACATGCAGCATGTTTTCAAAGTGATTGACAGTTTATTCTTACTAACCATCTGGTAACAAATCTTTACATGTCAATTCAAATCACTCTAATGGATTGTACCAGTTAAGCTTAAGAATCAGTTGTGCTGCTCCCTCTGTGCAGTGTCTGATTAACCTTCTGCCACAGAAAAACATTACGTAATTCATGGTTAATATCGCTTTCCTTTGTTCGTAGTTGGTAAACCATTACTGAGGTTGAAACACATGTACCTGAATGTACCAAATGGTTTCATGGTTTGAAATGAAAGGCAAATGGTTTTTACTCAAACACAAACAATCAAAATCCTAACTATGTAAATGAATGTAGAGACTCAGTAACAACCATTAATTGTTTTCTTTTATTTAAAAAGGATTCTCTGTGATGTCCTGTATCTTAATTCAGTGGTCTTAATTAATTTAGGCAATTATAAGCTTTAAGTGGTTATGGTGATAGGGGTGCCCTGCCCCTCCCCCAACCACATTGTGAGAAGTCAAACTGTTTTTGAACTGTTTGACTTCCTACCTGGGGTCTTCTGAGCACAGATAGCCCAGTCTCTACTACCATATCCCAAGAATCAGAAATCTCTCAGCACGGACTTTCATTACTTCTCCTGAGCTAAGCCCTACTTCCCTAGCTAATTGGCTGATAGTGATGAGCTGGAGTACCTGGGACACTCACCAACACATCCTCTACCCCCAGGAACACCCTGTGCTGAGCTTATCCCCAGCCATGTACAGCAGGGCTTAATGGACCCTACAGGCACCCAGACCACTTCATCTCATTAAAGTGGTCAGAGTGCAGTGCCCTTGTCAGTTTAAACCTACAATGTACAACATTGCAGTTTTGGAGAAACTGCAATGATTGCATTGCAGTGTTAAGACTTCCTCCAGTGGTGGATGTCTTCCAGACAGTCACTAGAGGCGCTTCCTGCTGTTACAGTCCTGCTGTTTAACTTTGTGAAATGAGGCTGGACATCTTCACGCTTTGGTTGAGGACGTCCAGCGTTTTCAAAATCCCAATTGGAAAGCTTTTTTTCAATGCTTTTCTATGGGGAAGGCCTATGTTGTCGCCATTCACCGTGCATATGCATTAGGTTCCATCTCGCAATGACACGAAGAAGGTGGAGATGAAGCCGGCGCCGAGGGACTTCAGAGCTGGAAAAAGATAAGTGAAAAAAGTTTTTAATAGGTGGCAACAGAAACTGAAGAAAGACACTGAAGTGTATCCCACAAAGGAACTAAACAGTAATTATATAAATTGTATCCCTCAGATAAGGCAGATAGAATAAATTACACATCTGTCAGATAAAGTCTATACTATGTCTGATAGTATGAAACAAATACAAAAGGAAAACAAAAAAACTTTAATAGATCTGCTAAAACACATAAATGATTAAAAGATCAAATAGTACACGAGTGACTCCTTCCAAATCTAAACTGGTAGTATAGCCTGACCACAAGTACAGTGCTTATAAACAGTAACATGAGATGGAAGTCAGAAATACGGCATTACTTCTAGAATACCGATTAAACTAGCATCTATTCTTGTTGTTGTGGTACAGCTGCAATTCTGTTTTTAGTGCAACATAATATTTCTAGAAGTAAAATATGTAGCCAAAAAGTAACAAATAACAAGACCGTATGATGGAGGGAGAGGGAAGGAAAAATGCTAAGGTATAGTAGCAAAATTAATAAAACAGCATACAAGGCGATAACTAATTAGGCTGCTGTTTCCTATCCCGATGTAGGACTATATTATATCTAATTAGCCTTCCTGTGTGTCTTTGGCACTTAACAGTAAACCACCCCCTCTAACTAGTGGTCTGGCTGTGGTAAGACTGGGGTACAATCACACCTAATGATATGCAAAAACGACAAACACATTCCCTAAACCAAGTGTGATATACAATTGTGACTGATTACGAGGTCAAATAGTAGATGAGGGCAGCCAAAATGGACGGAGGTGCTTTCTGTGGGCTCCTGCATTAGCGGGCATAAAATCGACCCTCACGACTGCCAAAACTGGGCCAGCTATGCTAGAAGCCTGTAATCAGAAACAGAACCGCACGGGGAACAGACCAATACCCGTCCAACGATCCAACCTAACGCAAGCACCGGCACCGAACATGCGGCCTACACCAGAGCGGAGCCTGAGGCCTGGGGGAAACGGCCAATACCCCGGCACAGAACCTCCTCACAAGCGGCAATCAAACACTGCCCTGCTACCCCCCCCCCCCCTCTGGGCCGGCGGGGGTTATCCCGGTCCTCAAGGGGGCCGACCACCCCCACAAAACAACTCACAAAAGCAGACAAAATGGAAGCCGAGCGGGACTGTGGGGGCCCAAGCAAGATGGCGGCGCAACAAACGCGACCGGCAACAAACAAGACCCTCACCACACCGCCTGCTCACACTCAGGAGTTTTTTGACCGACTCTATGCCTACCTACGAATACAACTCCGCACCAAGTGTCAGCATCTTCACCGGGTCGTGAGGGAAATGGCGGCGTGGATACGCCCGGCCACCCGGCGCCACCTATGTTACCATCAACTCCGAGCCCCTAAAGCAGCCTCCAGCCGAGAGAAAAGCAGGAGACCAGAGGGCCAGGAAACTCCGTCAAACCCCACTCACCTTCGCACACAGCAGAGGGAGTCCACAAAGCTTGATCCATCCACTCGCACCGGACTCCCCCGCCCAACATAACGAACTCCTGAATGCAAGGACTGATACCGTAGGCCACTCGGCACACCCCAAGACAGCACAGCTCCTCACCGGCAATAAACACGGGCGGAGAACACCTCTGGACCCCGCAGGCGGAGAAATAGGGTCGCGGCACCACATTACCTGTTGCAGCTGGCCCGTCTACCAAGTTCCCAGAACCGGCAAGGGGTAATCACAGGGAGGAAGCACTGGTGGCAGATTAAGCCCCTACAGGCCCATAAGCGGGGTCACTACATAGCCCCACTAAACCGGCTATAACTGAGGAACTGTATCCTGGACCACCCTTAAACGACATGTAGATTTGTGACTCTCCAATTGCCTAAGCATATCCTATACGCATGAACCATTATGTTATGTTTAAAATCATCTTTATTTTTATTTATTTTTCTTAAAATGCGCAACCACACTGTTAGGCAAACTTAGCACATTCATATATGGCAAGGCTAACCAGACTAAAGCTGTACGTAGGTATGTTTAATCTTTTGAAAAGCGCTGCCTAACGACCATAATGTTACACGTTATTACTGCTGTTGCAGACATGTTCAGCCTAACCTTTTTGTACACACATGACCCTTGAAGCATCGATCAATACACTCACAGTAATGAGCAATAGGGAGATACACTTCAGGTTACAAGCCAGCTAGCTTATCTTCCCAAAATGTTACAGCATATCATTACTATTTTATTATAAAATTGTGCAGTCAATTCTATGCCACACTGATGTTTAATACTGTTTACTGTTTGGCTTGTCACAGCTGTCGTGGCTTCTACAAGCGTACTGTTATGCTATGCACAGAAAAAATAAAGAATTAAAAAAAAAATAGTAGATGAGTTGCTCCTAACAGTTCTCAACTAGTAAAATAGCTTAACCACAAGTGCGGTACACATATATAATAATGCAAATCAAAACTACAGCAGTATTTAAAGACATTTGCAATTTCCCTGCAGTTGTTAATATAGCTGTATCGTTAGAATTGCGATGTTGCTATACATCTATTCTCTGATAATCTGGCAAAATAGAGGGGGAGAGAGAAGGAGGGGGCAACAGACTCCAAATAGGTTGTCAAACCATTTTTTTTATAATTGAAGTGTATTATTTTTTATCCATATCATACAGCAACATTGGAATCATGAATATTACACAGTACGTTCAACAAATGTTGGGTATGGCTTGCGATGCAGTACTGGGATACCTATACATGTTTGTTCAAGCCTAGTATTCATTAATGGGGAATCTTGTGGCCCAAGGCAGGCTCATCCCTACAAGTACTAGTTGAGCTAGAGATCTCTCATATACTAAATTGTAAAAAGTTTTGAAGATCTGAAGAGTATGTGGTGTGATACAATTATCTGTGAGAACATTGCATCCTAAAATAAAGTCATAAAATTAACCTTAACTAACAAAGGTAAACAGTAACAATATTAATCCTAATGCTGGTGGTACTGGTGGTATCTTATTGTAAATAGTAAGGTCGTGGGAACCAGGCGATGGTTTCAGGGCCTCCTGTCTGGAGAGTCAGGTCATGTCCCACCTGTCGTGGTATAACTATGTTCCCTTGTGCTCCTTAAAGGAATTGGGTCTGTTTTTTTTTTTTTTTTTAACCAAGTCGAGCTAAGTGAATGACTCAACCTGTGCTGGGAGAGGACAGTGACAGGGCATCTTATGGTTCCCATATCTTCATTATTTTTTATTTCAGGTTGTCAAACCATTTTTAAACTGTTAGACTGACTACTGAAACTGGGAGGGCACTAGACCACTAGAGCAGGCTGAAGATGTTATGGTGCATAGAGAGCTCCCTAAAAGTATTTTTAGTTGTTTTGTTTTAACTTTTGATTGTGATGAGGTGCACAATAACGCATGTAGAATTACGCTTACTGACACTTTTCCAACTTTGGGCACTCTAAGCCAGCCCCCTGACTCTGAAACAACAAGGAGATTAGTTGCCATTAGCACTGCTTTAAATTATCCAAGTGTAATATTATTATTATTATTATCACCATTTATATAGCGCCAACAGATTCTGTAGCGCTTTACAATAATATGAAAGGGGTATTTAACTATAAATTGGACAGTTACAAGAAAACTTACAGGAACGATAGGTTGAAGAGGACCCTGCTCAAACGAGCTTACAGTCAATAGGAAGTGGGGTATAAAACACAATAGGACAGAAATAATCAAATAAGGTGGGAGTGAAGCAGAGCTGGAGGAGAGAGTAGAGTGCTGCCCTTTAGGAGAGAGCAAACGACAGGTATGTGAGGTAGAGGTTACTGTGGGAGGCCATAAGCTTTCCTAAAGAAATGGGTTTTAAGGCCCTATGTTCATATAGGGCTCTGAGAGTGTCAGTAGGTATGGACGTGTTTTAATATGGAAATGTTAGAACACTTCCCAAAATATATAGTCAGCTTTCATTCATAGAGAGTCCACAATTATTCCTGAGGGTATCACTGAATACACAGGAGCTGGTGTGGAGGACAATGTGTCCATCTTATGAGGTAGGTCTCAACCGTGCCAGTATGTAGAAGTGTTATATCCACGGTAAGATCTCTTTAACCCCTTAAGGACACATGACGTGTCTGACACGTCATGATTCCCTTTTATTCCAGAAGTTTGGTCCTTAAGGGGTTAAATATATCCTCTTGAATGATATTTGAAGTTTGAGAGCCGTATATGCTGCCTTCTAACTCCTCGTATGAATTGGATATCATGTTAGTATGCATTTATTTGCTTAGGAAGCAGAGAACTAAGGAGTTATGGAGACATATTTTTTTCACTGCTGACCATGACCCCCCTTAATATCACTTTTTTTTTGCATATGTTTAATGTATTATCTTTAGATAGATTAAAATGTCAATCTTTGCTTATTATTTTGGTTTCATTTTGAAATGTACTGTCTCTGTCCATGGTGCTGGAGGGTTTAAGCTATATATTGTTTAATTCAATGAAACCTATACATCTCTCTGTCTAAGGTTTATTAATCTAAAATTCCTGACAAGTAAAGCAGAAGAAAGAGTTGTAAATCAATATTACCCAGCTGTTTAGATAGCCTGACCCATTCAATTCATGCACATACCTATTTTATTCCCCTATGTGTATATATTTTTTTTTTTTTAAAGGGACTTTTTTAAAGCACCTTGCGTTAATCTCAGTGACATTACATTTTTTTAAATCCCTGTATTTTAAAATAAACTATGTAACTTGACACTTTTACCTACTACATGTGGGCATTGTGCAAAAATGAATACATACTTGCATTCTACAGTAATTTTAAGAAAACTACATTTCTAAAAATTCCCTCAGACTGCTTACAAATGCACTTAGGCAAGCTATATGATCAGTTTTATTCATCTATTATTGCTACACCTACTATATATCATAACATAGATATACCATGACAAAAGAGATACCATATGGTGTTTTAAACTTTTTAAAATCTCCAATATTTCTGTGAGGCACAATTAAGTTCAAAAAGTGTTTAAATTTACATAATTTTGTTTTCATGTAGCACAAAACAAAATTGTTACATATATGATCATGTTATAAATAAATGCTATGTAAAAAAAAAAATTGAAACTAAAGGTTCCTGGCAGTGAAGACCTTTATCAAGCAAATATATTTTTTAAAAGCTTAGTATGCATTCTGCTCTAAAACACACACACACACACACACACACACACACACAAAAAAAAAAATCAAAAATACAGTGGATGTCTAAAGAATCAGTAGTGGCATTTTCTGTATTTGTTTTTCTGTACAATTCCATTGGCAGACCCTTCAGCACTTCAGGAAATTGACATTTAAAGAACACATTTTCAATTCTTGTAATGATATATTATATCCCAGCTGCTGAAATGAATAGACAGTTACTGTAATTATATACTGCTATTGTCTTCCCCTAAAGCTTCCTCAAAGTTGTAATTTGTTTCATGCAATCACACATGTAAATAGAGCAGATCAAAAGACCATTCCGTTTAGATGGGCTTTTCCCAGAGATGTCTACCAATAAAAGGTTTCCTGATAGAAATACTTTGTCTGCAAGTTGTATTGTAGAGCACAATCAAATAACAGTTATATCTCTTTGATGTTCTTATTCATGGTTTTATTATTTTGAGAAGGAAGAATGAAAAATCTGTTCATTGGAAAAAAAATACATATGGACACGGGCCGAGGGCTTTGATATTTTAAGGTAGGGACATAGTCGTATTTCGAAACGGAAAACCAGGATAAATCAAAAACCTTTAGAAAACCTTTAAAAAAAAACAACCTTTTAAAGTGAATTGTATTTACTTATTTTAAAACAGACTCTGTTAACACATGAAAATGAATTCCTTATACTGCACAGAGCATACCAAGCCATGCCATTTTTCAAATATCTTTCTAAAAATGTACACAGTAAAGTTACAAAATTCCCATGAGTTCAAAACAGGAACCTGTCCCAGGGAAGTACAAATAATGCAAACCCAAAACGCAGTTAAAACTGAGAACAGGTCTTCTAAAAGAAAAGCCGCAAAAGAAGCCAAAAGACTCAGAGAAGAAGTTTCCAGCTCCTATTTGACATAATCATTTTTGATGAGTTTTTTAACAGTGTATTACAAAAGATTCAGGTTAAAAAATAAGAATAGTTTGCAATAATGTTTGGAGGTAGAGGAGTAGAGATTTAAATGCGTATGTTTTAATCTCTCTTAAGTGTTGTGCATAAGTTTAAAGGGTACACAAATAAAACAAGCACATTTGGTTTATCGTAAGGTTTAAGCAATTATTGTGTTTATCTCCTTGTATTGTGTTTTAATGATCACGATGTCACGATTCTGGGAACCCAACACGCTAACACACACACAGAAAAGGTGCAGTACCAGACCTTAGAGTGGCCGGGCTAAGCACACAAAGAATAGTCAAGAGACAAGCCGAGTAAGGGGAACCAGAAGACAGAATAACGAGAAACAAGCCGAGGTCAAAGGGTAGGAGAAAGTCACAAAGTCAG
The DNA here is from genome assembly GCF_036172605.1 of Pelobates fuscus. Taxonomy (NCBI): domain Eukaryota; kingdom Metazoa; phylum Chordata; class Amphibia; order Anura; family Pelobatidae; genus Pelobates; species Pelobates fuscus. Next base: position 122,179,918 of record NC_086321.1, read on the forward strand.
ATTAACAAGCCAGAGAGTACGTAACCAGAAACACAAGTACAGTAGCAATACTAGCAAGCAGGGAGGAACAGGAAAGGTAAGTATTTAAACCATAAGGTTAATTCTGATTGGATAATTTCCAATCAGAATTAACAATCACACATGGGAGATATCTAGACCTCCCACTGTGATTGAGGCACTGTGCCTTTAACGCCGGGTCAGGTGGCTGACCCCGGCGTGTAATAAATTGGGCGGACTCCCAGCGTGCAGCATCATGCATGCTGCTGCTGGGGGTCGTGGAGGAAGGCGCGGGCAGCATCTGTGGCAGGAAGGGGACCGCGGGCGGCTGGAGGGTGAGTGCCGCGAGAGGACTGCAGCCTCCCCTCGCAGCCGCCCGCGGGATCCTGACACACGATATGTTCCATTATGGAGCAAACATCTATCAGCACCAAATCAATTAACTCAACCTGAAATGGACATTTATAGTTTTGTGAAGTTGGGTTGCTACTATTAGTCTGCTTTAAAAACAAACTGAGTTTGGGCGCAACATAATCATTAGAATTCAACATACACTAGAGGTAAATGCAGAATGAATAATACAGATCAGAAGGTGTGTTTCATAAATTCGTCCATGGCAGAGCATGTAGGTGGGTGGAGACTATTATCTTACTGAATCTGGGCAACTCTGGAACTTTATGTTAGAATGGAATTACCATTAGGGAAGAAGCAAGTGGACCTAGGTAAGCTGAGCTGGTGTCCCTCCTGTCATTTATCTTTTCATTAAGAGACGACTAAAGTCACCCAGACCAAATCAGCTCAATGTAGTGGTCTGGGTGCAGTAGTCCTGTCATTTAAACCATACAATACAGTTTAATAGAAACTGCAATGTTTTCATTTCATGGTTTAATACACCTCTAGTAGGTGTCTTCCTGACAGCCATTAGAGACGCTTCCTCCTCTGAGTGAAAATCGGTCTTGCAGTCATTTGCTGCTGATAGAAGCATTTGATTGAAGGAACACTGCATTCTGCCACACATGCATTGTGGATAATCCAGTGGTTCCCAACTCAGTCCTCATGGACCACCAAAAGTCCAGGCTATATATATATATATATGTCCCTTTTTTATTCAAATGGAAATACTGACAACACCTGGACTGTTGGTGGTCAATGAGGACAACTGCTCTAATCAAGTGCTTCTTTATGAGACGCATTGGATTGGACAATATCGCAAGGGACTTCAGCTTGGATGCCAATATCGATGGAGGCATAGGTGGAGGCTGCAGCAGAGGATTTTAAACAAAGAGTTATATTTATTTCAATTAATTTTTACTCTAATAGGGTAATAGACAGTGTTCACATCACTATGAGGGAACCTTCAATTACTAAATTGTTATTTTCTGAATTGTAGGTTCACTTTAATCAGTCACATGCTATTTATTGGGTAATGTTAGTAGGATGGAGTTTAGGGCTTAATCTCGAATTTAAGGGAGCCATTAAAACTCCTGCTACTACTATTTATCCATTCACCTGGCACTCAATGGATGAAGCAAAGTAAACAGAGCCTATGTCAATGTCAATTTGGTTTCAGTACAAATAATTAAATTCATTAAATGACAAGACCATTCACGTGTGATCTGTTATATATATAAATTTTTTGTTTTGTTTTCTAATAAATCCAGAAACTTACATAAGTCTACAGACTAATACAAATCATCAGACTCTATTATAAAATATTTTCAAAATGGCCAACTCTGCTTCTCATGTTAAGGAAGGAGGCTTTGTGGATATGATCTTCTGTAACTACTGAACAGGTATAAGCATCATTGTCTGCACACGTACGGCCAACTCACGCTTGCCGGACTTCTTGCGGGCGGCTCCCTTCCTATGGAATAGCCTGCCTATCGCCATCAGACTCTCCCCTAGTCTTGCATCTTTTAATAAGTGCCTTAAAACCCATCTCTTTAGGAAAGCTTATGGCCTCCAAGACTAACCTCTACCTCACATACCTGTCTCTTGCTCTCTCCTAAAGGTCAGCCTACCTTATTTGACTGCAAATTCCTGTCCTAATGTGTTTTACACCCCACCTCCTATAGAATGTAAGCTCGATTTGAGCAGGGTCCTCTTCAACCTATTGTTCCCATAAGTTTATATGTAATTGTCCTATTTATAGTTAAATCCCCTCTCATAATATTGTAAAGCGCTACGGAATCTGGTGGCGCTATATAAATGGCAAAAATAATAATAATAATCATTGTGCTGTGATCAGTGACAGGGCATACATACATTTATTTTTATTTTTTCTTTAATTAAGAGTCATCATTCCTAAATAGCACATGCAAAAAAGCATAGATCATAGTACAATATTTATTATGGATGCATTTTTGTCCCCATTTACTTTATTACTGAGAGTTACAATGAGGAGGTCTGTAGCAGTAGCTTCCCCTCTTCATTCAAAGGAAATTGCCATAAATTACTGTAGGATATTTTTACTGCATGCACAGGTGGACAAGATAAATATGTTAACAAAAGCTATGGAGAGTAGAAGGATGGACAAACACTAGGAGATCTGGAGGACATGGACGTACTACCTGTGCACCAGGAATGAACATGGAAACCAACCCACTGAGTAAAATTAGGGGAACATCTCCCGGTAGGAGACACTGGCTCTGAGCGTGCTCGAAACGAGGTGGGCGGGGGCGACCTGCAGGACTGGGGCCGCGTAATCTAACCTGTACCCCCCATCCTTTTCCCCTGCCTATTTCTATACTTTAACCTCCCCACCCCCTTTTTTTCCCTATCCCTCCACATCTTCTCTCCGTTTCTCTAAATATCTCTCCCTCCCCACAATCAATCATATTAAACTTACCTAATAGTGTGCATCCGCCTTTTCTGTCCCTCAGACCATGTCTGACACACCTATATTAATAAACAGATAAATGGTACTCTTCCTTCGTGTGCCTAGATTACAGGACGCATGGACGATACACCTCAGACCCACGCTAGGGACTATTCTTTAGGGTACACACAGGGATGTATTTACCACAAGGTAAACAAGGGATTTGCCTAGGGTGGCATTTTCGGGGGTGTGCCAAAAAATGCCACCCCAAGCTCCCAGACAAATGCCTTGTTTGCCTCGTGTTCTGGGGCTGTCCACCTTACTGTGAGTGAGTGAGTGTAGCTGTTAGTGTCTGTCTGTTAGTGAGAATGGGTGTGCCTGTGAGTGTGTGTCAGTGTGTGTATGTCATTTTATGTGTATCAGAGAGTATGTGCCTGTCAATGAGTGGGTGTGTCAGTGTGTGTCTGTTGGGTAAACAGTGTGTTCCAATGACTGTATGTGTGTGGCAATGACTGTATCTATCAGTGAGTGTATATCAGTCTTGACACAAATTGGGGGGGGGGACATTTAGTTTTTCGGGGTGCCCATATTTAGTCGTGCCTAGGGCAGCACAAATCCAAAACACACCACTGGGTACACAGATTGGAGGTATCCACACCACACTCTTGCAGGATGGATATAATCCCATGCCACCTCTTAGGGGTATAATCCATACGACAGACAACATGGGGAGACAACAGGAGAGACTTAGCTGAGAGCTACTCTCATGACTCACACAGCACCGGGACTCCTGGCAAACGAAAAAAACATACATGGGGAAATTAAATGGGGAACCCCAAGATGAAGGGAACTGGCACCTTAGCAGTAATATGGGATTATAATACCTCTATACTTCAAATACCTTCCAAAGGCAGCGCAGTAGGCCTGAGAGAACAGGATAACTTTTGGTAATACGAAAGAGCTCCTTTCACTGACGTAAGAAATTACACCGTGACCCAAAAAACATTATGTACATTTTGCTAAGGAAGCTGCTTGAGGGATGTACTTATTCGAATTTATGTACCATACCATTGTTGTTTAAATGCTTATCTATTTCTTATTTCTGTATCTCTAATTACTCTTGGAAAAAAACAAACCAATAAACAAAGATTGACAAAACCAAAAGCTTTGGAAAAAATGAAATGCAGATAGATATGTCCAATGGGATTCAAGACCAATCAAGCGAAATGCAATCATCACTCATTAATTTGAGCAGTGCGCTTAAGTTCCAAAGATAACAAGCTATGTGCACCTGTCTTTGTAACGTACACCTGGCTCTGGGATTGTGGAAAATATTGTAAAGGCAAACAAGAAATAAATCATTGACTTAGTTGAAGAGGTATTATCATCACAGTGTGTCTAAGCATCGCATAATAGGTTAACCCCTTAAGGACACATGACATGTGTGACATGTCATGATTCCCTTTTATTCCAGAAGTTTGGTCCTTAAGGGGTTAAACACTACCAACACACTCAGTAACATTTGAAACTTGTTCTGTAGGTTTGCTTTTTTGTACAGGTTTGCTTTTTTTAAATGAAAATTGCTACTTGCTGTAGCTTCCCTTGGGCACACTGGGCATGTATAAGAGCATTTGAAGAACATTTTTTTTCCCAGCTTCCTGCACAGTGGAAAGCGGTGAGCGCCAAAGTAAATCATTGATACTTATTTGCTGATACTTTAAAGTGCCCCCTGCAGCCTTTGTCATAAGAAACATTCACCAAGACAACCACTTATTGTGAGATCTTTATTTGGTAATGGCAGCTAAGTGTACTATATATGCACTTAAAGGAACACTTCATATACATGAAGCAATTAAGCTGGCTGAAGTGCTTTATGTGTCTGGAGTCCGTCACATTTGTGATGGTTGTGATGGGTTCTAAAAGTACTGACGTCTGTAGAAATCAGCACTTTTATAATTGGAGGCAGCAAGACCTCCCTAGCTGTCTGTTGCAAGAGCTAATGGAAGCAGCAGGTGAGCTATATTATATTGAGAAACAGAGGAAAGCTGCCATTGCCTGCGCATGCTCGCTGCTCCAGCACAGAGGTTTCTCAGTGAGAAGGTGCTGATTTGTGAGTCCCCCAGCCAGATCAAAATTCTGTGCCTGGGAAAGAGGGGCAAGCTGTTTTCTATATATATCCCCAAAGAAGATAGAAAAATGCATGCATGCTTTCTTTGTGGGCATATCTACTAAATTGTTAAAAAAATAATAATAACCATAACGTGAATAAATAATAAATCCCATAGCAAATGGTAAAGATGCCCACATTTGAAACTGCTGCATCTGCAATACATTCAGAGTCTTTAAGTTTATTTAGTACTACTCAGTCAAGGAAGTTACCAACCAAACATGGTACTCCAACAGCTTATCTATGGCACATTTAAAAGTGCTGAATGTTTTTTTTTTTTTTTATATGACAGTGGTTTGTTGTTATAAAGAAAAAAGGTTGTCAAAAAAGGTTTTCAACTACAATATATGTGTGTGTGTGTGTATATATATATATATATATATATATATATATATATATATATATATCAAAAACACAAAAAGGTTTCTTGCACTCACGCTTTCCTTGATAATGCCGGGTGCATAAGCCAGCTGGCTGGTTCACATAGAATGTCCGAAATTATGTAAGAAATAAATACTTTTTTGATCCTGAAGGAAGCCCAGGGTGGGGCTGAAACGTCGATCTCTATTTTAATGTATACCGAATAAAGTTATTTGGATTTTAAATGAAGACCGAGGAGTGCAGCCATAATTTCGGACATTCTCTCTCTCTATATATATATATATACTCAAGACAAAAATTATATTTCAGTGACTAGAGAGAAACAAAAAATCCCAAGTATTAGGGTAGATGGAAGGGAGAGCACGGGTCCTGCTTCCAAAGACCACTAATCGAGGGTGTGCCCATACAGGAGGGTACAAAATTAACTAAAGTCCCATGGCTGCATAATGCAAATAAACGTAAATAACTAAATGGAAAATAAAAAAGTCTTTATTAAGAAGTTAAGTTGCTAAGAACCAAAAAATTGGTAACCCAAGAAAGTGCAGAAAAACTGTGAAAAAAAGGGGGGGGGGGAGGGAAGGGGGTATGTATGTGAAAACACGTGTTACACACACTAGGTCTCAATCTTTAAAGTAAAATAAAATAAAATAAAATAAAGGTCACGTAGGTATACCCCTCCGAAATAATATACTATATGTGGAGTATATCGTAGGGGGACCATGCAGTAGCGACGGGCTAAATATAGCAAAGTGAAACTCAGCGGTGGGCTAGTAATAGTATAAACAGGTAGAGGATTTCAAGTACGTAAATAAACCTCCACTATGTTAGCACAGCTCAATGGCATAATGCGGTCACCTTTGTAGACCATGAAATAAGTCGACCCCTGGTGTAAGCTGCCCACCCAGTACGAATAAACATAAAGGTGAAGGTGTCGCCTATATAGTTGTCTGAGGGCAGCAAAAGGCCAGCGGGTGACCTCTACAGTGAGGTATATAGGTACAGGTAGAGCTGAAAGTCAGTACCACTGTAGAGACGCCTCTAAATAGCCCCCATCCTACAGTACACATAGGAAGACAGGCTCCACTTGTATAAAGCTAAACACCCTCCTCGTAGTTTAGAGTGTGAGGGGTAGGTAGCCTAAACTCCTAACTGCATACAATACTCAAAGTACTAGGTAGCCCTATCTGAACAAAAAAAGGAGAGTTCCAGGCTATTCCAATAGGAGATATCAGCAGAGGAGTCCCTGAGAGACGAACTCTTAGGAGGTAGGTAGATAGATGCAAGCTTTCCTAAAGCCGTGCGGCCAACATGCCAGGCAGAGTACAGCCCTAAACCTAGTAACCGCTAAAAATCATATCGCTACAGGAGAGACCCAAAGGTGGTAAAAATAAAAAACCCCAACACCCCAGCGTCTAGCTCGACGCGCGTTTCGGCGCTATGTGGCGCCTTTGTCAAGAGCAGTGAAAGCTACTCGTAACCCGGCATGGTTTAAATGAGGGAGAACCCGCCCCTCATACTACGTCACGCGGCCAAACAGATTCCGCCGCGTCACGGAGGGGGGGGGGCCGTGTATAGGAGGGGCAGGGAGCATGATGCCGGCCGAGATAGGGAAGAGGCGGCTGCTCGCTACACTGCCACGTCACGAAAGGGGAAGGGCTACTGATGCCTGAAGAATAAAACATAAGGTTACAAAGTGAGGCAGCATCAAAAGCCCAAGAGGACAGTATGTTGCCTGAAAAGAGATACTTGATGTAATCACTAATTTTGCCGATGAGAACATGAACGGCAAGAGGGCAACATATGTTGAACTGGAGTAGAGCAATCACAATACAGGTCCCAAAATGTAAATATAGGCACACATAAAGGAGCCCAACATATTAAGATCATATATGGTAAAACAGGGAATGAGAACCCCTGTATAAAGTTGGAGTCCTGCAGTGTGCTGATACAAATACAGTGACAATATGACCTTCCTGGGAGATAATAGTATTGCGAGCAATTGAAAACATGGTTCTTGCCTGCAAAAAGAGCATTATTCATATTAATTAGCTAGCTGCATTCTGAATGCACGTACATTTTTCACATATTATTATGGATTACCCTACTAGGGAAATAATGTAAACAAGACATTTGCTCTAAATATGTAAGAGAAGGCAAAGTGATGATTTTGAAATTAAAACATTACGTTTTTATCTACGACAATCAAACAACAAATTTTTTTTTGTCAGTCATAGTTTTATATGAGCGTAAAATAAGTATACCTTAGATATGACAGTATGCATATAACATAACAAGTCAAAGGTAACTTCACAACATATGGAGATGCAGAGAACAACCCTGAGCAATTAAAAACTAGGCAGACACTGTTAAATATGGGATATAGTTTGTGCTGTTATTAACTCCCTATGATTCCTCCTAGAGTAAATCTGTCAAGTTACATTGTTATATATAAATCAAATAGTAAGCATGGTGCCTAAGAGTCTATAGTAAGGCTTAGACTGTATGGTAGATGTTTAAAACATGCATATCATGTTAAAACAACAGGCACTGTAGAAACAAGTGTATATGGTGAGAAAATAAAAATAAAATAAACATGAAAAATACATGTGTAAGAATAAGCTCTTATTTGTTAACCACCAGGAGGCCACCTAGGTCTGGTCAAAGCAGCTGTAAAATAACCTACAACAAAGAAGCGTGTTAGCGAGTAAGACACAAGTGAAAAATATAACAACCAAAAACAAAAAGCTTGTCAGATTTTCAACTGGATAGTCTCCCTGTAGATGGTGTTGGTATCCCGATGACTAGTCACTTGTCACCAGCCCTGATGCACCACTGACCTGGTTATACATAGAAGCCAAATCTCTTCCCCTGGAGTGCAGGTTTATTTGTTTTATTCTGTTGCTTGTACATCTCCTTTGAGATGCTCTCGCAAGGTGCGGGCATTGTGATGGTGATATTCCCCTACTTGCTCTCAACCCAGGAGGGCACAATATCTAAGTTGTGTTGGAAGAGATATCAGGGCTGTGAGAGATATAGGCATCTGTGGACTCATGCTCCATCTCCCTCATACCCCAGTGTAATTGTGGCTATGGCATAGCTTCTGGGAAACATGATTGTACAGTGTTGCCCAGAACCCTTCAATGATTTGTTCGAATCTTTCAAGGGTATCTCCTTGATAAGATTAAGAGTAACTCCAAATGGCTACGGAATCAAGTATGTGTCTTATGGACAGAACAGTCCATGGATGAGGTTGTCAAAACTATTGGTTTGATATTCACTCCGGCTGCTCTGCTTCAGTTCGAGGATTATCTGTCTTCTTCCCCAGTACAGACAACCAGACCAAAGGTGCTGAGGCACAGAAGATAGGTAAGCAGATGAATGTGAACAAACGATGTACCATCAGATCCATAAGCCAGGAAAATCAGCCAGGTCGTAAATGAGCTATTTGTGAGCATCAAAATTGTGTATTTAAGTCAGGCATAAAGGAGTTCCAGAGAAACATGTCTACTCAGCTTGGCAGTCAGGCCTTGCCCCCCAAACAAAAAGTATTATTGAAGTACCTGAATATATGTAAAATACATCTACAAAAAAAAAACACACAGAGAACATTGTAACACAATAAATAATATTTCACTAAGTTACCGCAAACCCCAATAGAATTGTAATATAACTTGTTTATACGTTAAAACAACAAAGATTACTAACAAATCTTTTCAATGCAGTTGACAACATACTGTCAGGAATGTTCGGGGATCTTACATGCAGAATGCAAATACTAGTAATGTATACCAAACCTTAGGATGGCCAGACTGACACTACACACTCAAAGAATAGTCAAATAGCGAGACGAGGTCAGGGATACCAATACGGAATTGGTGGTCAAATATGAACCACAACAGGGCAATGAGTCTCTCCCTGGTTTCTCTTTAAATACCGTGTTCACTTAGGTAGGTAACCATGCCCCCAAAATGTTCTTGTTTGAACGTCGGTACTCATTAGCCGCGTCATAAAAGGAGGCGGGTTTATCGCGGCTGGTGTGAGTATCACTAGGGGCAAGCTGAAAGTTAGTAGGAGTGTCCCCAGTACCCTGCAATGAGATGCCAGCCTGTGACATGTTCCTGACTGATACATAAGGTAACTTGACAGTACCCCCCCCCCCCTCGAGGACCGACCACCAGACGAGAAGATGCAGGGTGGTTTGAAAAACGAGACTGCAATGAACGGGCCAAGCGGGGAGCATGAATGTCAAACCAGCCACCCAGGACCTGTCCTCAGGACCGTATCCCTTCCTGTCCACCAAAGTTTGGAGAGAAAACCTAGAAATCCGGCATGAATTACAGCTACAGGAGCTCCGTGCGGATAGGCTGATGGCAACTCGTGGGAACTGCTGCATGTATTTAAATGCACCAAGGATGTTTATGGACTAGATGAGCACTAGGAGATGTATTGTTATTTTTTTTTTTCCCTGAGGAAGTTCAGAACTTGAACAAAACGCGTAGGGCTTTAGTGTTGGTGATATCTGAGTTTCTTTTATATGCTTTTTTTATTTTTACCTTTTGGCGTTGTTTAAAGGACCCCATCAGTTCAACACTATTCCTGAGGGAGTTCCTGTTTGTCTACATCGAGTTACCTCCTTGTGATGTGCCTATTTTATTGCTTTTATCTTGTAAGTGCAATGTTTATTAAAAGGCCTATATTGTTATAGAAACTCTGCACTTCTTTATTTTCTCTCCTATATGCTGCGATATTGATACGAGGATACCCTTCAATATATTGATATGCCTTCAATCAATTTGGGTTTGTGAGTGTACATTTACAGACTTTATTATAACTTTGTACACGGCAATATTGACCTATTTTTATTTTTTTTCTTTATTTTTGCATTGTAGTTACCTGCTTTTTGGTATATGTATGTTCTATTATTGAGAACCTGGAGGAGTCCTATCCTACATGCAAACAGTTTATTAGGGTAAATTAGTTTTACTTCTTTACCTCTACTTTTCCCTTTCCCACTAAGGTGTTTCTGATACACTTGGTATATTAGGAGAAGTAATGTGTTTGAATACACAGACCTCCTTATGCAACACACCCACTATTAGGATAACTGGAATTGATTCTTGCGTCATCATGGGTAGCTGGAGGGGTTGACCGTCTGTGGCTTCAACGGCTAATGGCGTATTTCTTAACTTAGAAGGTAGAGAGTTAGCTTTAGAAAAATCCTGGTCAAAAGGTATTAACCCTCTTATTGTCCCAAGTTAAGACAATGTGAGCTAGAAGTCGGTGCTCTTTATGAGCATTAGTAGAGGACACAAAATAATCACCCAAGACCTGTCCCCCTCGTGGACTTAGGTGTGAGAGTTTTTCAACCTATTTCGGCAATTGAGGCGAAGAAGACCCCTTTGTCCACAATAAAGGCCTTCCCTTCTTCTCTCTGCTTGACTTATTCTAGTCACCCCTGCTTGAATAGGTTCTGGTAAAGCAAGTGTCATAGAGTTAGGATTATTAAATATAGGTGTCATACAAATAGAAATTTCTTCTAGGTCTATCTCTAGTATTCTGTCTGTATCTCAGGCGTTCATCTATGAGTGATATATATGTTATCATTTCCTCAAGGTTCTCTGGAATATCTCTAGTAGCTATTTTGTCTAATATAACATTGGAGAGACTGTTAAGAAACACATCAACAAATGCCTGATTGTTCCAAGCGATTTACGATGTAGAGACCGAAATTCTAGAGCATAATCTACCAAGGTTCTGGTTCCTTGCTTAAGTCTGAGCAGAGGCCTGGCTGCATTGGTCTTCCTACCTATACTGAATGTTTGGATGGATTTTAGGCAGCCATGACCCAGGAAGGATCTCTAACAGCCATCTGAGGAGTGGCCAGTGAAGTTATCACTAGGCTGTAATGTAAACACTGCATTTTCTCTGAAAAGACATTGTTTACAGCAAAAAGCCTGAAGGTAATGATTCTACTCACCAGAACAAATTCAATAAGCTGTAGTTGTTCTAGTGACTATAGTGTCCCTTTAACAGAAATATGAAGAATATACAAAAGGATAATTTTCAATAGGTTGGATGTACATAAAGCCCTTAAAAAGATGGTAAAAACTGTTATTGGAACTTACAAGAACGTACAAATTCCCTTGTTTACAGACACCTTTATGACTGTAAGAGGAGGGATTCAAATGATACTATTGATACTATTTGATACTATTTGACATAGCAAAACCCACAATCATTACACAATCAATACACTTTAGCTATAGTTAGACCTTTTGAATTTTGTTTTTTTTGAGTTGGGAATGAGAAGACCCAACGGCATTCATTTACAGCAGTGTCATTTAAAAAGATAAATGCTCATTTTCAAACATGCAATATAATTGCTCCCCAAAGATTTTTTTTTTTTATGTAAATGATCTGTCATCTTTCATATTAGTGTACCTTTTATTATAACACATACAAACTTTCCTAAGATTTATAAACTGAAAGAATTTACTCATTTTATTGGCATATTTAAAAAAAAATGTATTGGCCCCTGGAAACCCCTTCCCCCCTCAGCTTGCCCACATGGCTTGTCCACCTAAAGGGCCTACCACCCATTCCAACACCATCTAACAGACATTTAGAGCTGCAGTAGGTAACGAAGTGTGTGTTTGCAGGGAAGTTAGTACAGGTGTATAGGGAATCCGCTGTATAGTGGATGCAGTGTGTGTGCAAAGTAAATGCAATGTGTGTGTAAGGAGTATATTGTGTATATAGTGTGTGTGGAAGGGATGCAGTGCGTGTTTGCGTCTGTGTGTGTGTGTGTGTGTGTGTGTGTGTGATGGATGCAGTTTGTATATATAGTGTATGTATTGTGTGTTTAGTGGATGCAGTGTTTGTATGGTGGGAGCACTGTCTGTTTTTATAGAGTATGCAGTGTGTGTATATACTGGATGCAGTGTGTGTGTGTTTATAGTGTATGCAGTCTGTTTGTTTATAGTGTATGCAGTTTGTGTATGTAGGGTTTGCAGTGTTTTCGTAGTGTTTGCAGTGTATATAGTGTTTGCAGTGTATGTTTGTGTGTGTGTAGGCTAAGATAGGGGCTGCGTTGTGGGGGCGAGGGTGAGAGAAACAGTTTAATTATTATTTTTTACTTTATTTAATATGTGTCCATCTCCCTGCTCTTACCAGGTTAGTATTTGGAGGCTGTTTGTCTGCTCCTGTCGGGTGTCCATGCTGTTCTTGCAAGGCTCCGACAGAGTGCAATGTCGGAGCATTGCCATGGTATCTTCGGCACCGCTCTGACAGTCGGGTCTAGTGAGAGGTAGAAGACCTAGCGAGCAGCAGATAGCTCAGAGTCTCCCTCTGTTAAAGCATTTAATGGTGTGGAGAGGGAAATCATATTGCCATATATCTATATTATTTTTACATTATATTTTCATAAGACTTGGTCTCGGCCCCTCTTCTTTTTCAGGACACTTGTTCAGAATAGGAGCTACATCTGTGGCATCAAGTTACAATGTCCCCGCTCATATTATTAAAAGATTAGGTCGCTGGAAATCCGCTGCATATTGCAGATATATTCCCCAGCCAGAACAGGAGTTGAGACAAGCCTTTAAAGATTTAGCGTTGTAAATGTTTATGTAATAAATGATATATATTTGAACTTTTTGCCCTCATTTATTACAGGCCTACCCGATACGTTGGTTTCGGCACACCACAACTAACTTGCATATACTTTTATTTTCTCAAAAGTACGTCTTTTGTCCCCAACTACAAATAGAAAGGCACAGCCTGCAATTATGGGAGGGGTTACCTTGCTATAAAAACCCAGGCCACCTCCATTACATGGCTGATACCGCAGGGTTCATCCCTCCCACCTCTCCTCTTTTTCAGCATTACTTGACGGGCCCTCTTTTATTACCGGCCTACCTAATACATTGGTTTTGGCACACCACAACCGACTTGCATATACTTCTATTTTCTCATAATTACGGTTTTTTTCCCCATGGTGGATCCCCATGGTGGTCTAGACCCTTTGCAGGTGTACCCCCTGATTGCAGCCCTGCCTGCAGGACTTTTACAAGTTTGAACTTTTTTTTACTGAATACTCTCTTGCGAGACAACTGACACTTTTTTTGCAGTCTTTAAAAAAAATCTTAAAAACACACTTCTTTAGAGAAGTGTATTTGCTCTCCCCTTAATTCCTCATCCCCTGCCCTACCCTACAACCTTCCTCTGCCAGCTTCCACCTCTTGTGCTCCCTATTCACAAACACCCACCTTTCCTTGGGTACATTCAAATCTCTTGGTTCCCTTAATTTATTTTGCGTATTTGTTCCTTATTCCTTTAGATCATAAGATCATTTGAGCATGGTCCTTTTCACCTAGTTTCCTCATATACCATACATGCTTTGTTAGAATTAAATGTTTGTCTTGTTTCCTATTGTACAGTGCTGCGGAATATGTTGGCGCTATGTAAATAACTGTAATTGTAATTTAAGGAGCAGCGATTTGTACTGAGACAGCGAGTGGCTTGATAGGCGAAAAAGGTAGATGTCATAATGTATTTTGAACTCTCAAACATACTTCTTTCTGGAGGAAGTGCACTTGGAGACCCAATCAAAATACACCTCTTTTTATACCAACATGCCCCTAATCCATTTGATCTAGAAGGTCAAAATATTGAGTGTAAAATTATGTCCCAAAGTCCTACTGCAGTAATAGTAATAATACATTAGCTAGCAGTAACATATAAATGTGTACAGCTAGTTGGAGTATATAAATAACTTTTTTCCTCATTCACGTATCTTAATCTCTAAGCAATCTAAGCCCAATGCTTACTTCAAAATTATCTGTACAGATCGATCCAAATCTGGATTCATCAGCATGTAAAAACTGGGACGGCTTAACTCTGCATTCACAGCTTAACATGCTGGCTAAGCTAATCCAAGTCCAGTTAGAACCACTAGAAAAAGAAATGTCAGTTTGATGTCAGTTCTTTAAACCGTTAGATGTTGGGCGTCAGTAGAGGTGCAGTTTAGGAAGATTAAACAATTGTGCATCATTTACGATTATCACAGAAGGAAAATGTGATGGCTTTTAACAGTCATTGTGATCTACATGAATGAACAGGGCAGTCTATGTAGATCATGCATGAAATACACCATTGGTTTAATTGCATGGGCTGTTGCCGCTTAGTGGCTCAGAGTGAAAAATCCATGTTTCAAAGTACCACTACTGATAAAGAATATTTCACACAGGAATGTAGTTTTTATACTGGATGTTACAGTCTTATTTACAACTTATAGAGGATGTTTCTATAGTTATAGACACTTCAATAATACGAAGAACAAGATAAAAAAAAACAAAAAACATATCTTGGTATCATTTATCTCCTACACGCATACACAGACTTGCCGTTCTACATGCAACGTAAGGATAGCACAAACAGCTTGTCATAAGAATCCCTTGAGATACCAACAAACTGGGCATCACATATTTACAAACTAATTGCTGTCATCAGAGTAATTCTTCAGGTGATTAACTTAGGTATGTTAATTTACACAATTACAGGAACAGGATTAGCAATATCCCTTTCACTACCGATTATTGATTGTTAAATAGGTTTAGTCATATTAAATGTCTTCTTAAAGATATGTTCAAGCCAAAACGTATTCAAAAACGTATTCAAAATACCACAGATATCACTACCTATGAAATACAGATGCTGTATTTTTATATTTTTGATTGCCGTCTTCAATGTATTACATTTGTCATTTGTTTTGCTATTAGCATACTGTTTTATGTTTTTATAAGACCACAGATGGAGCAGCCTTAGATATATTATAGTTTTCAAATGAGCAGTTTTTTTAATCAAAACAGTGCTCGTAATCAAATTGGTTCGTAATCACCTGGTTCTATCGGGATATATTCTAAAATAAATAATTAAAATAAAATAATAAGCATAATATATGCTTATTATTAAAAAATAATAAAATAATAAGCACAGCCAGCATGCATTTGGCAAATAAGCCATATATGTATGTAAAACTATAAAAATTAAAAAATGTAAAATGATGAAAATAATTCTTAGTAGCAGTACGCTTAGAGATTTCACTCCAGTCCCGACACACTAATAGATAGCCAGGTCTGAAAGGGAAATCCATATTAAAATGCTTACAGTGGCCTTGTCACTTCTCTGCAAGTATGGCCGAAAATATCAGAGATTAAAAAGAAAAAAAAAATGCCAGCACAAACGTTAAAACGATGGGCGTGAAAAAAGCCTTACAAATGGCTTGCTGGGGCCCGTTTTCATGCTCATCGTTTCCAAGTTAGTGCCGGTGTTTTTTAAAAACCTATGATATCTGTTAACACCCAGCCGTGATTGAAGATGCACTGGGGGTGCGTACATACATGTACATGTGCGCTCATCTGCTTTTACTTCTATGGATTGTTCAGTGCATCAAAACAAGCATTAAAGCAATTTCTCTACCAGCTTCTCTATGCCAGAGCTACACTGAACTAGGAAGGGAAGCAGCAGTGTTCGCTTGTCATTGAAATGCCACATATATTAGATTTCTGCATAGAAAAAAAAAATGAATGAATGCATCTTCAGACATTCGTCATATAGCAGAGAACAGTTGGAGGTTATTTGTTTTTTTCTTGGACACATCATACATAAAATCATAGTATTTCCCAAACAAAAGGACACGTGGAAGCTGAGAAGATCTGCCTCTGTACTGTAAAGGGGGGAAAAAGCCTTACGTGCTCCAAAAAAAAAAGGCACATAAGAGGCTTCTGCAGTTATTTCTGTCTCTGTAAAAAGTATAGGATTGCTGCAGACACACTAAGCAGATTGCGAGTAATACTGGAGATTTGCAGATATTTTCTCTCTGCTCTGTACAAACACTTAATTAATGATTTCAAGAGGATCTAAATTATCACGGTACCACAATACATCTCAGGCATTAAGCACAGAACAATATCACCATCATAAGAGCTGTCTAAAAATGCAGGGAACAGAATTTGTCCTTCACTTGTACATTGTTCAAGCACATCACAATTCTTTCTGTAATTCCTTCTTGCCAAGGAGACTGATTTTTAGATTTAAAAATATTGACTGTTAACTAAATAAATGTAAATATGTATTAAACACTCATCAGATATATTAAAGCCAAAGCAGATTATATTATAGAGATTATTATTTTAAAATATATAAATAGCATATTACACTCGTTAATCATGAGATAAAAAAAGAGGTATTTTCAATATATTTGTTTATATGCTGTTTACAATGCTGCAGTGCATGCAATGTTTACAGATTGATAAACTGATTGGTGGTACATGTATTCCAGGAGGTTTAAAGGAAGACTCCAAGCACCATAACCACTCAGCGTGCCTGTGGTGCACGGCTCAACTCATTGGCTGACAGTAATCACCTGACATTCTCAGCCAATGAGCTAGCCAGAGCTGTAGCAGGAGTTTCTAACTCCTAGACAGGAAGAGAAGGGTTTTGGAGCGGTGCCAGGAAGACCACAGGTTAGAAGTTAAACCATTTCCCTGCCTATATTTTTGGGGGCACGAACGCACTCTGCAATGTACTGGAGACAGTGCTTGGAATGCTAATTTAAGCAACTTGTTTTTCCTCACTGTATATTTAACCTGTCTTAGTGGCCTGCTGGGTAATAAGGGGGTCATTGTGGGACATTAATAGTCACCTTAGCAAAAGGCACCATCAATTCAATAAATAACCAAATAACCAAAGGCGTCATATCCTATCACTAGCCAGCGTCATGTCTAATCATACTAAAATCATACTAAAAGGGCTCCGCAAAGCAGTGTCACAGTGAACTCAGCATGGCATATATTCAGTAAACAGTCATTTGCTGTACATTGACAATGAATGAGCAGGGTAGGGAAAAATATTCACTAAACTAGAAAGTTAAGAGAAAATTGCTAATTTTAGACTTAAATAGAAGAGCAGTAAAAAGAAATGGAAGAGTTTGAGATCTAACGTGACTATTTTGCCCTTAAAAAAAATACTATAGTCACTCAGACTACTTCATTGAGAGTTTTTGAGAAACTGCAATGTTCACTTTGTAGGGTTAACTCCTCCTCTAGTCAGAGTAAAACTGAGTCACGTGACATGGACACTGATTTAATGCTCTCTTATGGGACAGTATGAATGCGTGCGTGGCACTTGCCACACATGCGCGTTATGTTCCTAATACTACTCTATGAGGAGCATTGGATTGGACATTTTGGAGGAGGCCATGCCTCCTATATGATGTCGCTGGTGGAGGAGAGTTGAGCAGTATGTCTCAGAAATGGAACAATGTGAGTAAACCTTTATTATTTTTATTTAGTTTTATTTTGCAGCCGGTGGTGTGACCTGCCTCTCAGTAGGAGCACTTGGAATTCTAGAGTTGTATTCTTAACGCTATAGTATTCGTTTAACTTGTCATAGCAGCTCACTGCTTAGTCAGTTGATATGGTTATTATAATGTATTATTAGTTATAAAGGGCATACACCTTTCACAGGACTATTATTAGATCTTTTTTTTTTTACTAAACCTTTAGTCAGATTTAAATAAAAAAATAAATGAGTGATGATAATTTTTTGTCAAAAAACTGATTGTACATGAGATAATTTTAGCTTAACATTAAACAGTCTCCCCGCCCCCACAAACAAACAATGGGCTTACGCGTGAATATCTTGTTCCTTGCCAGGTAGCGTGTAAAAGAAAGTAATTATAAAGATAGCAATTTTTATCTAAATTCAAGAACTGTACATCTTCAGTGGTCTCTGGCATTCCTTCGCACATTTTGTGTTCGTATTATGGGTAATGCTGCAGCTATTTCCCTAAATACCAGAGTAATCCATTATACAGCTGTCAGTGGAGCAGTGTTCTGTAGCAATATGTTATACTGCATCTTCTCACCAGCCCACTTCATCAATGCCACCACACTGCGAGTCTTCGAAGATTTAGGTAGTTGTTTTATAGGAAAGCCAATCCCTGCTGTTATTTTTCTTAATATTTATCACCATGTGAAATATTCATATGGCAACTTCTTTTTTCTATACATAGAAATTCATATATATTTCTTAGTCCTGGCAACAAAAGAAACCTAAGAAAGAATATACTGTGTGATTTAGAAAGCTATATTTAACATTTCTATTACTTCTGGGGTCTGTGTGACATATTGTGCTGATGGTGGGATGTGAGCTTGTTTGACAGGCGCCTGTCCTGTAAATATGGATCCAATGTTCTCCGGGTTCAGTGTTGCATATAGTTGTCATAGTGAATGCCTAGGAAGTGCATACACGTATCCCTTCATTTATTTCTCTTTCATATATAATGGTTCTCCTACAAACACTCACATCTAGGCCCTGGGGAGATAGTGCAGCTAAGCGGACAAGGGCACATGTATAAGTGTGGGGATGGATGCGTGTGATTGGTTGTGTGTGTATGTGTGGTGGGGTTATGTGATGTGTGATTTTGTGGTGGGATCAGGGCCAGCAAGCAGCTTCCCTCCCACCCGCCCCATCATTATATAGTCACAGCTAGTTGGGGTCCTTGCCAATTCAGTTTTGGGGGCTATGTCAATATGTGGAATGATGTGGTCAAATTGCAGGTCTCAACCTCCCCTGCTCTAAAGGGTTAACTTTAGGTTACCTGTTTGGACGTGCCCACCTAGCGAGGAAAAGGTTGGCTGGTGGTAAGCATTGGAAGGAAAGGAATTCATGGTCGAGGGAGGAGGTGAGAATATGTGGTGCATAGGCACATGGTCAGTATATTGGCAAGGACGTTTGGGTTATACTGTATGACACTGTGTTAAGCTATATGCTAAGTTATGGTTATTTATGTATGACGTTTGTTAAGAAAAGATAATGTTTAAAATAAATTATGGATGTGTTATGCAGTATTTTATTATATGTTATAATAAAAGCTGTGGCCTGCTTCATCCAAATTACTGGAGGGTGTAAGTGGCATAGGTTTCTGTTCTTACTCTGCATCACGATTCCCCACTACGTACATACATGTGCTCATAGTTAATTAGACAAATTCCCTAAACCATGGTGAATATGGCAGGTATACATAGATTCTAAAAAATAGGCACTAAAGCAAATAATGTTTAGCTTTTCTGGACTTTTAAATAAAAACTGTTAGTTGTCCCTTTAAATGTATTAAAAGAACATTAGTAAAAAAAAAAAAACTATTGTAATATATAGTTATTTGAATGCTGATGCTGGCTGTAAAATAGATCATTCAATAATTGAATCTATATCCATTGGTATCTCATGGTTGCTGTCTGTCAGACTGCATCTAATTGGGAAGAAAACTGGAAAATGGAAACAGTGCCATTTATTTTAGGAAATGTACTGTGTATAGCAAGCTACAAGATCAGCAGCTATGCCCCAGCATCACTTAATTTAATTTAGACTTTAAAAAAATTATTTTACGTTTTGAAAAGACTAATTACAAGATGATAAGAGGAACAATGAAACAGGGAGTTTTAATTGTATAATAAAATATTTAACACACGGAGTCACAGATTTCTTCTGAGTTGGTTATAAAAGGCATCCCGCCAAGCCCTGTACAGAAGTGACACATTTCTACATTATACCTCTCATTGGTCAAACAAGTCTTATCTGAGGCCTGTGAATGCACCCTGCCTGATCTGGGTGTATTATCTTTTCTAGGGATGACTCAATCGGTTAGCTAAAGCTTAAATTTGGATTTTGATCTCTGTATTAAGTAATGAGATTGGATGATAACGTCCCAGGTCTACGTGATTTTTGCCTGGTTTCGGTATCAGGCTAACATTAGCAATTAACATTTCTCTTTGAATCAAAGTATTAAATATCTTACTGATGTGCTGTAGGAGTTCCCCAAATACCTTATAATAAAAAGCCATACATCCATCTGGAACACCACAATGCCTGTCTATGAAACAAAATCATATTCATATTCTTGGTCAATACACCTGTGAGAGAATCATGGTTTTATTGCTAAAAAAAAAAATTGACAAAACATTATCTTTATTATCTATAACAAAAAGTATTTTTACATATTTTTTTACAAAGTTAAATTATTGACTCTTTAAAATATGTTTGTGTTTAATTTTTGAGTCGATATACCATCCAATGATACATGTATTGTGAGTTAAAGAAATGCTCCAAGTACCATAACTATTGCAGTCCATTGTCGTGGTTATGTTGGCAAGAATCCCTGGGTGCTGTTGCACCATATTTTGTCAAAGTCGTTTAGCATGGCATGACACTTGCCTGGACTCTGCTGGGCACCTACGCTGCTTCTGGTCTTCTCAAGCTCTTGAAGCCAGATGTCAATGTTGTGCATGATACAAACCCATTTATTGGCCAAGAGCATCAGTTAGAAATTCCCAGAAATGAGTTCAGTCTTATATTTCCCAAAATTGACATTTGGATTCAACAGTTTGAGAAGACCAGAAGCAACACTATGTACTATTAAAGCATTCTTGGCATCCTTAATGCTACAGAAATCTGTAGTGTTACTGGGTTGAGGTGGCTGAACCACAATAGTGTCTATAATGAATAAATAAAGTACATATTGAATGCTAAAATTAAAGTATTTAATACATTGACAAACTTACCTCTTCCTTCCTCTTGCTCTCGTATGACTCTCCCTTTCAGAGCCCTGTTCCAAGTTCCACCAAAGTCTCCTTGCTTAGTCCTCTCTGGCAAGTCTTTTGTTGTGGTTTTCAACCATGGTCCATATCTCCGTGGTGGGCTTGGAGACTCTGGAGCCTCTTTAAATACTCTACTCAGCTGGGAAACCCCGACATCCTGAAGATCTGTTCCAGCACTGCTGCCATCAACCAAGGATTTGACATTATCTGATATAATGTGTTCACCTTCAAAAGTAGCATGGAGGAAAACCACACTGCCAGCAGTCAGATATAATATAATAAATGTAAAAAAGCGTACAGGCTTCCGTCGAAAATAGCGTTGAAATTTTACAATTATTTTGGCCATATCTTGTACATTATCCTCTTTATATATTTTTAAATTCTTTGTAATTTCATCAATTATGGTAGGACATTATGTTTCCATATTTGTAAAATATCACTCTGTGCATTCTATACCTCATATTAAAAGAAACTTTTACAGAAAAATGTTGTCTATGAAAATACTAAAATTATCTTTGGGAAAAAAAATACCTTTGCACTAAAAACTTATGTGCTGGAAAAATAAAAATGAATTTCATTTTCAGGTTGCTGTGCCGTGTCTTCCATTTCTATTCATTTCATTCTTCTCCTATAAAGGTTCCAAAGGGGAGCCCTAGAGACGCCATTGATGGACAGATCATTTTAAGAAAATTGAGGGTTTGAAGGTGGTTTGAAAGCTGATCAGCTGACACAGCTTTCTCTCATTCTCTCGGTTTTCAGTTCCTGAGCATGAATTCCTGTATGCATTGCTCTAATGGAAATGACACCGTTTCTTTTTCAGCAGAAAGAAAGGTCCCTGGTCACCAAACACTCACAGGAACCCTTTGTTATATAAACCGTCATTCACTTTGGTCCAAGATGAAGATACTGCACCTAAAAGTCAAATGGAAAACGTGATTATTAGCTGATAAACTCTTTGGTTTTGATAACAATTTTTTGGGGCTGGATGAGGGGGGTATTTTAACATGCAGCTGCATAACCTTAGACAGTATCACAAGAAGCATTTCTTATTAAATGCAAATGTCATCATCATTACCCTTTCAAACACTTTTTCGTCCTTTGAAATCAATGGTAATCCGGCTTATATTGACAATACTGACAGCATTTCAGAGCAGAGCGAATGCTTTGTTCATTTGTAGAGAAACATTTAATTTTAAAAAAGTGTCTGCATGTCTGTGTATGCGTGTAGGTGCATGCATGTTTGTATAGATCATTACTTAAAATTAACTCTTTGAGATCTATGAGATGTTGTGCGCTTCTTAGACTTGGAGGGAATTAATAAAAGTGACATTAACAAATAATGAAAAACAAGATGAACTTCTAAAAGTCAAGTAATGATCTTAGGGTTTCCTTGTCTTCTGCAATTACTTCTACACTTTTAGAATTCTGAACACCTGTTTGATTATTAATACTTTTATACATTCTATGTTACTATGTGAGACAAGCTTGTTTTTTTATATTTTAAATTGTATGCTATGACTATTTATTGTATTATTTTATATTGGGATTATACACTTAATATTGGACAATATAAAAAGAGTCCTTAAAAGCCACCTGGAATGATTGACCGTACTTTTAGAAGATACCATTCTTCAAGATGCAATTTTTTACAGAGTAACACAGTTTTAAATTATATTTTTTTCTGTAAAAATAATTATTATGTCTAGAGTACTAGACTCTAATCAAGTACTATGCTCCATACTTTTAGAAAGTCTCTTATAACCTCCTACTTCGTAAATGTCAAAATTTATTTTGCCACCAAACCACTGCTTAACTCCATCACCTAAAGGGCTAATAATATCAGACACCATTAGAACTGTGGTAACTATGTAACTATGTAACTGTATACAGTTTAGATAATATTAGATATATATTGTTAACAGCTAAATAGCACCCCTACCTAGCTCTACTAAGGTAGAACCCAATAAGGATATTAGTTAATATAGTTTTGCTTTCTTGCCATACTGTTGTGCTAGGGTAAAGGATAGGTTAGTTGCATTTTAATTTCTAATAGTATTTACTGACACATTTTTCAAACTATTTTACAACAAACATTTAAAGAAAAACAAAAGTGGGAATACAAATAAATATTTAAATAGAAAAAAAAGAAGTCAGGGTAACCCCTTAGTGACCAGGCCATTTTTCAATGTTATTACCGTTAAGGACCAGGGCTCTTTTTACTTTTCTGCAGTGGTTGTGTTTAGATGTAATTTGCCTCTTACACATTTACTGTACCCATACATATTATATACCATTTTTCTCGCTATTAAATGTTCATTCTAAAGATACCATTATTTTCATCATATCATATAATTTACTAGAATAAAAAAAGTAAAATATGATGAAAAAAAACAAAAAACATAGCTGGCCATCATGCACCCATGTCCCAGTAAGAACATGTCTGAAGCCGGCCAATGTAATTCACCTCAAACTGTATGTTTTTGAAAAGTACACACCCTAGGGCATTTCACGTGGTGGCATTTCAACACTTTACATGCACTAATTCTACCACCAGTCTCTGTCAAACGTTTTTGTGGTGTTATTTTTCACTCACACATTCTACTTTGGGCATAGATTCTAAGCTCCTGTTAGGTGTTACTGCCAAAGGACACCCCAATATGTACTCGGCATCAACTCCCGAGTACAGCGATAACACCCATGCATACGTTTGTCGGGTTCACTGGGGGGTGCAAAGCAAAATGTCTGATATGCGTTTTTCCAATTTTACATATCTTGTTTGCCTATCTTCCTTTTGGGGGCCATATCAGATATCCCAATGCATTTTCTTGCCATGAGCATGCGTATATTTGAAAAGTTGACACCCCACAGTAGTTGAAGAACGTGTGTAGAGGTAACTGTTCAATCCTCAATTTTACACACGCACACCGCTTTTTTTTTTTTTTTGAATTCTTTATTTTTGGTGTGCAGGTGATTACATCTGAATTACATACGCCACAACAGCGTGCATTTATATTGAAACGTATATGGATAAAACAGTGGCATAGAGAAATTGCACAGAATTTTTTTTTTTTGACGAACATAGTGATACGTTAGGCATTAATGAATGAACTACGATAAACATATTGCTAAATAACTCGTCTGCTACAGCGTACCTTAGAGGTACCGACAGGTAATTCCGTTACTTGGTCGAAAGGTATCTTCGCTGATATATCTGGACAACTATATTTGGGTAACTTAGGGTGTCCCCAGTGTAGACTAACTTATCGTGTACTTAAACCGTTATTTTTCAAGAGAGGCTTAGATAAAAATAATAAACAGACATGCTAAACTTTTTAAAACATTTTAACCTCGTTATATCGCTTGTTTTAGTATGGGCGTAAAGTAAGCTAGCGTGTCAAAATACATTCTAGTATAACTCCTGCCCTATTCTAGGCGTTAAACCTGGTATAATACAGAGCTTGGGTTATATTTGTTAGAGTGTAGTTACAGTTAATTCTCCGTTTACGTTGAGGCCGTTCATAGTGAAAGGCATGCTTAAAAGAAAAGAAAGAAAAGAGAAAAACAGGGAAGGTCGGTCTCTGGTATCATAAATGCTGCAGCTTTTTTTTTTTTTTTTTTTTTTTTTTAATTCTTTATTTTTGTTGTGCATATTGTGGTAACATCCAGCATAATACACTGCTGCGCCCCAACAGTTGCAGCGACGTTTAATCAACATAAAACATTTGCATGGTTGGAACATTTATCGCAATGATTGTCTTGCACGTTTTAATTGTTTAAGTGTGTGTGAGTTAGTGTCTCAGAGATGGGTTGTAGAGGTACTAGTGTGCGTGAAGTTTGTGCATATTTGGTCTTTAATTTAGATTAGTATTAAGGATGTGTCAGGTCGGGCTGTTCAGAGTGGTGCCGTCTTATTGTCAAATGTAGGAGGGTTATCTAGCCCGCCATATGTGGTACCCCTTACCGTGGGGGTCACGGGGGGAGGGCTGGCCGGTGTGTAGCCATACGCCTGCCCTGTGGCGTCTGGGTCTTAGGTGTTGTGAGTGAAGGGGTGTTTGGTTCTCTGTGGGCCTATGTCGTGTGTGTGGTGCGTTAACATTCTGTGGTAATAACTTATGAACAGTTTATAAACAGTTCTGGTGTAACTCTTAGCGGCCTGGACTGCAGACTCTTAGGGTTTCAGGTTCCCGGGTCGGTGGCCGGTGTGGCGGCAGGAACAAATGGGGCAGATCGGGAGGGGTTCCACCTCTGGGTGGTCGCCCGTCTTTCTTCATGTGTTTCTAGGGGAGGTAGGCCCAGCGCCGTGAGGAGGGTCGGGGCCTCTGACATCGATGAGAGTTTATGTATAGTCCCTTTGTGATTCACCACTAGTAGCCTGGGGGACATCCACCTGTATTTGATGCCAACTGCTCGTAGCTGTCCCGTGAGGTGCTGCAGGGATCTCCGCCATTGTAAGGTGGACCTCGTGAGGTCCTGATAAAAGGTGAGGCTGGCGCCTTCAAAGATGAGCGGTGTCTTGCCTTGCAGTGCTGACCAGATGGAGAGTTTGTCGTGGTAGTGTGAGCATCGCACTATGGCGTCCTGTACTGCCGTCGCTGGAGCTCTGTTGGATTTAGGCAGGCGGTAAGTCCCATCTAGGGTGACTTTTTTGGCCAGTGCGGCCGGCAGAATGGTGGCCACCAGGCGTCTCACATAGTGAGGGAGTTCTTCAGGGGTCACCGTGTCCGGTATGCCCCTTATTTTTAGATGGTTTCTCCTTGACCTGTCATCCAGTGTGGCTAGGTGTATGGAGAGCGAGTGTTGCGAGGTTTCTAGATGTTGGATGGCTTCGTGTACGGTTTTCATACCGTGTTGCAGGTCAGTGATGTCTCCCTCTGCTGTTGTCACTCGACCACTAACCTGCTGTATATCTGCCTTAATAGCTGTCACGTTAGCTGCCAGCAAGTTTTTGATTTCCCCCACCAGGTTTTGGAAGTCCTGCTGGGTGACTGGGGCTGATCCATCTCCTGCAGCCTGTGTGGTATGCCCAGCGTGAGGTTTGACAGGCTGGGAGGGGCACTCTGGAGGTTCTGCGGCCTTACTGTTCTCATTCGGCGCCATTTTAGGTGGAGGCTGCCTCTGGAGCATTTGGTCGATGTGCTGCGCCCCTGTGGGTGTATGTGCAGGTGATTTGTGGGATCTGCGTCCCATCTCTGCGGCACTTGCGTTCTGCCGTGCCGGCCGCTCTCCGGACCCACCCGGCGGTGTGAAGGCGCCAAATAGAGCCGCCAGGTCCAGGCTTTGGGTGGTGGGGTAGGCCCCGGTTTTCCGTCTCTTTTTTGGCGTCTTGGCCGCCTGGAAAAACGGCATGTGGTGTGACCGGGTCTCGCCCTTGTTGCTGACAGGTAGGGCACCCGTGTGTATGGATGATTTGGGGCGATTTGTACGTTATTTTTGCCGATTAATGTCGATGAAGGTCGGAGCTGATGCGACTTGCGTCCGCTCCCGTTAAGGTCCAGGCTCCGCCCCCACTGCTGCAGCTTTTTTGACTCTATATGGTGCAGGCTATACTGAGAGGCTAAACAGTCAAACATTTAAGTATTGAGAATATAAAAAGCAAGGGTAGATTTAGAGAGAGTTATGTGTCCGCAAATCAGTCTCATTCAGCCCATGCCCGTTCGGGGTAGGCAGACCTCAAGGGCACGCAGGCAGAGACTGGTCTCGGCCTATAGCAATCTTCCAGTGTCCTGAAGCTAGCCGATTCCCCGGATGGGCACTTGTGTAGCATGCGTGCAATGTCTCTGAGCGGCCGCCGCTCCAGGGTGATTTAGGGTGTCCTTCAATTTGTGTGGACTAGGGTGAGTAAAATGAGCAAGCTTGAGTACAGTCCCTTGTGCAGGCCTAGGTGTCGGCTTGAGTGCTGGCCGCTGCGTATGTCTGGGTGCTGGCTTGAGTGTAGGCTTGAGTGCAGGCTTGGGCGCAGGTCGCTGTACAGGCTTGGACGCAGGTCGCTGTGCAGGCTTGGGAGCAGGTCGCTGTGCAGGCTTGGGTGCAGGTCGCTGTGCAGGCTTGGGTGCAGGTCGCTGTGCAGGCTTGGGTGCAGGCCGCTGTGTATGCTTGGATGCAGGCCACTGTGCAGGCCCCTGTGCAGGCTTGGGCGCAGGCCGCTGTGCAGGCTTGGGTGCAGGCCGCTTTGCAGTTCGCTGTGCAGGCTTGGGTGTAGGCTTAAGTGCAGGCCGCTGAATAGGCTTGGGTGCAGGCCGCTGTGTAGGCATGGGTGCGAGCTTGAGTGCAGGCCGCTTTGCAGGCTTGGGTGCAGGCTGCTGTGCCGGTTTGGGTGCAGGCTGCTGTGCAGGTTTGGGTGCAGGCTGCTGTGCAGGTTTGGGTGCATGCTGCTGTGCAGGTTTGGGTGCATGCTGCTGTGCAGGTTTGGGTGCATGCTGCTGTGCAGGTTTGGGTGCATGCTGCTGTGCAGGTTTGGGTGCAAGCTGCTGTGTAGGTTTGGGTGCCGGCTGCTGCACAGGCCTCTGTGTGTCTCGTCTTGCAGGCTTTGGAGTAGATCTCTGTGTGGGTTGTGGAGCCGGCCTGTGGCTTTGTGCAGGTGTTGCTGTGGTCTGCCGTGATGCCTCTTTCCATATACGTTTCTGCGTCCGTGCTGCAAGCTTGGCCCAGAACTGTGCCAGAAGCGCTCAAAGGCTCTTGCAGTTTGGTCCTCGTGGGGGGCCATTACCCCTTGTGTCGTCGTGGCCGCCATCTTAGCCGTTGGGATTGTCAGTCGCTCGGTGCCGCCTATCTCCTTGCCCCAGTCCGACTGGGGGCTGATAGCAGGAGGGGACCGGGATAACCCCCTCCGGTCCCACTGGGGGGGGGAACGGGGGTTCGGTGGCAGATTTCCCGCCGCTTTCGGCGGCAGGAGAGTGTCTCTCTCTCCTGCGCCCGCCATGCTGGGAGGCCGCGCCAGGGTGTCGGTCGCACACCGGGGCGGTAGTCGCTTGGAGGGTATCGTGGAGATAGTCCCGGTGTCCTCCTTTGCCTGGTGGCCTTTGTCCGCCATTCGATTGCCGTTTTTGTCGCTTTTAGTCGTTTTTTCTGTGGATCCTGGCCGGAGCTGTTGAGAGTTGCGTCCTCTCGGCTCCACGGTCAGGCCCCGCCCCTCACGCACACCACTTTTTGACTGTGATTTAGGAGAGCCCGTTGTTGGTTATTGCAAGAAAACACCCCGGGTTGCTTTCTGCGAGGCCTCCTAAGTACACCCATGCCCCCCATGCATAGGTCTGCCAGGATTTTGGGAAGGTACGGTTACAATTGTATGACTTGCAATTTGAGTTGAAATTGAGAGTATTTCTTCTGATAGGCCTATCTTTAGCTTGGGGCTTATCACATACCCCAGTTTTATATATCGCCACAAAAGGGTACATACTTGAAACATAGACACCCGGGGTATTGCATGTGGAGTGCTTTGATGCAACTTTTTTTTAGCCAGACAAAAAATAAAAAAAGTTGAAGAACGTGTGTGGAGGTAACTGTTCAATCCTCAATTTTACACACGCACACTGCTTTTTGACTGTGATATAGGAGAGCCCGTTGTTGGTTATTGAAAGAAAACACCCCGGGTTGTTTTCTGTGAGGCCTCCTAAGGACACCCATGCCCCCCATGCACGGGGTAAATGTAACCGCACGTCTCCTTCTGGCAGGGGGACTTCTGTAACAGCACATCTCCTTCTGGCAGGGGGACTAGCATGCACAGATACAACATCACCAGATACATCACTAGCAGTAGACACTGTATCTAGTGATGATGTATCTGAGCACCTGGCAGGGTTAAAAGCAGGGTCAGAGTCTGACATAGACGCGTCAGACTCTAGCGCAAGGGGGGCATATGACTGCTCAGTGCGGGTTGA
Organism: Pelobates fuscus; assembly: GCF_036172605.1. Classification (NCBI taxonomy): domain Eukaryota; kingdom Metazoa; phylum Chordata; class Amphibia; order Anura; family Pelobatidae; genus Pelobates; species Pelobates fuscus. The sequence goes on from NC_086321.1 coordinate 122,208,814, forward strand.
TTTCCGTGACCCATGTAACATGATCACAATCACTTTACTTAGTGACCTGTCACAAAAAAAAATAACCCCTGAAAAAATGAACAGACAGCAAAATAAGTGATGCTGTGCAAGAGCCTATGATCTGTATAGTGATCACTGGCAGGACAGGGGTTAATCGTTCTGAAAAGAGCTTTTGGGTCTCAAAAAAGAAAAAAGATCACCAAAAAATGAACCCCCCCCCCAAAAAAAAGGCACCAACAGCAGAAAAGTGCTGCTGTGCAAGAGCCAGTGATTATAGTGATCACTGGCAAGACAGGGGTTATGTAGCGGTACTTACCCTCTCCAGGGGCCGGCCGGGGTCCTCCCTTCTCGCCGCGCGCGGTCCTGCTCCTGCACGAGCCGCGCGCGGCTCAGCCAACGATGGGATCAGTCAGGCGGGCAGTGACCGCGAGAAGCGGTCACATGTCCCGCCCGACACTAAGAGCGCGCCGCGCGTCTCGGGCGCGCTCTTAAAGGGACAGTGGGAGACTAAATTAGAATCAGTCTCCCATTGGCCCCTGTCAGGCCACATTCCCCATTCACTCACGTTTTGGGGGCGTGGATATGACAGGAGCCAATCAAAGTGAACCTTAGGGTTTTTATACTCACCTGTTTCCCCTTGCTCCTTGCCCTATCGTGGTTTCTGTCCAGTTCCCTTTAGTGCTTGTATCGTTCAGTTGGTTTTTTGGTGCTTGACCTTGGCTTTGTTCCTGACTCCGCTCTCTCCTTATCCTTGCTTGCTTATCCGCTGTTTTGTCCTCTGTGTACCAGTCCTCGGCTTGTTCTACGTTACGCTGTCTCTCAGTTCCCTTGACCTCGGCTTGTTCTGACTCTGTCTTCCTCTCGTCCTAGTCCGGCCATTCTAAGGTCCGGTAAGACGAACACTGTTTCTTGTCTCTTGACTGTGAACTATTCCTGCGTGTTGGGGTATATTACCGTGACATTACGATAGGGCCATGGACCCCGCAGGTTTAGGTCAACAGATGGCCACTCATGAGGCTAGATTCGCAGAACAGGATCACCGTATGGATCAAATGGCTCAAGCCATCCAGACACTGTTATCCAGATCTGTTCCGGTACCTGTACCTACGCCTCCTGTAAACCCTATACCGGACACAGCTAATATGTCTAATGCTTCTGCACATCTAACCCCGCCACCTAGGTATGGAGGGGACGCTAAGACATGTAGGGGATTCCTTAATCAAGTAGAATTCCACTTCGAAATGTACCCACGTTCATTTCCCACAGACAGATCTAAGGTGGGTTTTCTTATGCACCAGCTTACGGATAAGGCACTAGAATGGGCAAATCCTATTTGGGAGGCTAATGGGCCTATGGTACACGACTTTAATAGCTTCCTCACAGCGTTCCGTAGAACATTTGACACGACTAAAAGGTCAAAAAATGCCGCCAGGGCATTAATGAGAATAAAGCAAGGATCTAAATCTGTAGCCGATTATGCTATTCAGTTCCGGACCCTTGCCTCACAGGTAGATTGGACTAATAATGGCCTTACTACTGCCTTTATGGAAGGTCTGTCTGATACTATCTTAGATGAGGTAGCAGCTAAGGACCTCCCTGTACCGCTGGAGGACCTGATTGACTATCTTATCGATATAGATAACAGGATCCGTGACAGGTTATATACCAGGTCCAGAAATAGACATTTTGTTCCCTTTAACTCCCCTAGAGCTGAGACTCCCGAGGGATCTAAAGGTTCTGAGGAGGAACCTATGCAGTTAGGGGTTGCTAAACTTACCGACGCTGAAAAGCTTTATAGGAGAAAGGAGGGACTTTGTCTTTATTGTGGTAGGAGGGGTCATATGAGACAAGAATGTCCCGTGCGTCCGGGAAACTATCGCACCTAAGACCGTATAGAGGACTGGCCTTGGGTGTGACATCACAGTCCTCAGATTTGCCTCTTAATAAGCTACTTCTTCCTGTTTCCCTGCACCTTGATAGTAACTGCATAGCAGGGAATATACTAGCCCTGGTTGATTCCGGAGCGGCCGAAAACTTTATTGATTCCAGTTTTGTCAAGGAGAATAACATACCCACCAGAGAGAAGGAGACACCCTTGGCCGTTGAGGCCATAGATGGTAGACCATTATGCTCTCCTATTATCACACATGAGACTGTTCCCCTACATATGTCTACAGGGGTGTTACACTCTGAGACCATTCGGTTTCAGATCATTACTTCTCCTTCCTCTCACCTCGTGTTAGGGTATCCTTGGTTACGTACTCATAATCCCACCACTGATTGGGAGTCAGGACAAATAGTTTCTTGGAGTGATTCTTGCCAAGAGTCTTGTGTTGTTAAAGTCACCCCTTTGAATTCTACTCATATTCCTCCCGTGCCTACGGTCATACCCTCTCAGTACCTGTCTCTTAAATCTGTTTTTGATAAAAGGGAGGCTGAAAGATTGCCACCTCACAGGCCTTACGATTGTGCAATTAATTTATTACCTGGTACGATGCCTCCCAAAGGGAGAATATATCCTTTATCTCCTCAGGAGAATCTGGTTATGGAGGAATATATCAAGGAATCTCTAGAGAAGGGATTTATAAGAAGATCCTCTTCCCCGGCAGGGGCTGGGTTCTTCTTTGTGTCTAAGAAAGATGGCGAATTAAGGCCTTGTATTGACTATAGGGGCCTTAATAAAATCACCGTCAAAAATGCGTACCCCATACCTTTGATCACAGAACTTTTTGATAGGCTTAAACAGGCCACAGTTTTTACTAAATTGGACCTTAGGGGTGCTTACAACCTCATACGTATCAAAAAGGATCACGAGTGGAAGACTGCTTTCAATACCAGGAGTGGCCACTACGAGTACACTGTGATGCCCTTTGGTCTTTGTAACGCCCCAGCAGTTTTTCAAGAATTTATTAATGATGTCCTACGTCAATTTATACATACATTCGTTATAGTATACTTGGACGACATATTAATTTATTCTAATGATTTACAGACTCATCACATGCATGTTAAATTAGTGTTGAGAACTCTTCTGGTTAACGGTCTCTATTGCAAACTTGAAAAATGTTCATTTGATCAATCTGAAGTCCAATTCTTGGGTTATATAATCTCTGCCAAGGGTTTTCGTATGGATCCCAAGAAACTGTCTGCCATTATGGAATGGCCTCTGCCCCAGGGTTTGAAAGCCATTCAGCGTTTTCTGGGGTTCTCTAATTATTATAGGCGTTTTATTAAAGGGTTTTCTGCCATTGTAGCGCCTATAACCAGAATGACCAAGAAGGATGGTAATACTCATGTCTGGAAACCAGAAGCACTCGAGGCCTTTGAATTCTTGAAAGCTACATTTGCCTCTGCTCCTGTTTTACAGCATCCTGTCCCTTCACTGCCCTTTATTCTTGAGGTTGATGCTTCTGAGATAGGGGTAGGTGCTATCTTGTCTCAAAGAGATTCACCTGAAAAGCCGTTACACCCTTGTGGCTTCTTTTCCAGACAGATGTCCAAAGCAGAGAGGAATTATGATGTAGGCAATCGTGAACTCCTTGCTATCATTTTGGCGCTCAAGGAATGGAGACATCTGCTAGAGGGTACCAGGGATCCTATCCTCATTTTAACGGATCACAAAAACCTCTCATACCTTAGTGAAGCAAAAAGATTGTCTTCTAGGCAGGCCAGGTGGTCTCTGTTTTTGTCTCGTTTTAATTACATAATCACTTACAGACCGGGTGATCGTAATACTAAAGCTGACGCTCTGTCCAGACAATTCGAGACTACTGACAAACTCGAGGTCGATGTTACCCCTGTCATTCCGCCTGACAGAATAATAGCGACTACTGTTCTTTCTATTTCGTCTTCTCTCTTACAGACTATTCAGGCTAAACAAAACTTGGCTCCTGAGGAGAGGCCTGCTGATAAGCTATTCGTTGATATACCAGAGAGACGAGACATCTTGTCATTATATCATGACACTAGAACTGCTGGACACCCTGGTATTTCTAAGACAGTCTCAGCAGTTTCTAGATATTTCTGGTGGGCGTCCTTGCGCAAGGACATCACCGATTACGTTAATGCCTGTAGCACTTGTGCCAGTATGAAGTCCTCCCACAGAGTTCCCTGTGGGTTGTTGCATCCGTTGCCCATACCCGAGAGGCCATGGTCCAATATATCCATGGATTTTATTGTTGAATTACCTCCCTCTAATGGTAAAACTGTCATCCTGATGATTGTGGATCGTTTTTCTAAGATGGCTCATTTTGTGTCTCTTGTCAAATTGCCATCATCCAAGGAACTTGCCTCTATCTTTGCCGGGCAGGTGTTTCGGTTGCATGGTATTCCCACTTCGATCGTGTCCGATAGGGGTAGCCAGTTTATTTCCAGATTCTGGAGAGCGTTTTGTGCAGAGATGGGTATCTCCCTCTCGTTTTCTTCAGCCTACCACCCCCAGTCTAATGGAGCTGCTGAACGTGCCAACCAATCTCTGGAGCAGTATCTTCGCTGTTTCGTGTCCCACCATCAGAACAATTGGGCTGACCTGCTTCCTTGGGCTGAGTTTGCTCGTAATAATGCTGCTCATGAATCCTCCGGTAACAGCCCTTTTTACGTTGTGTATGGCCGGCATCCCGTGGTTCTTCCAGCTGCATTCTCCTTACAGGGCATGCCAGCTCTGGACGAACATTTGGCTAGTCTACGTAATACTTGGGAGCAGGTTCAGTGTTCTTTGGTGGCCTCAGCTGCTCGCCAGAAGGTTCACGCTGACAAACATCGCAGGGCGGCTCCATCCTATGCGGTGGGAGACCGGGTTTGGCTTTCTACTCGCAATATTCGTCTTCGTGTGCCTTCTATGAAGTTGGCCCCTCGTTTTATTGGTCCTTTTCGTATCTTGCATGTGGTTAATCCTGTCTCGTATGCATTGGATCTTCCAAAAAATCTACGCATTCCTAACGTGTTTCATACCTCCTTGTTAAAACCCCTCCTGTGCAACCGTTTTACTCGGCATGTCCCCCCTCCTCCTCCGGTTTCGGTGGAGGGCCATGAGGAGTTTGAAGTGGCGGCTGTAATTGACTCTCGCTTGCTTCGGGGTCGCCTCCAATATCTGGTACATTGGAAGGGCTATGGGCCTGAGGAACGCAGTTGGATTTCCGCTGACGCTGTTCACGCTCCTCGCCTTGTGCGTTCTTTCCACGCTCGTTTTCCTGCCAGGCCTGCTCCTCCCCGCCCGGTGGGCGTGTCTTCAGGGGGGGGTACTGTAGCGGTAGTTACCCTCTCCAGGGGCCGGCCGGGGTCCTCCCTTCTCGCCGCGCGCGGTCCTGCTCCTGCACGAGCCGCGCGCGGCTCAGCCAACGATGGGATCAGTCAGGCGGGCAGTGACCGCGAGAAGCGGTCACATGTCCCGCCCGACACTAAGAGCGCGCCGCGCGTCTCGGGCGCGCTCTTAAAGGGACAGTGGGAGACTAAATTAGAATCAGTCTCCCATTGGCCCCTGTCAGGCCACATTCCCCATTCACTCACGTTTTGGGGGCGTGGATATGACAGGAGCCAATCAAAGTGAACCTTAGGGTTTTTATACTCACCTGTTTCCCCTTGCTCCTTGCCCTATCGTGGTTTCTGTCCAGTTCCCTTTAGTGCTTGTATCGTTCAGTTGGTTTTTTGGTGCTTGACCTTGGCTTTGTTCCTGACTCCGCTCTCTCCTTATCCTTGCTTGCTTATCCGCTGTTTTGTCCTCTGTGTACCAGTCCTCGGCTTGTTCTACGTTACGCTGTCTCTCAGTTCCCTTGACCTCGGCTTGTTCTGACTCTGTCTTTCTCTCGTCCTAGTCCGGCCATTCTAAGGTCCGGTAAGACGAACACTGTTTCTTGTCTCTTGACTGTGAACTATTCCTGCGTGTTGGGGTATATTACCGTGACAGGTTAATGGCTCTGAAAAGAGCCTTTGGGTCTCAAGATTTTACAAATCCCTACCTATAAATACCTAAATCTCTCTAGCTAAACCACAGATCTCTCTCCTTCTCTCACTAAAACACAAGTGAAGAGAGGGAGGCAGATCCACACTAATCAGAGAAATGGGGAACACACTTGGGATGAAATTGCTAATGGGGCAAGCTGTGATTGGATGACCCCAGGCTGCCCCTTATGATGCGGCATGCTAGGGACGCCCCCAGAAGCCCCATGATTCACTGCCTTTAGAAAAAAAGGGGGGGGGGAGTTAATATTGATCATTTTGTTTATTTTATAATTATTTTTTTATATATATTATTATATATGCACTGAGTGCCAGGACCCCTCAAGGCACTCATCACATGCAGAGCATCACTGCTATACTATCAGAGCTTCCAGAGCTCAAAATAGGTGCAGACGTACCAGGTACATCCAAGGTCATTATGGACTGTTTTCTGCCAGACGTACCTGATACGTCCGCGGTCAGGAAGGGGTTAAAGGGGGGGACATTTCAATCCATAAATATAGTTGCATTTTCTATAGTTGACAGGTCACAGTGCTGGGATATATAGTTCATAGCACAAGATGAAAGCAGATTAAGTCCCTATAAATCAATTCTGCAACAGAGTGTATCATGAAAAGTCTACATTCTAAAAGAGAATGTGGCTAGTTTGACTTTATTTTGTGTAAGCAATGAATAATTTAGGCATTTTGTGTAACTTATTGTAATGTTTTGAAAACTTAAATGCTCCAATCACCATTACCTAATGTCCATAGGGCAAGGGCAATTCTCCAGTAGGGATGGAAGCTCATGCACATACCTTCTGTTAGCTTCTCTGAGCTAAGCCTTACAGTAAAGAGCTGTCTCATTGAGTTGGAGCATCAGCTGAGCACACTCAATTATTGATCTAAGCCTTGCACTGCTGGGAGCCTCTGGCTCCTGGAGGAGGTTGCAAGTGCCCTGTAGATTCCAGGTTGCTGGTCAAAAAAACTTCCATTATTACATTTTAAGCCCCCATCTGATGCCAGGTCCCCCCTGTAATTTACTTGTGAATGGGGGCACAAGGGAAATGTAAATCTCGCTTACACCAGTGTTACTAACAAAGTTAGTAAAAAAAAAGGCCTATGAAAGGGCTCTGATGCAATGCATTATTTCTTGTGCTGTTGACCCATTTATCGCATCCCGCTGCTTGAATTTCAGCTGGTTTTAAATCCATCCAAAGTTACAACAAATAGTTCATTATTGACTGCTTTTTGCAGATAGAATTCATCTGAGCCCTTGTTTTTTTTACCAAACTTCCTAGAATATAAAGTTTTTTTTACCCAAGAGTTAGTCTTTGGCACACAGTGCTGTTTTATAGATTTTGCTAGATGAGCAGATCTGTCTGAGCTAGTGAAAGGATTAATCATACCTACACTCGTATGTGCTTCAAAGACTGGAGAATGGAATCAATGTGCTTAAGGCAACTACATATGTTGGTTTGTGCTTAAGCTATCTCAACAATATTTTGCTTCATTCCTAAAAATCCAAGTTTTTCTAAGATGTTGTACTACTTTCACATATTGGGTGTTAATGTTTAAATGAAATATAATTTAAGAATGTTACCTGAAAATGTGTATGAAATGGCTCACTAGTCGGAGGTGGATTCTCTTCTGGATCCAACTACTGTGAGAGCTCTATTTTTTAGCTTTAATCTTGGTGACCTAGTGTTTCTAATTCAGGTCCTGAATACTATGCTATATAGCGCAATGATGATTATTAATGTACAGAATGAATGAAAGAGATTTTTTTTATACACGGTTATATATTGTCTTGTCCATATTTTTCTAAACATGTTATGCTTGAAACACTTTAAAGGGACACTATAGTCACCAGAACAGCTTATTGAATTTATTCTGGTGAGTAGAATCATTACCTCCAGGCTTTTTGCTGTAAACACTGTCTTTTCAGAGAAAATGTAGTGTTTGTTTACATTACAGCTTAGTGATAACTTCACTGGCCACTCCTTAGATAGCTGTTAGAGATCCTTCCTGGGTCATGGCTGCCTAAAATGCATCCAAACATTCAGTATCTCCTCCCTCTGCATGCAGACACTGAACTTTCCTCATAGATATGCATTTATTCAATTCATCTCTATGAGGAGATGCTGATTGACCAGGGCTGTGTTTGAATTGTGCTGGCTCTGCCCCTGATCTGCCTCTTTGTCAGTCTTAGCCAATCCTATGGGGAAGCATTGTGATTGGATCAGGCTACCACTTCTGATGATGTCAGAAGGCAGTGGGCAGGTCTTAAGGAAACGGGGACAACGCCAGCAGCTTCAGGCTTGAATACAAGTAAGATGTTGCTATTTTTAGAGAGGCATGAGGAAACCAGGGTGGTTGGATGGTGGTTTTAACCCTATAGGGTCAGGAATACATGTTTGTGTTCCTGAACCTATAGTGCTCCTTTAAGAAATATTTGAGTCACTACAAGTTCCATTTTCATTCAATACAATAAATGTTTTGAAGAGGTAAAGTGTGCATCAGAGCATAAAATAACTTGCCCCTACAAACACAATGTGGTACTAGCATCATCTTCCTGTACATGCACCTTTACATTCTCATGTTGATTTCATGTCATCATGGGACACTAAGAGATTTTTTGTTTATATCCAGCGAATCTAATATCTACAAATTAGAAACATTGCTTTTTATGAAAATCAATATTAAAAAAAATAGAAATATATATATTTTTTTTAAATAACACGACTCAATGTTAGCTGTTGATCTTGTTGATGACAGTTCATACGGCATTTAGAAGCATAGTGGAAATCTTGACAAATAAGCTAAGACTGGAGAAAAAAACATGTATGTATTGTATCATTGCTTTTTGTTTCTCTGCTAAAGAAAAATAATGGAATAATAAAGTAATATAATGAAAAAAGCAGATGATAATAATTTAGTGCTGTTGGAGTGTACAATGTATTTATCTATAATTGATTTTCACTGAGCCGTTAAGATTGATAATTGCCTGCTCAGCAGTAATTCTGCAGTTTTCTTTTGATTTTCAATTACATTTTTATAGGACTGTTGCACATCTTGGCTTGCCTTTAATTAGTAACTTCTCCCTCTTTGTGGTTCAATTCTTTTCACCCACAAAGCATGTCTGGGTCATAGAGAGTTCTGACAGTTGTTCTATTTTATTGAAGAAACTAATACACCTTCTTGAACTGAACACATCAAAGATCAGCAGGTCGCTGCACAGAATAACTGCTTACTTAATCTACATTACAGCTGATACATGTGCAATGTACAGGATCATAACCTAAATATCGGCGTTGACATCAGTAATGTGTGGTGCAGTACCTACCATTGTTTTATTTAACTACTAAAGCTTCTAACCTGTCCCTCCCACCATGCCTTATAACACACAGAGAAATGTATTGACCACATATAACAACCTGCCAGCTTCATGACTTCAGATTCCAATCCAGTTATACTGTCACATTCTACCAGAAAACGTGGGTTTTGTCGTTATACAACACAGTAAATTAGGAACTCAGCAATACCACATAAACATTACCAGTTTAATTCAACCATCCAACAGTTGGTCAGAATTTTTATCCTATGGAAAATGAGTAGCCAGCATACACTTACAAAAACCAGACAATTGTCAAATGGTGGGTGCAAAGTATCCATGTTCTCACCAAAATCAATAGAACACTCAGATAGAGTAGATGAGAGATGTTATCCTCTCCAGGTACATTATACGAAGTTTTAATATATAAAAAAAACAGAAAAATTGGAGAAAACTGGTATTTAAAGTGCACACCCAGGTGCTATCACATTTATTTTCAAGTTGCAAATGTTTCGGGCTGTGGCCCTTTGTCAATGCTAATGTCCTTAACTGCAGCATGAATACAATCACTCATATATACATAGAGTGCTAACATAAATTCAAATGCCTCCACCCACATTTCAAACAGGATCAACATTAGCTGTTTAGCAAGTTCCAGCGTCCATCCACCACTCTAGAGGCTCCAATCACCTTCTGGTTTGTTGGGACGTGTGTGATGATGTCAGATGTGCGCGATGACGTCAGATGTTGTGGCCTGGCACGTGACTAGGAAACTGGTAAACATAGACTCGTTCTAATCAATGGTGTAAGCCCCTCTCCCATCCCAGCATTATACTTGTAGTTTTGGAAGTTATAACTGTCCCTACATATGTCACATGACATCAGGAACAGGAGTATAGAGACACATACCCATATCTCTCTTTGTAGCTATAATTAGCAAGGCCTAATTCTTTCAGTGGATAATACACATGATCCCTGAATGAAAACTGTTTCCAAATGCACAAAAAAAAAACCCTGATTAAACATGAGGGCACACAATGAAGGAACTGGGTACTGAAGAGCAGCTGCAAAACACTATCTACGATGATCCTTTTCACATTGATTGTTCTAAATGCCTACAATGACGGGGGACAGTGATAAGGTCAGCAATAATTTATTATAAATTGACCTTTTATTAAAAAAAAAAGAGTGTATTGTGTGATGTTTAAATGTGTATGCAAAACCAGTACAATGTGTCTGTTATTCCGGTCTCCCATTGACACAGAATGTGAATGCAGACAAACACAGACGAAATATAAATACACGCATTTACACTCGCAGCTGTAACTGATTGCATTCTTTTTCATAAAACATAGATAAAATGCAAAAATATGTCATAGACCAAAGAAAACATCTAAGAACCAAGGTAATGGCTATTTCTGATATAAAAATGCAAATGTCCATGAGCAACAGTAGTCAAAATATTCAACTTCATATTTATTTATATGCATAAATATTTTAGCTCCTGTAACTGTCTTTATATAATAGCATCTTTTAGTAGGCTTCACATTTTTCAAGGGGGATTCAGAAATTGATTTCCTTAATTCAGATCCCATATTCTGCATACACCTGGACAGCATTTAATATGTATCGGATCCCGAATTTCAATTGTGGAAAAAAGTTGTCTACCCAGGCATTAGCTAAAGGTTCTAAAAGAATAGAAAGAGGTTAAACTTTTTTAGAATTGTTATATTGTCAGAGAGAGGTTTCTTCACCTTATTTTATGTTGTCCAGTATCATAATCTGGAATAGTGAGAACATGTTAAGCTCTGCATGTTTGATGGTTTAAGCCCAAGGAAAGATCGTTCACTGGAAGCTATTTTACATACTCCATGTGTCTCTATTAATATACTGAATGCTCTGAGCTGCCTGCAAGCATCTGTCATTGGTCTCGTTGTAGGTGCCATAATCAGAAAGGAGGTGTATTTGTGTTTGTGAATATAGATTTAGATATTATTTATTCTGGCACATATATGTGTCAATTATGCAATAAAACATAGCATAAAAATAATAGGATACATTTAAAAAAAAATGAATCACACAAAATATAGAATATGTGATTACCTATGTAGCATCTACAAACTCACAATGGAAATAGTTCAATGTTTTGATACTTAAAGTATACCCACATTTCTATTTTGTCCTGACCAACTACGTTCCCTCTGGCAGAAGTAAGTGCAGATCACACAGTCTTTTCCTATGATTTTGCTGTTTCTGGGTTATAACTCACAAAGCTGTTCAATGATTTCTGACACTGCGTGTTAGAGTGTAATGCATGTTAAATTTTATTAGGATAACACAAACTTGTGAATGAACATTCAAAATAAGTAAATTTTATATGCAAACCCAAACTGTCAAGAGTCAGGTCTGAAGTAGGAAACCTGCAACAGTGTCCTTTTTCTTACAATATATTACACAGGATATGAAATGTTAATATAAAAGCAAAAAAGCAATATTTCCCACATTCACTATGTATGATGAAAATATATAAATCAAAATGCTCAAACATCTTGCTTCTAGGTATTTCTAAGGACCCTGAAGGCATTACTAGCAGTACAGCTTACTAAAAACTGTGACAGAATGTAAAAAAAATGTCTGCAGTTGAGCATAATACCCACTTACAGTAAATACAGTTAAAGCATATATTTCTAAAATAAAAGGG